>NC_068450.1:5567149-5609649 GCF_023373465.1 Oncorhynchus keta | reverse complement strand
GAAAACAGAGTACTGTGTAGAACACAGAGTATCTGTAGTAGAAAACAGAGTATCTGTAGTAGAAAACAGAGTAACTGTAGTAGAAAACAGAGTACCTGTAGTAGAAAACAGAGTACCTGTGGTAGAAAACAGAGTACCTGTGGTAGAAAACAGAGTACCTGTAGTAGAAAACAGAGTACCTGTAGTAGAAAACAGAGTACCTGTAGTAGAAAACAGAGTACCTGTAGTAGAAAACAGAGTAACTGTAGTAGAAAACAGAGTAACTGTAGTAGAAAACAGAGTACCTGTGGTAGAAAACAGAGTAACTGTAGTAGAAAACAGAGTAACTGTAGTAGAAAACAGAGTAACTGTAGTAGAAAACAGAGTACCTGTGGTAGAAAACAGAGTAACTGTAGTAGAAAACAGAGTAACTGTAGTAGAAAACAGAGTAACTGTAGTAGAAAACAGAGTAACTGTAGTAGAAAACAGAGTAACTGTAGTAGAAAACAGAGTAACTGTAGTAGAAAACAGAGTACCTGTAGTAGAAAACAGAATACCTGTAGTAGAAAACAGAGTACCTGTGGTAGAAAACAGAGTACCTGTGGTAGAAAACAGAGTAACTGTAGTAGAAAACAGAGTACCTGTGGTAGAAAACAGAGTACCTGTGGTAGAAAACAGAGTAACTGTAGTAGAAAACAGAGTACCTGTAGTAGAAAACAGAGTACCTGTGGTAGAAAACAGAGTACCTGTAGTAGAAAACAGAGTAACTGTAGTAGAAAACAGAGTATCTGTAGTAGAAAACAGAGTATCTGTAGTAGAAAACAGTAACTGCAATAGTCATAGTTAATCACTCCCTCTCTCTCTCCATTTAGTTCATCAC
The DNA here is from genome assembly GCF_023373465.1 of Oncorhynchus keta. Lineage (NCBI taxonomy): Eukaryota > Metazoa > Chordata > Actinopteri > Salmoniformes > Salmonidae > Oncorhynchus > Oncorhynchus keta. The sequence goes on along the minus strand of NC_068450.1, from coordinate 5,608,790 downwards.
CTGCTCTCTCTCCATATAGTTCATCACCCTCTCTCTCTCCATATAGTTCATCACCCTCTCTCTCCATATAGTTAATCACCCTCTCTCTCTCTACATAGTTCATCACCCTCTCTCTCCATATAGTTAATCACCCTCTCTCTCTCTACATAGTTCATCACCCCCTCTCTCTCCATATAGTTCATCACCCTCTCTCTCTCCATATAGTTCATCACCCCCTCTCTCTACATATAGTTCATCACCCTCTCTCTCTCTCTCCATATAGTTCATCACCCTCTCTCTCCATATAGTTCATCACCCTCTCTCTCCATATAGTTCATCACCCTGTCTCTCTTCCTCTCTCCATATAGTTCATCACCCTCTCTCTCTCCATATAGTTCATCACCCTCTCTCTCCATATAGTTAATCACCCTCTCTCTCTCTCTCCATATAGTTCATCACCCTCTCTCTCTCTCTCCATATAGTTCATCACCCTCTCTCTCCATATAGTTCATCACCCTCTCTCTCCATATAGTTCATCACCCTCTCTCTCCATATAGTTCATCACCCTCTCTCTCTCTCCATATAGTTCATCTTCTCTCTTCCTCTCTCACCCTCTCTTGCTCTCTCCATATAGTTCATCACCCTCTCTCTCCATATAGTTCATCACCCTCTCTCTCCATATAGTTCATCACCCTGTCTCTCTTCCTCTCTCCATATAGTTCATCACCCCCTCTCTCTACATATAGTTCATCACCCTCTCTCTCTCCATATAGTTCATCACCCTCTCTCTCCATATAGTTCATCACCCTCTCTCTCCATATAGTTCATCACCCTCTCTCTCCATATAGTTCATCACCCTGTCTCTCTTCCTCTCTCCATATAGTTCATCACCCTCTCTCTCTCCATATAGTTCATCACCCTCTCTCTCCATATAGTTAATCACCCTCTCTCTCTCTCCATATAGTTCATCACCCTCTCTCTCCATATAGTTCATCACCCTCTCTCTCCATATAGTTCATCACCCTGTCTCTCTTCCTCTCTCCATATAGTTCATCACCCTCTCTCTCTCCATATAGTTTATCACCCTCTCTCTCTTCCTCTCTCACCCTCTCTCCATATAGTTCATCACCCTCTCTCTCTCCATATAGTTTATCACCCTCTCTCTCTTCCTCTCTCACCCTCTCTTGCTCTCTCCATATAGTTCATCAGCTTCTTGTTACTGAGTCTAGTTGATAGGTAATCGACTAGCCGGACTGTTCTCCGGACTCCAGTTGTAGGGATTCGTACAATGCACAAACAAGGCTATTGAACCTGACATTGGTGTCTGTCGTTATTCCTTTATCTAACATATCATACTGAAACATGGTATCAGAAGTGGCTCGGAAAACACATGTTTGTTATTTTTGTAGCTAAGTACAGTATAGGCGCAGTTACGTTCCATATGCGAACACACGCCGTTTCCTACTCACAACACTGATCAACTCGTTGTTAGCTGCCCAGCTAGCATCACTACCTACGTCGATGACCGAAGGCAAAGAAATCTCATATTCCATTGCTATGGCAGCGAACATTCCGCCACCAAATCCCATGGTTCTCACAGGGGACTGGAATACTAATTGGGACAACTTCAGGGATGAATTTGAGGACTATGCGCTGGCGACCGGTCTACATGAGAAACCCAACAAGGTACAAGCGGCAACTCTGAGGAATTTAATGGGCAGCGAATGCAGGCATATCTACCGGCACAACATCACCCTCACAGCACGACAACAGTGTGATGCAAAGGCTATATTGGATGCATTGGAGAATTACTTCAAACCCGCCAGAAACGTCATTTACGAGCGGTTCGTTTTCAGAAGCTGTAAACAGGAAGAGGGTGAGTCAGTACACAACTTTGTAACCCGTTTGAGAGAGAAATCCGCAACTTGTGAATACGGGGGATTGAAAGATGAATTGATTCGTGACAAAATAGTGCTGGGAATTGCAAATGAGGATACACGCCGGCGTCTACTGAGAGAGAGAGACTTAACATTAGTAACTGCCATTGAAATGTGCCGCTCTGCTGAAGTCACTGACATGAGAATGAGAGCAATGGAAATGGAAACCCCACGCTCCGACGTTGATACCGTTCACGCTGTTGCTAGGCAGACATTCAGACTAAACCAATCGAGGCATTGCAATTCACCACGAACGGTGAACACAGAGAGTCCTGTAACATGTAAATACTGTGGGAATACACACACACACGTGGCAAAGAGCACTGCCCTGCCTACGGAAAACCACGCAGAGCTTGTGGAACTAATAATCATTTTGCAAAAGTGTGTCGCAAAAGCAAAAGAAGGATGAGTGAGGGCAAGATTCACTGTGTTGATGATGTCATTCAATGTTCAGAGCTGAAAAGTGAAAATGACATTTATAGACATTTATAGAGGGAAGAAATGGTTTGTGACACTACGATTACACAACAAGCAACAACAATGTCAACTGGATTCTGGTGCGACATGCAACGTAATGAGCTACAAATACAAAATCAATCTGGCACCTGACTCACATCTATTGCCCAGCGATACTAGACTAAAGCTCTACTCAGGAGAGCTAATGGGCTCTATGGGCACCTTTGAGACCGAATGTGTTATTCGGGGACGCAAACACAAGCTGGAGTTTGAGATTGTAAAAACCAGTCAACATCCTCTCCTCTCAGGCTCTACATGCGAACGCCTGGGACTGATGCAGTTCACTGTACCAAATGACCTGCACATTGTGGATCATGTCCAGCATGGACCCCTGTCCAAAAAACAACTACTTAGCAGATATGACGATGTATTCAACATGCCCGTTGAATCTGTGCCTGGTGAGGTACACTTTGAAGTGGATGAGAGCATCACTCCAGTCCAGTGTGCTCCTCGCAATGTGCCCATTGCAATGAAAGTGGCTGTGAAGGCCCAGCTGGACAAGTATGAGGCCGATGGCCACATGACATCTGTGACTGAACCAACTGACTGGATCAGCAATATGGTCATAGTGAAAAAAACAGAGAAGCTGAGGGTCTGCATCGACCCAAAGCATCTGAACCAAGCACTGTAACGATCCCACGACATCATGCCGACACTAGAGGATGTCCTCTATAAGCTTCCCAAGGCCAGGATTTTCACCTTGGTGGATGCCTGAGATGCATTCCTTCAATGCAAGCTGGATGAAGAAAGCAGCCTCATGACTACCTTCTGGACCCCTGGGGTCGGAAACGCTGGCTCAAGCTCCCGTTTGGTGTCTCGGTGGCGCCTGAGATATACCAACGTAAGCAGCACGAGTTACAGGCTGGGCTCAGGGGCATTGAACCCATCGCAGATGATGTCCTGATCGTAGGCTGTGGTGACACAGACGAAGAAGCAGTACGCGACCACGATGTGAAGCTCCTGGCACTGATGGAGCGCTGCCGATCAGTTAAGCTTCGCCTTGGCCTGAAGAAGCTGCAGTTCAAGGTGAAAGACGTCCACTTCCATGGCCACATTCTCTCTGCAAAAGGCCTGAAGCCGGACCCAGACAAGGTCAGAGCGATCCTCGACATGCCAAACCCGTCTGATGCAAAAGGAGTACAGCGTCTCATCGGCTTTGCAAACTATCTTGCAAAGTTCATGCCACACCGATCAGCAGTCTGTGAGCCTCTGCGCCGGTTGCTGGACAAAGACACACCATGGCACTGGCTACCCAAGCACGAGGCCGCAGTGCAGGAGATGAAATCTCTGGCTTCATCCATGCCAGTGTTGCGCTACTACGACGTCATGAAGCCTGTCACAATCCAGAGCGACTCCAGCCAAAGGGGACTTGGATGCTGCCTTATGCAGGAAGGCCAGCCCGTTGCGTTTGTCTCGAGAGCGCTCACCCCCACCGAACAGAACTATGCACAAATTGAGAAAGAGTGCCTCAGCATCGTCTTCTCCTGCCAGCGATTCCATCACTACTTATATGGGCGAGACCTGGACATCGCTGAAACTGACCACAAACCACTCATTGCCATATTCAGTAAACCTCTCCTCAACGCGCCCAAGAGGCTTCAAAGCATGCTCCTGACTCTGCAAAACTACAGCCTGAAGGTCATTTACAAGCCAGGACCAGATGTACATCAGCGACACATTGAGCAGGGCAACAACACAATGTACAGGCAGAGGCACTGTCTATCAGCGGCAGGCCATCTGTTCGCTACAGCAGGAACAACAAGATGTTCAACAGATCAATCAGGCAGACTACTTAAACGTCACAGATCCACGCCTAGCCCAGATAAGGCAACACACTGACAAGGACGAACGCCTACAGTCACTGAAGTCCATGGCTCTCGCAGGTTGGCCATACCTAAGAGAGGAGACACCTTTCACAGTGAGAGAATACTGGACCTTTCGAGATGAGATCAGCGTGCAAAATGGCGTCTTGTTCAGAGGTCAGAAGGTCATTATTCCCAAATCACTACGTCCAGAGATGCTTACCCGCATACACTCCAGTCACATTGGAGGGGATGCATGCTACCGCCAGGCTCGTGAAACATTATACTGGCCAAACATGCAAGCAAACATGCAAGCAGAAATTAAAGACTTTGTCAGCAACTGTACCACATGCAACCGAGTACGCTCATGAACAGCAAAAGGAAACCATGATGTCACACGAACTGCCCACAAGGGCCTGGCAAATCGTCAGCATGGACTTAGTCCTTTTGCCTGTGGCTGAATATCTTCTCATCGTTGATCACAACTCTGACTTTTGGGAAATTGAACTGCTCCCTGACTTGTCTGCAGAGACGGTCATAAAGCGCTGCAAAGGCGCAGTTTGCAAGGCAAGGTCAGCCTGACAAGGTAATCACGGACAATGGCCCACAATTCACTGCACAGTTCAAGCGTTTCGCCTCAGAATGGGAGTTTGACCACGTGACCTCCTCTCCAAGACACCCAAAAGCAAATGGCAAGACAGAATCAGCTGTCAAGATTGCAAAAAAACTGTTAAGCAGGGCCTGGCGCGACAGCAACGACCCATGGAAAGCGATCTTACAGTGGAGGAACACACCCACTGAAAACATGGACAGCAGCCCAGCACAACGCCTTCTGTCCAGACGTCTGAAGACTACCATCCCCGTAGCTAACAAGCTACTTGAGCCCTGCGTCACGGTTGGCGTCACGGACAAACTGCGTCACAGAAAGCAGCTCGCTAAGTGCTTCTACGACCGGACTGCTCGAGACCTACCAGAGCTGGAGAAACGATAAGGATGAAACCGCTGCCGGGAGACCACACAGGACTTTGGAGGCTGGGCACATGCCTGCAGAGAGTTGCACCACGTTCTTACCTGGTGGATGTTGGTGGCTCCCTCTATCGTCGCAATCGGGTGGATCTGCGCGTAGCAGAGCAGACAAACCAGAACACGCCATACACTCACCTAGATGAGCTGGATCACAGTCCAGGCCTAAGGGTAAGGGGCGCAGAATTGAGACATGGGCCAACTGAAGGTGAGGCTTCTACCCCACCAAGCTCTCCAGCTCGTGCCCCTAATCCTACCCCTGTCAGAGCCAATACTTACTCACGGGTGGGTCGGCTGTGCAAGCCACCGAACAGGCTTACTCTGTAAGCAAGGGACTGTTAACTTGCCCTCGGTTAATTAAAATCTATATTTGTTCTTAAATAATTAAATTGAAATTAAAAATGGAAGATGACAACTTAAGTAAAAAAGAAAATGTAATGCTTTTTCTATTGTTATGACATGACTATTAAGAATTTAATGTTATGCCTTAAAGTTTGCACTTTCTATTGAAAAGGATGATGTTACGGAGTCTAGTTGATAGGTAATCGACTAGCCGGACTGTTCCCCGGACTCCAGTTGTAGGGATTCGTACAATGCACAAACAAGGCTATTGAACCTGACATTGGTGTCTGTCGTTATTCCTTTATCTAACATATCATACTGAAACACCTGTCTTTCTCTCCATATAGTTCATCACCCTCTCTCTCTACATAGTTCATCACCCTCTCTCTCTCTCCATAAAGTTCATCACCCTCTCTCTCTCCATAAAGTTCATCACCCTCTCTCACTTCCTCTCTCCAAATAGTTCATCACCCTCTCTCTCTACATAGTTCATCACCCTCTCTCTCTCTCCATAAAGTTCATCACCCTCTCACTCTCTCCATAAAGTTCATCACCCTCTCTCTACATAGTCCACCCTCTCCATATAGTTCATCACCCTCTCTCTCTACTTTCATCACCCTCTCTCTCAAATAGTTCATCACCCTCTCTCTCTCCATATAGTTCATCACCCTCTCTCCATATAGTTCATCACCCCCTCTCTCTCCATATAGTTCATCACCCTCTCTCTATCTACATAGTTCATCACCCTCTCTCTCTACATAGTTCATCACCCCTCTCTCTCCATATAGTTCATCACCCTCTCTCTTCCTCTCTCCATATAGTTCATCACCCTCTCTCTTCCTCTCTCCATATAGTTCATCAACCTGTCTCTCTTCCTCTCTCCATATAGTTCATCACCCTGTCTCTCTCCATATAGTTCATCACCCTCTCTCTTCCTCTCTGTAAAGTTCATAACCCTCTCTCTCTCTTCCTCTCTCCATATAGTTCATCACCCTCTCTCTCTTCCTCTCTCACCCTCTCTCTTCCTCTCTCCATATAGTTCATCACCCTCTCTCTCTCTCTCCATATAGTTCATCACCCTCTCTCTTCCTCTCTGTAAAGTTCATAACCCTCTCTCTCCCTTTCTCTGTAAAGTTCATCACCCTCTCTCACTTCCTCTCTCCAAATAGTTCATCACCCTCTCTCTCTCTCCATAAAGTTCATCACCCTCTCTCTCTCTACATAGTTCATCACCCTCTCTCTTCCTCTCTCCATATAGTTCATCACCCTCTCTCTTCCTCTCTCCATATAGTTCATCACCCTCTCTCTTCCTCTCTCCATATAGTTCATCAACCTGTCTCTCTTCCTCTCTCCATATAGTTCATCACCCTCTCTCTTCCTCTCTGTAAAGTTCATAACCCTCTCTCTCTCTTCCTCTCTCCATATAGTTCATCACCCTCTCTCTCTTCCTCTCTCACCCTCTCTCTCTCTCTCCATATAGTTCATCACCCTCTCTCTCTCTTCCTCTCTCCATATAGTTCATCACCCTCTCTCTCTTCCTCTCTCCATATAGTTCATCACCCTCTCTCTCTCTCTCCATATAGTTCATCACCCTCTCTCTTCCTCTCTGTAAAGTTCATAACCCTCTCTCTCCCTTTCTCTGTAAAGTTCATAACCCTCTCTCTTCCTCTCTCCATATAGTTCACCAACCTCTCTCTCTTCCTTTCTCCGTAAAGTTCATAAGCCTCAATGTCTCTTCCTCTCTCTCTGTATAGGTCCTCAGCCACTTCTTCTATCTCCAATGGTTGAGAACTGGCCATCGTTGGTTGGACACCTCCACTTCTTTTAATTTAAAGACCCCATATGTGTCCCAAATGGCACCCTATTCCCTATATAGTGCACTACTTTAGACAAGGGCCATATTCCCTATTTAGTGCACTACTTTAGACCAGGGCTCATTGGGGTGCATTTACTTTAGACCAGGGCTCATTGGGGTGCAGTTACTTTAGACCAGGGCTCATTGGGGGGCTCATTGGGGTGCAGTTACTGTAGACCAGGGCTCATTAGGGTGCAGTTACTTTAGACCAGGGCTCATTGGGGTGCAGTTACTTTAGACCAGGGCTCATTGGGGTGCATTTACTTTAGACCAGGGCTCATTGGGGTGCAGTTACTTTAGACCAGGGCTCATTGGGGTGCAGTTACTTTAGACCAGGGCTCATTGGGGTGCAGTTACTTTAGACCAGGGCTCATTGGGGTGCAGTTACTTTAGACCAGGGCTCATTGGGGTGCAGTTACTTTAGACCAGGGCTCATTGGGGTGCAGTTACTTTAGACCAGGGCTCATTGGGGTGCAGTTACTTTAGACCAGGGCTCATTGGGGTGCAGCTACTTTAGACCAGGGCTCATTGGGGTGCAGTTACTGTAGACCAGGGCTCATTGGGGTGCAGTTACTTTAGACCAGGGCTCATTGGGGTGCAGTTACTGTAGACCAGGGCTCATTGGGGTGCAGTTACTGTAGACCAGGGCTCATTGGGGTGCAGTTACTTTAGACCAGGGCTCATTGGGGTGCAGTTACTTTAGACCAGGGCTCATTGGGGTGCAGTTACTTTAGACCAGGGGTCATTGGGGTGCAGTTACTTTAGACCAGGGCTCATTGGGGTGCAGTTACTTTAGACCAGGGGTCATTGGGGTGCAGTTACTTTAGACCAGGGCTCATTGGGGTGCAGTTACTTTAGACCAGGGCTCATTGGGGTGCAGTTACTTTAGACCAGGGCTCATTGGGGTGCAGTTACTTTAGACCAGGGCTCATTGGGGTGCAGTTACTTTAGACCAGGGCTCATTGGGGTGCAGTTACTTTAGACCAGGGCTCATTGGGGTGCAGTTACTTTAGGTAATTGGGTTCCATTTGAGATGCATATGTTACGCCTCTCCCTCCGTCTCCTTCCCTCCCTGTCTCCTTCCTTCCTTCCCTCCCTCCCTGTCTGTCTCCTTCCTTCCTTCCCTCCCTCCCTCCTTTCTTCCTCCCCTCCCTGTCTCCTTCCTTCCTTCCCTCCCTCCCTGTCTGTCTCCTTCCTTCCCTTCCTCCCTCCCTCCCTCCCTCCCTCCTTTCTTCCTTTCCTCCCTCCCTGTCTCCTTCCCTTCCTGTCTCCTTCCTTCCCTCCCTGTCTCGTTCCTTCCCTACCTCCCTCCTTCCCTCCCTGTCTCCTTCCTTCCCTACCTCCCCGTCTCCTTCCCTCCCAGTCTCCTTCCTTCCTTCCCTACCTCCCCGTCTCCTTCCCTCCCAGTCTCCTTCCTTCCTTCCTGTCTCCTTCCTTCTCCTTCCTTCCTTCCTTCCTTCCTGTCTCCTTCCTTCCCTCCCTGTCTCCCTCCCTCCCACCCTGTCTGTCTGCTGCGTTCCTGGAAATATAACAAGTCTCCGCCTCATTGGAGAAGCTCATGATTAGTACACACATATGGTAATGTGTGGCCAGGCAGTTTTCCATGCCGCTTCTTCCACTGTGAGGGATATTAACCAATCAATGAGCGAATGATCATTTGTTCAGTAACGTTTACAGTTCCCCCATATTGCTGCCATCAGGATTGTGTCCCAAATATGATCCCTGGTCAAAAGTAGTGCACTATAAAGGGAACAGGGTGCCATTTGTTTTGTGACATAGGGAAAATATTCCTGGACTGTAGATTAAATAATCACTCCGACATGTTTCTGGCAGCACCGTCACACAGCTACTTACCGTCTATTGAAACCGGGAACAACCTGATGGGCAGCTGGGGAAGGAGTGGGGATTCTGATTGGCAGCTGTGGAAAGGAGTGGGGATTCTGATTGGCAGCTGGGGAAGGAGTGGGGATTCTGATTGGCAGCTGTGGAAAGGAGTGGGGATTCTGATTGGCAGCTGGGGAAGGAGTGGGGATTCTGATTGGCAGCTGGGGAAAGGAGTGGGGATTCTGATTGGCAGCTGGGGAAGGAGTGGGGATTCTGATTGGCAGCTGGGGAAGGAGTGGGGATTCTGATTGGCAGCTGGGGAAGGAGTGGGGATTCTGATTGGCAGCTGGGGAAGGAGTGGGGATTCTGATTGGCAGCTGTGGAAAGGAGTGGGGATTCTGATTGGCAGCTGTGGAAAGGAGTAGGGATTCTGATTGGCAGCTGTGGAAAGGAGTAGGGATTCTGATTGGCAGCTGGGGAAGGAGTGGGGATTCTGATTGGCAGCTGGGGAAGGAGTGGGGATTCTGATTGGCAGCTGGGGAAGGAGTGGGGATTCTGATTGGCAGCTGGGGAAGGAGTGGATATTCTGATTGGCAGCTGGGGAAGGAGTGGGGATTCTGATTGGCAGCTGGGGAAGGAGTGGGGATTCTGATTGGCAGCTGGGGAAGGAGTGGGGATCTGATTGGCAGCTGTGGAAGGAGTGGGGATCTGATTGGCAGCTGGGGAAAGAGTGGCTAAAGGTAGTGCAATATGAGGCCTCGTCTTTCCCCATAGAGTTAGTGCAGTATTTCAGATCAGTTACTGCTACGTGGACTCTGATCAACAGTAGTACACTGTCTGGGGCATAGCGAATGAGCCCGGGACTTGTGCACTTCAGGGACGTCACTCTCTGAAGTCGCTACTATCTGGGTTCAGTCAAGGCTAACATTCCCTCTGCCTCCAAACAAACAGAAATGGTGTGTCTCTCTCTCTCTCCACTTGAGTCCTCCAGAAGTGGAGGCAGTGTGATCTACAGTAATTGTAAAAGCAGGATAAGCCCAGCGGTGGAGGCATCGTTTTCACGCCTCTCTCTCCTCTCCTCCCTATGCCCTCTCTCTCTCTCCTCCCCTCCCTATGCCCTCTCTCTCCTCCTCCTCCCTATCCCTCTCTCTCTCTCCTCCCCTCCCTATCCCTCTCTCCCCCCCTCCTCCCCCCTCCCTATGCCCTCTCCTCTCTCTCCTCCCCTCCCTATGCCCTCTCTCCTCCCCTCCCTATCCCTCTCTCTCCTCCCTCCCTATCCCCTCTCTCTCTCTCCTCCTCCCTATGCCCTCTCTCTCCTCCCCCCTATCCCTCTCTCTCCTCCCCTCCCTATCCCCTCTCTCTCCTCCCCTCCCTATCCCCTCTCTCTCTCTCCTCCCCTCCCTATGCCCTCTCCTCCCCCTCTCCTCTCCTCCCCTCCATATCCCCTCTCTCTCTCTCCTCCCTCCATATGCCCTCTCTCTCCTGCCCTCCCTATCCCTCTCTCTCCCCTCCCCTATCCCCTCTCTCTCTCTCCTCCCCTCCCTATGCCCTCTCCCCCCCCCCTCGCTCTCCTCCCCTCCCTATCCCCTCTCTCTCTCTCTCCTCCCCTCCCTATGCCCTCTCTCTCCTCCCCTCCCTATCCCCTCTCTCTCCTCCCTCCCTATCCCCTCTCTCTCTCTCCTCCCTATGCCCTCTCCTCCCCCTCGCTCTCCTCCCCTCCATATCCCCTCTCTCTCTCTCTCCTCCCCTCCATATGCCCTCTCTCTCCTCCTCCCTATCCCCTCTCTCTCTCTCTCTTCCCCCTATGCCCTCTCTCTCCTCCCCTCCCTATCCCCTCTCTCTCTCTCTCTCTCCCCCCTCTCTCCTCCCCTCCCTATGCCCCTCTCTCCTCCCCCTCCCTATCCCCCTCCTTATGCCCTCTCCTCCCCCTCTCTCTCCTCCCCTCCCTATCCCTCTCTCTTCCCCCTCCTCCCTCCCCCTATCCCTCTCTCTCTCTCTTCCCCTCTCTCCTCCCCTCCCTATCCCCTCTCTTCCCCCTCCTTCCCCCTCTCCTATCCCCTCTCTCTCCCCCTCCCCTCCCCTCCCTATCCTCTCTCTCTCTTCCCCCTCTCTCTCCTCCCCTCCCTATCCTCTCTCTCTCTCCCCCCCTCTCTCTCTCCTCCCCTCCCTATCCCCTCTCCCCCCTCCTCTCCTCCCCTCCCTCCCCTCTCTCTTCCCCCTCTCTCCTCCTCCCCTCCTATCCCCTCTCTCTCTCTTCCCCCTCTCTCTCCTCCCCTCCCTATGCCCGCTCTCCTCCCCCCTCCCCTATCCCCCCCTCCTTATGCCCTCTCCTCCCCCTCTCCCTATCCCCCTCTCCTCCCCCTCCTTATGCCCTCTCCCTATGCCCTCTCCTCCCCCCCTCCCTATGCCCTATCCCCCCTCCCTATGCCCTCTCCTCCCCCTCCCTCCCTATGCCATCTCCTCCCCTCCCCTATGCTCTCTCCTCCCCCTCCCTATGCTCTCTCCTCCCCCTCCCTATGCTCTCTCCTCCCCCTCCCTATGCTCTCTCCTCCCCCTATGCCCTCTCCTCCCCCTCCCTATGCCATCTCTCCTCCCCCTCCCTATGCTCTCTCCTCCCCCTCCCTATGCTCTCTCCTCCCCCTCCTAAGCCCTCTCTCATCCCCCTCCCTATGCCATCTCTCCTCCCCTCCCTATGCCCTTTCCTCCCCCTCCCTATGCCCTCTCCCCCCTCCTCCCCCTCCCTATGCCCTCTCCTCCCCCTCCCTATGCCATCTCTCCTCCCTATGCCCTCTCCTCCCCCTCCCTATCCCCCTCTCCTCCCCCCCTATGCCCTCTCCTCCCCCTCCCTATGCTCTCTCCTCCCCCTCCCTATGCTCTCTCCTCCCCCTCCCTATGCCCCCCCTCCCTATGCCCTCTCCCCCCCTCCCTATGCCCTCTCCTCCCCCTCCCTATGCTCTCTCCTCCCCCTCCCTATGCCCTCTCCCCCTCCCTATGCCATCTCTCCTCCCCCTCCCTATGCCATCTCTCCTCCCCTCCCTATGCCCTCTCCTCCCCCTCCCTATGCCCTCTCCTCCCCCTCCCTATGCTCTCTCCTCCCCCTCCTCCCCCTCCCTATGCCCTTTCCTCCCCCTCCCTATGCCATCTCTCTCCCCCCCTATGCCCTCTCCTCCCCCCTCCCCTCCCTCCCCCCCTCCCTATGCCATCTCTCCTCCCCCTCCCTATGCCATCTCTCCTCCCCCTCCCTATGCCCTCTCCTCCCCCTCCCTATGCCCTCTCCTCTCTCCTCCCCCTCCCTCTCTCTATGCCCTCTCTCTCTCCCTCCCTATGCCCTCTCTCCTCCCCTCCCTATGCCCTCTCTCTCTTCCCCCTCCCTATGCCCTCTCTCTCCCTCCCCCTCCCCCTATGCCCTCTCTCCTCTCTGCCCCTCCCTATGCCCTCTCTCTTCCCCCTCCCTATGCCCTCTCTCTCTCCCCCCCTCCCTATGCCCTCCTCTCTCCTCCCCCTCCCTATGCCCTCTCTCTCCTCCCCTCCCTATGCCCTCTCTCTCCTCCCCTCCCTATGCCCTCTCTCTCCTCCCCCTCCCTATGCCCTCTCTCTCCTCCCCCTCCCTATGCCCTCTCTCTCCTCCCAATTCCCTCTCTCTCCTCCCCCTCCTCCCCTCTCTATCCTTGCTCAATTCAATTCAATTTAAGAGCTTTATTGGCATGGGAAACCTATGTTCACATTGCTAAACGCAAGTTAACGTCTCTACCACATCACCTTTGACTTGTATATCTATTAAAAACCTCTAATTGTAAAACAGAAGATTTACTTTTCATTTGTCGTCCCCAGAGTTGAGATTAGCTCAATTTGCCTGCTTTTCTACTGCATCCCAAACAGCACCCTGTTCCCAATATAGTCCACTACATCTGACCAGAGCCTGGTTCAAAAGTAGTGCGCTATATAGAGAATAGGGTGCCATTTGAGACACATTTTCTTTGAGCGGGGAAGCCCGGTAGACAGATCCTTGGATGTGATGCTAACTCATATCAGGATGAAATATACATGACGGTTGAATTTTAGCCCTGAGATGTCAGACATTAAAAAAAAAAAAAAACACACCTGGGTAAAGTGGATACCCGGACAACATATGAAGTGATTGGTAGTATGACACCGCAGGATTAAAGCCCTCACGTTAGGAGAAGTGTTTGACCGGATGTTTAACACAGGAGCGTGTTAAAAGAGCTGTCAACATGTATTTCATGTTAAACACCCTTGAGTTATTTATGAAATGTGTCCTTACAAAGTGGATAAAGAATAGAGTTAATGGGGGTTATGGTGGCTGACACTGATCATGGGTCTATGGCACCCTGCACTCTATACCAGGTCCATAATGACACCCTGTCCCCTATATCAGGTCCATAATGACACCCTGTCCCCTATATCAGGTCCATAATGACACCCTGTCCCCTATATCAGGTCCATAATGACACCCTGTCCTCTATACCGGGTCCATAATGACCCCCTGTCCCCTATATCAGGTCCATAATTACACCCTGTCCCCTATATCAGGTCCATAATGACACCCTGTCCCCTATATCAGGTCCATAATGACACCCTGTCCCCTATATCAGGTCCATAATGACACCCTGTCCTCTATATCAGGTCCATAATGACACCCTGTCCTCTATACCGGGTCCATAATGACCCCCTGTCCCCTATATCAGGTCCATAATGACACCCTGTCCCCTATATCAGGTCCATAATGACACCCTGTCCCCTATATCAGGTCCATAATGACACCCTGTCCCCTATATCAGGTCCATAATGACCCCCTGTCCCCTATATCAGGTCCATAATGACACCCTGTCCCCTATACCGGGTCTATAATGACACCCTGTCCCCTATATCAGGTCCATAATGACACCCTGTCCCCTATATCAGGTCCATAATGACACCCTGTCCCCTATATCAGGTCCATAATGACACCCTGTCCCCTATATCAGGTCCATAATGACCCCCTGTCCCCTATATCAGGTCCATAATGACACCCTGTCCCCTATATCAGGTCCATAATGACCCCCTGTCCCCTATATCAGGTCCATAATGACACCCTGTCCCCTATATCAGGTCCATAATGACACCCTGTCCATAATGACACCCTGTCCCCTATATCAGGTCCATAATGACCCCCTGTCCCCTATATCAGGTCCATAATGACACCCTGTCCCCTATATCAGGTTCATAATGACACCTTGTCCCCGATATCAGGTTCATAATGACCCCCTGTCCCCTATATCAGGTCCATAATGACCCCCTGTCCCCTATATCAGGTCCATAATGACACCCTGTCCCCTATATCAGGTCCATAACGACACCCTGTCTATAATGGCACCCTGTCCCCTATATCAGGTCCATAATGACACACTGCACTCTATACCAGGTCCATAATGACCCCCTGTCCCCTATATCAGGTCCATAATGACACCCTGTCCCCTATATCAGGTCCATAATGACACCCTGCCCCCTATATCAGGTCCATAATGACACCCTGTCCCCTATATCAGGTCCATAATGACACCCTGCCCCCTATATCAGGTCCATAATGACACCCTGTCCCCTATATCAGATCCATAATGACACCCTGCCCCCTATATCAGGTCCATAATGACACCCTGTCCATAATGACACCCTGTCCCCTATATAGAGTCCATAATGACCCCCTGTCCCCTATATAGAGTCCATAATGACCCCCTGTCCCCTATATAGAGTCCATAATGACCCCCTGTCCCCTATATCAGGTCCATAATGACACCTTGTCCCCTATATCAGGTCCATAATGACACCCTGTCCCCTATATCAGGTCCATAATGACACCTTGTCCCCTATATCAGGTCCATAATGACCCCCTGTCCCCTATATCAGGTCCATAATGACCCCCTGTCCCCTATATCAGGTCCATAATGACACCCTGTCCCCTATATCAGGTCCATAATGACCCCCTGTCCCCTATATCAGGTCCATAATGACACCCTGTCCCCTATATCAGGTCCATAATGACACCCTGTCCCCTATATCAGGTCCATAATGACACCCTGTCCCCTATATCAGGTCCATAATGGCTCCCTATACCGGGACCATAATGACCTCTTCCCCTATATCGAGTCCATAATGACACCCTGTCCCCTATATCAGGTCCATAATGGCTCCCTATACCGGGACCATAATGACCTCTTCCCCTATATCGAGTCCATAATGACACCCTGTCCCCTATATCAGGTCCATAATGGCTCCCTATACCGGGACCATAATGACCTCTTCCCCTATATCATGTCCATAATGACACCCTGTCCATAATGACACCCTGTCCCCTATATCAGGTCCATAATGGCTCCCTATACCGGGACCATAATGACACTCTTCCCCTATATCGAGTCCATAATGACACCCTGTCCCCTATATCAGGTCCATAATGGCTCCCTATACCGGGACCATAATGACCTCTTCCCCTATATCGAGTCCATAATGACACCCTGTCCCCTATATCAGGTCCATAATGGCTCCCTATACCGGGACCATAATGACCTCTTCCCCTATATCGAGTCCATAATGACACCCTGTCCCCTATATCAGGTCCATAATGACACCCTGTCCCCTATATCGAGTCCATAATGTCACCCTGTCCCCTATATCAGGTCCATAATGACACCCTGTCCATAATGACACCCTGTCCCCTATATCGAGTCCATAATGACACCCTGTCCCCTATATCAGGTCCATAATGACACCCTGTCCCCTATAGAGTCCATAATGACACCCTGTCCCCTATATTGAGTCCATAATGACACCCTGTCCCCTATATCAGGTCCTTAATGACCCCCTGTCCTCTATATTTTACAAACCCATCCACCCTCAGTATGCATTTGTATAGCTTTTCTGCTACATTTGACATACATGGTACTTTCATATAAAGCAATCATATAATACATGACTGAACATGAGCTCTTTACTCCCACCCCTCAGCCCATCCATCCCCATAGACCACCTCGATTGGTTGCCATATATTTTTAAATTGTGCTGTGGTGTTTTACAGAATTTTGAACCTTTCTAAATCGTATAGTATCCACAGGATTGAAAGCTAAAGATGAAAACCTTTCCCATGTGTATTATATTATTGATTGGTAAAAACAAATCACAACATTCACTTAAAATGAACTTTGCAGTGGTGGGCGATTTGGAAAAGCAAACAGTCATTCCTGAGCCTGTGACCAGAAACAAGCTACACAGGGGCAATACCAAAGAACAAATCATCTAGTGATTCTGTCTCTTCACAGCAACAGAGCGGAGATTGTTGTATGCCCCATATATACACTAAAACAAAAATAACAGGCAAAAGTCAGCCAATCAATATGACACTTTTCTGCTATTTAAAAAAAAAAATTACAGACAGAAATATTCCTCAGCACCACCACAAACGATCTCACAGGTGAAGAAGCCGGATGTGGTCTGCGATTGTGAGGGCATTTGGACGTACTGCCAAATTCTCTAAAACGACATTGGTGGCTTATGGTAGAGAAATGAACATTCAATTATTTGGCAACAGCTCTGGCGGACATTCCTGCAGTCAGCATGCCAATTGCACGCTCCCTCAAAACTTGAGACATCTGTGGCGTGTGACAAAACCACACATTTTAGAGTGTCCTTTGGTCCCCTGCACAAGGTGCACCTGTGTAATGATCATATTGTTTAATCAGATTCTTGACATGCCACACATGTCAGGTGGATGGATTATATTGGCAAAGGAGAAATGCTCACTAACAGGGATGGGATGTAAAGAAATTTGTACACAACATATGAGAAATATGCTTCATGTTCATATGAGATCTTTTATTTCAACTCATGAAACACTTTACACGTTGCATTATATTTTTGTTCATTATATATAGCATATTTTGGTAGCAAGAATTTAGTATATTAATTTAAAATGAAAAACTTGAAGTTTTGAATCAACTGTCAGGAATCGGTACATCGTAAAGGCCGACATTGTAAATAAGAATTTGTTCTTAACTGACTTGCCTAGTTAAAAAAAATAAAAAATAATGTAACCTTTATTTAACATTAGAAATCACTTCTCAGCTATTTTACAACCTGAATGACGCAGCTGTCAACATTATTAAAAGATTTAGATGCACTAAGTGGCTGTTCCACTGGATGTCATAAGGTGTATGCACCAATTTGTAAGTCGCTCTGGATAAGAGCGTCTGCTAAATGACTTAAATGTAAATGTAAATTGTCCTCAGATGGAACTGGTATATTTTTCTATTTATTCCAGTTGCTTTCAACTAATTTGTATCTTTAATATATGGCAGGCAAACAAGTTCCCTACCTTCTCCCTTTTCCTTTTCTTGCCTCCTCCATTTTTGTATTAAGCAGAACTTCCCCTTGTATTTTCGATAGCTGCATATGACATCACTCCTCCGTTTCGATTCATAATATCATTAATAAATATATATATTTTTTAAACCATAAAGAACCTTATTTTTAATCAAATCAGTATATTTCAGTGTGGCCATCATTTTTTGTTCCATCTCTTCTGTAGGATAACATTGAAATTGTAACAGGCTTTGTATGGCTTGTTTAAGGTACTTTCAGAAATGTCAGAAATGAGAAGTTGTAATCTGTATAAAAGCAAAAAGTCATTTTTCAATAAATTATGAGCCTTTCTTAATGTACTGGAGAACCATTTGGGGATGTATAACTTAGGAGTGAATCCTTTAATTAGAGGTTTAATATTGAATCAATATTTAATGATTTTAGGCCCCCAAACTCATAAATAGGCTTGTTTAATTTTGTCTGGCTTAGCATTCCAAATAAGTGAAATATTTTTTGCTCATATGATTATTTTTTAAAGTCTGGAGTAGGCTGTGCAATTAAGCAAGCAAGTAAACAGTGACCAACGAGTGAATCAATGTGATTTTTCCATAAATAAGCAAGTATTTACATCTCCATGTTTGCAGAATTGTATCTATTTTTGAAAACGTTATATTGAAATTACCACAACCAAACTCATTAATATTTTTTGCGATGTGAATACCAAGTATGTCTACTTCACCATCTGCCCATTTTGTTGGTAAACTACAAGGTAGAGTGTAAACACCGTATTTTAACGATCCAACACGTAATATGATACTTGTAATAATTATGGGTTTAGTCCAGAGGCTAAAAACATGATCTTTAATGAGACTGTGCAGGGATCCAGATTGCAGATTTTAAAAAATAAAAAATCTGCATACATTGACACGTTTTTTTTTTTTTACCCTGGTTTTCTAACCCCTTGATGTTCTTGTTGGATCTAATTTTAATAGGTAGCATTTCAATGGCCATTATAAATAGATATGGCGACAACGGACAGCCTTGTTTTACTCCTCTTAAAAGCTCAATACTTTCTGAGACTATTTTACACCTGGGGTTGCTGTACATAACTTTAAAACATTGTTTGAGAGATTCACCGACATTATAGTAGTCCAGGCATTTATATATACATTTTAGTCTTACTTTATCAAATGCCTTTTCAAAATCTGCTATGAAGACGAGGCCTGGTTTCTTTGATGTTTCATAATATTCAATTGTTTCAAGTAATTGTCTAATATTATCTCCAATATATATAACAAAAACCTTTATAAAACCTGTCTGATCAGGATGAACAATATCTGGTCAAACATGATTTATTCTATATGCTATGCATTTCGCCAGGATTTTCACATCACAACATTGAAGTGTTAGAGGCCTCCATTTAAAAAAAATGGACAGGATCTTTATACTTACCTCCTGGGTCCTCTTTCAGTAGTAATGAAATCAGATCTTGTTGAGTACCTGAAAGTCTACCATTTGTATGAGAGTAATTATAACATGTTAATAATGGATGTTTGAGTACATCAAAAAAGGTATGTTATCCCTCTACTGGAATACTGTCAAGCCCTGGTGTTTTTCCAAACTGAAAAGATTTTATCTTTCTGTACATTTGTTAATTTTACATTATTATTATTATTATTGTTAGGAAATAAATCCTTACAGTTGAGTGGAGACTGTGAATAAACAATATGCTTAAAATATTTTGCTGGTGAATCGTGGATGACTCCAACATTTGTAACGAGTTTCTGTAAACTCTTGTTCGTAGCATTTCTATGTTGAAGATCAAAAAATAATTCTGTGTCATTTTTCATCCAATTCACTTTAAGTTCCCAGAATCCCTTTTGTTTTTCCTATAACCTATATTGTGCCTCTATAGTAGTTACCATTACCATCTCCCTGCTCTGTTATTTCCTCTAACCTACAGTATGTTGTGCCTCTATAGTAGTTACCATTACCATCTCCCTGCTCTGTTATTTCCTCTAACCTACAGTATGTTGTGCCTCTATAGTAGTTACCATTACCATCTCCCTGCTCTGTTATTTCCTCTAACCTACAGTATGTTGTGCCTCTATAGTAGTTACCATTACCATCTCCCTGCTCTGTTATTTCCTCTAACCTACAGTATGTTGTGCCTCTATAGTAGTTACCATTACCATCTCCCTGCTCTGTTATTTCCTCTAACCTACAGTATGTTGTGCCTCTATAGTAGTTACCATTACCATCTCCCTGCTCTGTTATTTCCTCTAACCTACAGTATGTTGTGCCTTCAAATTGCTTTTGTTTTAATGATGAGTATTGTATTGAATGGCATCTAAAAGTACATTTGAAAGTCTGCTGCTGTACATATGTTATGCAGACAAAAGTCAATTCTAAATGATTTTGTCTTCGTTAAGAACAAATTGTCATCCAGTAGGCTTTGATTACATTTCCAATATCCCCATATAAATGCTGTAAGAGTTATATCTTACAAGGTCAGGATATTAAACCTCCATGTATATCTCACTAGGTCAGGATATTAAACCTCCATGTATATCTCACTAGGTCAGGATATTACACCTCCATGTATATCTCACTAGGTCAGGATATTAAACCTCCTCCATGTATATCTCACTAGGTCAGGATATTAAACCTCCTCCATGTATATCTCACTAGGTCAGGATATTAAACCTCCTCCATGTATATCTCACTAGGTCAGGATATTAAACCTCCATGTATATCTCACTAGGTCAGGGTATTAAACCTCCTCCATGTATATCTCACTAGATATTAAACCTCCCCCATGTATATCTCACTAGGTCAGGATATTAAACCTCCTCCATGTATATCTCACTAGGTCAGGGTATTAAACCTCCTCCATGTATATCTCACTAGGTCAGGATATTAAACCTCCATGTATATCTCACTAGGTCAGGATATTAAACCTCCATGTATATCTCACTAGGTCAGGATATTAAACCTCCTCCATGTATATCTTACTAGGTCAGGATATTAACCTCCATGTATATCTCACTAGGTCAGGATATTTAACCTCCATGTATATCTCACTAGGTCAGGGTATTAAACCTCCTCCATGTATATCTCACTAGGTCAGGATATTAAACCTCCTCCATGTATATCTCACTAAGTCAGGATATTAAACCTCCTCCATGTATATCTCACTAGGTCAGGGTATTAAACCTCCTCCATGTATATCTCACTAGGTCAGGATATTAAACCTCCATGTATATCTCACTAGGTCAGGATATTTAACCTCCATGTATATCTCACTAGGTCAGGGTATTAAACCTCCATGTATATCTCACTAGGTCAGGATATTAAACCTCCTCCATGTATATCTCACTAGGTCAGGATTTTAAACCTCCATGTATATCTCACTAGGTCAGGATATTAAACCTCCATGTATATCTCACTAGGTCAAGATATTAAACCTCCTCCATGTATATCTCACTAGGTCAGGATTTTAAACCTCCTCCATGTATATCTCACTAGGTCAGGATATTAAACCTCCATTTATATCTCACTAGGTCAGGATATTAAACCTCCTCCATGTATATCTTACTAGGTCAGGATATTAAACCTCCATGTATATCTCACTAGGTCAGGATATTAAACCTCCTCCATGTATATGTCACTAGGTCAGGATATTAAACCTCCATGTATATCTCACTAGGTCAAGATATTAAACCTCCATGTATATCTCACTAGGTCAAGATATTAAACCTCCTCCATGTATATCTCACTAGGTCAGGATTTTAAACCTCCATGTATATCTCACTAGGTCAGGATATTAAACCTCCATTTATATCTCACTAGGTCAGGATATTAAACCTCCTCCATGTATATCTCACTAGGTCAGGATATTAAACCTCCATGTATATCTCACTAGGTCAAGATATTAAACCTCCTCCATGTATATCTCACTAGGTCAGGATTTTAAACCTCCATGTATATCTCACTAGGTCAGGATATTAAACCTCCTCCATGTATATGTCACTAGGTCAGGATATTAAACCTCCATGTATATCTCACTAGGTCAAGATATTAAACCTCCTCCATGTATATCTCACTAGGTCAGGATTTTAAACCTCCATGTATATCTCACTAGGTCAGGATATTAAACCTCCATTTATATCTCACTAGGTCAGGATATTAAACCTCCTCCATGTATATCTCACTAGGTCAGGATATTAAACCTCCATGTATATCTCACTAGGTCAAGATATTAAACCTCCTCCATGTATATCTCACTAGGTCAGGATATTAAACCTCCTCCATTTATATCTCACTAGGTCAGGATATTAAACCTCCTCCATGTATATCTCACTAGGTCAGGATATTAAACCTCCATGTATATCTCACTAGGTCAAGATATTAAACCTCCTCCATGTATATCTCACTAGGTCAGGATTTTAAACCTCCATGTATATCTCACTAGGTCAGGATATTAAACCTCCTCCATGTATATGTCACTAGGTCAGGATATTAAACCTCCATGTATATCTCACTAGGTCAAGATATTAAACCTCCTCCATGTATATCTCACTAGGTCAGGATTTTAAACCTCCATGTATATCTCACTAGGTCAGGATATTAAACCTCCATTTATATCTCACTAGGTCAGGATATTAAACCTCCTCCATGTATATCTCACTAGGTCAGGATATTAAACCTCCATGTATATCTCACTAGGTCAGGATATTAAACCTCCATGTATATCTCACTAGGTCAGGATATTAAACCTCCATGTATATCTCACTAGGTCAGGATATTAAACCTCCATGTATATCTCACTAGGTCAGGATATTAAACCTCCTCCATGTATATCTCACTAGGTCAGGATATTAAACCTCCATGTATATCTCACTAGGTCAGGATATTAAACCTCCTCCATGTATATCTCACTAGGTCAGGATATTTAACCTCCATGTATATCTCACTAGGTCAGGATATTTAACCTCCATGTATATCTCACTAGGTCAGGATATTAAACCTCCATGTATATCTCACTAGGTCAGGATATTTAACCTCCATGTATATCTCACTAGGTCAGGATATTAAACCTCCTCCATGTATATCTCACTAGGTCAGGATATTAAACCTCCATGTATATCTCACTAGGTCAGGATATTAAACCTCCATGTATATCTCACTAGGTCAGGATATTTAACCTCCATGTATATCTCACTAGGTCAGGATATTTAACCTCCATGTACATCTCACTAGGTCAGGATATTTAACCTCCTCCATGTATATCTCACTAGGTCAGGATATTAAACCTCCATGTATATCTCACTAGGTCAGGGTATTAAACCTCCTCCATGTATATCTCACTAGGTCAGGATATTAAACCTCCTCCATGTATATCTCACTAGGTCAGGATATTAAACCTCCTCCATGTATATCTCACTAGGTCAGGGTATTAAACCTCCATGTATATCTCACTAGGTCAGTTTAACCTCCATGTATATCTCACTAGGTCAGGATATTTAACCTCCATGTATATCTCACTAGGTCAGGGTATTAAACCTCCTCCATGTATATCTCACTAGGTCAGGATATTAAACCTCCTCCATGTATATCTCACTAGGTCAGGATATTAAACCTCCATGTATATCTCACTAGGTCAGGGTATTAAACCTCCTCCATGTATATCTCACTAGGTCAGGATATTAAACCTTCTCCATGTATATCTCACTAGGTCAGGGTATTAAACCTCCATGTATAACTCACTAGGTCAGGATATTAAACCTCCATGTATATCTCACTAGGTCAGGATATTAAACCTCCATGTATATCTCAATAGGTCAGGATATTAAACCTCCTCCATGTATATCTCACTAGGTCAGGATATTAAACCTCCTCCATGTATATCTCACTAGGTCAGGGTATTAAACCTCCTCCATGTATATCTCACTAGGTCAGGATATTAAACCTCCATGTATATCTCACTAGGTCAGGATATTAAACCTCCATGTATATCTCACTAGGTCAGGATATTAAACCTCCTCCATGTATATCTCACTAGGTCAGGATATTAAACCTCCATGTATATCTCACTAGGTCAGGATATTAAGTCTCCTCCATGTATAACTCACTAGGTCAGGATATTAAACCTCCTCCATGTATATCTCACTAGTTCAGGGTATTAAACCTCCATGTATAACTCACTAGGTCAGGATTTTAAACCTCCTCCATGTATATCTCACTAGGTCAGGGTATTAAACCTCCATGTATATCTCACTAGGTCAGGATATTAAACCTCCATGTATATCTCACTAGGTCAGGATATTAAACCTCCTCCATGTATATCTCACTAGGTCAGGATATTAAACCTCCTCCATGTATATCTCACTAGGTCAGGATATTAAACCTCCTCCATGTATATCTCACTAGGTCAGGATATTAAACCTCCTCCATGTATATCTCACTAGGTCAGGATATTAAACCTCCTCCATGTATATCTCACTAGGTCAGGGTTTTAAACCTCCATGTATATCTCACTAGGTCAGGATATTAAACCTCCATGTATATCTCACTAGGTCAGGATATTAAACCTCCTCCATGTATATCTCACTAGGTCAGGATATTAAACCTCCATGTATATCTCACTAGGTCAGATATTAAACCTCCTCCATGTATATCTCACTAGGTCAGGATTTTAAACCTCCATGTATATCTCACTAGGTCAGGATATTAAGTCTCCTCCATGTATAACTCACTAGGTCAGGATATTAAACCTCCTCCATGTATATCTCACTAGGTCAGGATATTAAACCTCCTCCATGTATATCTCACTAGGTCAGGATATTAAACCTCCTCCATGTATATCTCACTAGGTCAGGATATTAAACCTCCATGTATATCTCACTAGGTCAGGATATTAAACCTCCTCCATGTATATCTCACTAGGTCAGGATATTAAACCTCCATGTATATCTCACTAGGTCAGGATATTTAACCTCCATGTATATCTCACTAGGTCAGGATATTAAACCTCCATGTATATCTCACTAGTTCAGGATATTAAACCTCCATGTATATCTCACTAGGTCAGGGTATTAAACCTCCATGTATAACTCACTAGGTCAGGATTTTAAACCTCCTCCATGTATATCTCACTAGGTCAGGATATTTAACCTCCATGTATATCTCACTAGGTCAGGATATTAAACCTCCATGTATATCTCACTAGGTCAGGATATTAAACCTCCATGTATATCTCACTAGGTCAGGATATTAAACCTCCATGTATATCTCACTAGGTCAGGATATTAAACCTCCATGTATAACTCACTAGGTCAGGATATTAAACCTCCTCCATGTATATCTCACTAGGTCAGGATATTAAACCTCCTCCATGTATATCTCACTAGGTCAGGATATTAAACCTCCATGTATATCTCACTAGGTCAGGATACTAAACCTCCTCCATGTATATCTCACTAGGTCAGGGTATTAAACCTCCTCCATGTATATCTCACTAGGTCAGGATATTAAACCTCCATGTATATCTCACTAGGTCAGGATATTAAACCTCCATGTATATCTCACTAGGTCAGGATATTAAACCTCCATGTATATCTCACTAGGTCAGGATATTAAACCTCCATGTATATCTCACTAGGTCAGGATATTAAACCTCCATGTATATCTCACTAGGTCAGGGTATTAAACCTCCATGTATATCTCACTAGGTCAGGATATTAAACCTCCATGTATATCTCACTAGGTCAGGATATTAAACCTCCTCCATGTATATCTCACTAGGTCAGGATATTAAACCTCCATGTATATCTCACTAGGTCAGGATATTAAACCTCCTCCATGTATATCTCACTAGGTCAGGATATTAAACCTCCATGTATATCTCACTAGGTCAGGATATTAAACCTCCTCCATGTATATCTCACTAGGTCAGGATATTAAACCTCCATGTATATCTCACTAGGTCAGGATATTAAACCTCCATGTATATCTCACTAGGTCAGGGTATTAAACCTCCATGTATATCTCACTAGGTCAGGATATTAAACCTCCATGTATATCTCACTAGGTCAGGGTATTAAACCTCCTCCATGTATATCTCACTAGGTCAGGATATTAAACCTCCATGTATATCTCACTAGGTCAGGGTATTAAACCTCCTCCATGTATATCTCACTAGGTCAATATTAAACCTCCTCCATATATATCTCACTAGGTCAGGATATTAAACCTCCTCCATGTATATCTCACTAGGTCAGGGTATTAAACCTCCATGTATATCTCACTAGGTCAGGATATTAAACCTCCTCCATGTATATCTCACTAGGTCAGGGTATTAAACCTCCTCCATGTATATCTCACTAGGTCAGGGTATTAAACCTCCTCCATGTATATCTCACTAGGTCAGGGTATCAAACCTCCTCCATGTATATCTCACTAGGTCAGGATATCAAACCTCCTCCATGTATATCTCACTAGGTCAGGATATTAAACCTCCATGTATATCTCACTAGGTCAGGATATTAAACCTCCATGTATATCTCACTAGGTCAGGATATTAAACCTCCTCCATGTATATCTCACTAGGTCAGGGTATTAAACCTCCATGTATATCTCACTAGGTCAGGGTATTAAACCTCCA
Source organism: Oncorhynchus keta (assembly GCF_023373465.1). Lineage (NCBI taxonomy): Eukaryota > Metazoa > Chordata > Actinopteri > Salmoniformes > Salmonidae > Oncorhynchus > Oncorhynchus keta. Next base: position 5,582,495 of record NC_068450.1, on the reverse strand, counting down.
TATATCCACTAGGTCAGGATATTAAACCTCCTCCATGTATATCTCACTAGGTCAGGATATTTAACCTCCATGTATATCTCACTAGGTCAGGATATTAAACCTCCATGTATATCTCACTAGGTCAGGATATTAAACCTCCATGTATATCTCACTAGGTCAGGATATTAAACCTCCATGTATATCTCACTAGGTCAGGGTATTAAACCTCCATGTATATCTCACTAGGTCAGGATATTAAACCTCCATGTATATCTCACTAGGTCAGGATATTAAACCTCCTCCATGTATATCTCACTAGGTCAGGGTATTAAACCTCCATGTATATCTCACTAGGTCAGGGTATTAAACCTCCATGTATATCTCACTAGGTCAGGATATTAAACCTCCTCCATGTATATCTCACTAGGTCAGGATATTAAACCTCCATGTATATCTCACTAGGTCAGGATATTAAACCTCCTCCATGTATATCTCACTAGGTCAGGATATTAAACCTCCTCCATATATATCTCACTAGGTCAGGATATTAAACCTCCTCCATGTATATCTCACTAGGTCAGGACATTAAACCTCCATGTATATCTCACTAGGTCAGGATATTAAACCTCCTCCATGTATATCTCACTAGGTCAGGGTATTAAACCTCCATGTATATCTCACTAGGTCAGGATATTAAACCTCCTCCATGTATATCTCACTAGGTCAGGATTTTAAACCTCCTCCATGTATATCTCACTAGGTCAGGATATTTAACCTCCATGTATATCTCACTAGGTCAGGATATTAAACCTCCATGTATATCTCACTAGGTCAGGATATTAAACCTCCATGTATATCTCACTAGGTCAGGATATTAAACCTCCATGTATAACTCACTAGGTCAGGGTATTAAACCTCCATGTATAACTCACTAGGTCAGGGTATTAAACCTCCATGTATATCTCACTAGGTCAGGGTATTAAACCTCCATGTATATCTCACTAGGTCAGGATATTAAACCTCCTCCATGTATATCTCACTAGGTCAGGATATTAAACCTCCATGTATATCTCACTAGGTCAGGATATTAAACCTCCATGTATATCTCACTAGGTCAGGGTATTAAACCTCCATGTATATCTCACTAGGTCAGGGTATTAAACCTCCATGCATATCTCACTAGGTCAGGATATTAAACCTCCTCCATGTATATCTCACTAGGTCAAGATATTAAACCTCCTCCATGTATATCTCACTAGGTCAGGATATTAAACCTCCATGTATATCTCACTAGGTCAGGACATTAAACCTCCATGTATATCTCACTAGGTCAGGATATTAAACCTCCTCCATGTATATCTCACTAGGTCAGGGTATTAAACCTCCATGCATATCTCACTAGGTCAGGATATTAAACCTCCTCCATGTATATCTCACTAGGTCAAGATATTAAACCTCCTCCATGTATATCTCACTAGGTCAGGATATTAAACCTCCATGTATATCTCACTAGGTCAGGACATTAAACCTCCATGTATATCTCACTAGGTCAGGATATTAAACCTCCTCCATGTATATCTCACTAGGTCAGGGTATTAAACCTCCATGCATATCTCACTAGGTCAGGATATTAAACCTCCTCCATGTATATCTCACTAGGTCAAGATATTAAACCTCCTCCATGTATATCTCACTAGGTCAGGATATTAAACCTCCATGTATATCTCACTAGGTCAGGACATTAAACCTCCATGTATATCTCACTAGGTCAGGATATTAAACCTCCTCCATGTATATCTCACTAGGTCAGGGTATTAAACCTCCTCCATGTATATCTCACTAGGTCAGGATATTAAACCTCCTCCATGTATATCTCACTAGGTCAGGGTATTAAACCTCCTCCATGTATATCTCACTAGGTCAGGATATTAAACCTCCTCCATGTATATCTCACTAGGTCTTGGTATTAAACCTCCATGTATATCTCACTAGGTCAGGATATTAAACCTCCATGTATATCTCACTAGGTCAGGATATTAAACCTCCTCCATGTATATCTCACTAGGTCAGGATATTAAACCTCCATGTATATCTCACTAGGTCAGGATATTAAACCTCCATGTATATCTCACTAGGTCAGGATATTAAACCTCCTCCATGTATATCTCACTAGGTCAGGATATTAAACCTCCATGTATATCTCACTAGGTCAGGATATTAAACCTCCATGTATATCTCACTAGGTCAGGGTATTAAACCTCCTCCATGTATATCTCACTAGGTCAGGATATTAAACCTCCATGTATATCTCACTAGGTCAGGATATTAAACCTCCATGTATATCTCACTAGGTCAGGATATTAAACCTCCTCCATGTATATCTCACTAGGTCAGGATATTAAACCTCCTCCATGTATATCTCACTAGGTCTTGGTATTAAACCTCCATGTATATCTCACTAGGTCCGGGTTTTTTCAACCTACATAATATATTATATTTGTGATTTCCTTACAAGGGTGATAGTCTGTAGTGTGATTTCTTTACAGTCCATGGATGTATTTAAAACAGCATTAAAATCTCCCATCATAATAATAGATTCATTCGTTGCTTGGGAACTCATATATATATATTCTAATAAGTGTGGATCATCATTTGGCCCATAAAGATTCATCATACAGATCTGTTTTTGATCCAATAGCTTTTTTTTAAAAGATCCATCTCCCTTAATGATCAGTTTACACAATCATATAAACATTGATGTTAATTAATAATCAACCCTTTTGAGTTTCTTTGCCCGCGACAAAAATATATTTCTCCCTCCCAGTCGTTTTTCCACCCAACGTCATCGACAGAGTGAGTTTCCTGTAAAAATAATAGATATTAACTTCTCTCTTTTAGCCAGATAAACATTTATTTTTTTAATGATCTGCTAAGCAAAAACTGGCTATACTTAATTCCCCCCGTAACCATAATTATACCAAAGTTTACATTATACTTACCACTGTTTGTAAACTTGGCATCAAAAAACACCATGATGATTTTGTCCAGATACAGTACCAGTCAAAAGTGTGGACACACCTACTCATTCCAGGTTTTTCATTCATTTGTACTATTTTCTACATTGTAGAATAATAGTGAAGACATCAAATCTATGGAATCATGTGGTAACCAATTATTATTATTATTATTTTTTACACAAATCTAAATATACACTGTTCAAAAAAAATAAAGGGAAAACTAAAATAACACATCCTAGATCTGAATGAATTAAATATTATTTTTAGATTCTTCAAAGATTCTTCAAAGTTGCCACCCTTTGCCTTGACAGCTTTGCACACATAGTGCAGACAGGATGGCCAGCCACCGACAGTCTCTCAGTAGTTAACCTCTCTAGGGTATGTGGGAATCTAGAGTCCCACCTGGCCAACATCCAAAAAAATGCCTTACGGCGAAAGCATACCGTACAATTATTTGAGATCATAGACCAGCAGACAAATCATTACAAACAGTAACCAGCCAAGTAGAAGAATTACACAAGTCAGAAATAGAGAAAAAATGAATCACTTACCTTTGATGATCTTCGTATGGTTGCACTCAGAAGACATTCATTTATTCAATATTCAATGTATTCAATGTTCCTTTTGTTCGATAAAGTCTCATTATATCCAAAAACCTCTGTTTTGTTTGCGTGTTTTCTTCAGTTATCCACAGGCTCAAACGCAGTCACAACAGGCAGACAAAAAATCCAAATAGTATCTGTAAAGATCGTAGAAACATTTCAAGCGATGTTCATAATCAATCCTCAGGTTGTTTTTAGCCTAAATAATCAAATATATTTCAACCGGATAATAACGTCATCAATATAAAAGGGAAACAAGAAAGGCCCTCTCTCTAGTCAGCGCATGAAAAATCTCTGTGACATGGCAGGGTCCACTCATTCAGACTGCTCTTACTCCCTCATTTTTCAGAATACAGGCCTGAAACCATTTCTAAAGACTGTTGACATCTAGTGGAAGACATAGGAACTGTAATTGGAGTCCTAAATCAATGGATACTGTAATGGCATTGAATAGAAAACTACAACAAAAAATATCCTATTCCTGAATGGATTTCTCAGGTTTTCACCTGCCAAATCAGTTCTGTTATACTCACAGACACTATTTTTAACAGTTTTGGAAACTTTAGTGTTTTCTATCCAAATCTACCGATTATATGCATATCCTGTCTTCAGGGCCTGAGTAGAAGGCAGTTTAATTTGGGCACGCTTTTCATCCAAAATTCCAAATGCTGCCCCCTACCCTAGAGAAGATAAGACAGGATGGCCAGCTACAGGCAGTCTCTCAGTAGTAAACACCTGAGCGTCACTCACCACTCACAGCAGTAAAACCAAGTATGCCTCTCAAATGGCACCCTGTTCCCTATATAGTGGACTACTCTAGACCAGGGCCCTATTCCCTATATAGTGGACTACTCTAGACCAGGGCCCTGTTCCCTATATAGTGGACTACTCTAGACCAGGGCCCTATTCCCTATATAGTGGACTACTCTAGACCAGGACCCTATTCCCTATATAGTGGACTACTCTAGACCAGGGCCCTATTCCCTATATAGTGGACTACTCTAGACCAGGGCCCTATTCCCTATATAGTGGACTACTCTAGACCAGGGCCCTGTTCCCTATATAGTGGACTACTCTAGACCAGAGCCCTATTCCCTATATAGTGGACTACTCTAGACCAGAGCCCTATTCCCTATATAGTGGACTACTCTAGACCAGGGCCCTATTCCCTATATAGTGGACTACTCTAGACCAGGGCCCTATTCCCTATATAGTGGACTACTCTAGACCAGGGCCCTGTTCCCTATATAGTGGACTACTCTAGACCAGAGCCCTATTCCCTATATAGTGGACTACTCTAGACCAGAGCCCTATTCCCTATATAGTGGACTACTCTAGACCAGGGCCCTATTCCCTATATAGTGGACTACTCTAGACCAGGGCCCTATTCCCTATATAGTGGACTACTCTAGACCAGAGCCCTATTCCCTATATAGTGGACTACTCTAGACCAGAGCCCTATTCCCTATATAGTGGACTACTCTAGACCAGGGCCCTGTTCCCTATATAGTGGACTACTCTAGACCAGGGCCCTGTTCCCTATATAGTGGACTACTCTAGACCAGGGCCTTATTCCCTATATAGTGGACTACTCTGGGCCCTTTGTAAGGAATAGGGTACCACGAGACATATCACAGATCGTTCCTACAGGCTGAGCGACGAGAAGGGACTAAAGTTTAGCTTTAACGAGATAAACGCAGAGGAAGATTGAAAAGGTCAATACCACAGCACTAATTACTGTTCTACCTAAAGCAGCTGAGTGTAAGAAATGTTACATTAAACACGATGCGTACCGGTAACTGACCAAACAATAGAAACAGCTGAGTAAATGAGAGATACAAAGTATATTGAAAGCGGGTGCTTCTAAAACAGGTGTGGTTCCTGAGTTGATGAAGCAATTAACATCGTGCTTAGGGTCATGTATAAAAACGCTGGGCAGGTCATTATTTTGGCTACCGAGGCTATGCCCCCATAGGATGACAATGCCCCCATCCACAGGGTACGAGTGGTCACTGAATGGTTTGATGAGCATGAAAACAATGTCAACCATATGCCATGGCCGTCTCAGTATTAATCCTGTTCTGGTCTCAGTCACCAGACCTCAACCTAAATGAACACTTCTGGTGTGGAGATTCTGTACTGGAGCCTGAGACAGCGTTTTCCACCACCATAAACAAAACACCAAATTATGGAATTTCTCGTGGAAGAACGGTGTCACATCCCTCCAATGGAAGAACAGTGTCACAACCCTCCAATGGAAGAACGGTGTCACATCCCTCCAATAGAAGAACAGTGTCACAACCCTCCAATGGAAGAACGGTGTCACATCCCTCCAATGGAAGAACGGTGTCTCATCCCTCCAATGGAAGAACGGTGTCACATCCCTCCAATGGAAGAACGGTGTCTCATCCCTCCAATAGAAGAACAGTGTCACATCCCTCCAATAGAAGAACGGTGTCACATCCCTCCAATAGAAGAACGGTGTCTCATCCCTCCAATAGAAGAACGGTGTCACATCCCTCCAATGGAAGAACGGTGTCTCATCCCTCCAATAGAAGAACAGTGTCACATCCCTCCAATAGAAGAACGGTGTCACATCCCTCCAATAGAAGAACGGTGTCACATCCCTCCAATAGAAGAACGGTGTCACATCCCTCCAATAGAAGAACGGTGTCACATCCCTCCAATAGAAGAACGGTGTCACATCCCTCCAATAGAAAAACAGTGTCTCATCCCTCCAATAGAAGAACGGTGTCACATCCCTCCAATAGAAGAACGGTGTCACATCCCTCCAATAGAAGAATGGTGTCACATCCCTCCAATAGAAGAACAGTGTCACATCCCTCCAATAGAAGAACGGTGTCACATCCCTCCAATAGAAGAATGGTGTCATATCCCTGCAATAGAGAGTTCCAGAGACTAGTAGAATCTATGTCGAGGTGCATTGAAGCTGTTCTGGCTCGTAGTGGCCCAACGCCCTACTAAGATACTTTATGTTGGGGTTTCCTTTATTCTGCCAGTTACTAAGATACTTTATGTTGGGGTTTCCTTTATTCTGCCAGTTACTAAGATACTTTATGTTGGGGTTTCCTTTATTTTGCCAGTTACTAAGATACTTTATGTTGGGGTTTCCTTTATTTTGTTGTCTGTATTATAGTTGCATGTAGGCTTAGCAGACCACCATAAGGCTGATAAACTGGAACTGTCGAATGACCCCGGGTCTTCATTCACTTCTATCGACAGCCCTGCAGCAGACACGCCATGGTCCTAGTACTAGAGCTGCTGTAAGTATCTTACTACAGAATCAGCCTGACTGAGGAACGCATTTATATCGAGACACAGGAGTGACCCAACGTACGGGATTATATAACTGACAGCTCACACACACACAGACTGCTGGATAGAAAGCATTCTGTTTGAAGAGGACAGTTTGTTCAACAAGCCCTGTGTTGACTTGTAGTAAATATAGAGGGAGATGACTAGGTCATATAACCATGACACAGTCGGAGTACTGCGGATGTTGAATAAAGAATTTGTGGAAGACACAGAAATAAACCAAATGGTGAAGGAGAGACAAAGTGATGTGAGCTGATTTGTTCCTTTTTAGTTTGATATTCTGAAAGCAGCATCCCCCCCCATCAGCGTCTCAGCCTCTTAAACCAGTTCAGTGATGTGAACAAAAACAGCATCACTGCCACTTTGGAAGACAGAGATGAATGTGAAAAACGAAACAGCAAGTGACAAACCCTTTTGACTTCCTGTCTCGGCTTTTCATGTTCTCCCGCAGAGCTTTGAGAGATCCCTATGCAGTAAATACTGTGGATCACTGGACCCCTCCAATGGCAACCTGTTCCTGATGCAGAGTTTTACTGTTGACCAGGGCCCTTAGCGGAATAGGGTGCCATTTGGGATGCATTTTGTAAGTTTATGCACATACAAGTCTGGAAGGAAGCATCAAGTGTATCTCATGTGGTCTTAAGTGTGTAGATAATAGTAGTATCACTGAATAGAAAAATGCGTGTCACTCTCTTAAAGACCTTGAATACTCAAGAAGAAAACAAGAAAGTAAAAAATAGAATTTGGTTTTGTTAAAGCTACATTTTTTTTGAGAAGCATTTGACTTCTTTCTAACAATGTAGACTAGTTTAATGGGACTAATAGTTATTTAGCTGACAGAACCGTATTTAACACAATGTAGACTAGTTTAATGGACTGATACAGTTATGTAGCTGACAGAACTGGGCCCACCTGGATGGTTAGGTTCAGGGCTGAAACAGCATTGTGTTTGTGTGGGTGGCTTTCTGACTGTGGAAGTCATTTCCCCCCAGCCTCTCTCTCTTAGTCCGTCCCAAATGGCCCACCCATTCCCTACACAGTGCACTACTTTTGACCAAAGTCCCTATGGTAAACACTCTTGGCCCTGGTCAAAAGTAATGCACTACGCAGGGAATAGGTTGCCATTAGGGCCAGCAGTCTTGCTGGCTTTCTCTTCATAGTGATAATGGAAAACACACTACAATCACTTAAAGTACTCTGCCACACCAATCTATATATGGACTTTAAAAGGTTCTGTCGAAGAGCCGCTCATTTTTATTGTTGTTCATTACGCACACACACACACACACACACACACACACACACACAGACACAGACACAGACACAGACACACACACACACACACACACACACACACACACACACCTGATTGACTGACTATTAGCCAAACAATGTTATTTTCATGCTACCCAGCAAATAGACCATATTAATATACATGTACGTTATACATGTGGCCTGATAAGGTTCATGAAATCAATAACTTGCTAACATCAGATAACATTAATATATTAGCCATTTCTGAGACTCGATTAGATACTTCATTTGATGATACAGCAGTAGCAATACAGGGATATAACATCTATAGAAGAGACAGAAATGACTATGGGGGAGATGGCCAAGCCTATTGTTAACACAGGGGCCAAGCCTATTGTTAACACAGGGGCCAAGCCTATTGTTAACACAGGGATCAGAGCGGGGCCTATTGTTAACACAGGGATCGGGCGGGGCCTATTGTTAACACAGGGGCCAAGCCTATTGTTAACACAGGGATCAGGGTGGGGCCTATTGTTAACACAGGGATCAGGGCGGGGCCTATTAACACAGGGGCCAAGCCTATTGTTAACACAGGGATCAGGGCGGGGCCTATTAACACAGGGGCCAAGCCTATTGTTAACACAGGGGCCAAGCCTATTGTTAACACAGGGGCCAAGCCTATTGTTAATACAGGTATCTGGGCGGGGCCTATTGTTAACACGGATCGGGGCGGGGCCTATTGTTAACACAGGGATCGGAGTGGGGCCTAGTGTTAACACAGGGGCCAAGCCTAGTGTTAACACAGGTATCTGGGCGGGGCCTATTGTTAACACAGGGATCGGGGCGGGGCCTATTGTTAACACAGGGATCGGAGTGGGGCCTAGTGTTAACACAGGGGCCAAGCCTAGTGTTAACACAGGGGCCAAGCATAGTGTTAACACAGGGGCCAAGCCGAGAACAACACGGTTGACCGAGGGACACACAGAACAACACGGTTGACTGAGGGACACAGAGAACAACACGGTTGACTGAAGGACACACAGAACAACACGGTTGACTGAGGGACACAGAGAACAACACGGTTGACTGAGGGACACAGAGAACAACACGGTTGACTGAAGGACACAGAACAACACGGTTGACTGAATGACACACAGAACAACACGGTTGACTGAAGGACACAGAACAACACGGTTGACTGAGGGACACAGAACAACACGGTTGACTGAGGGACACAGAGAACAACACGGTTGACTGAGGGACACAGAACAACACGGTTGACTGAGGGACACAGAACAACACGGTTGACTGAAGGACACAGAACAACACGGTTGACTGAAGGACACAGAACAACACGGTTGACTGAAGGACACAGAGAACAACACGGTTGACTGAGGGACACAGAGAACAACACGGTTGACTGAGGGACACAGAGAACAACACGGTTGACTGAGGGACACAGAGAACAACACGGTTGACTGAGGGACACAGAGAACAACACGGTTGACTGAGGGACACAGAGAACAACACGGTTGACTGAATGACACAGAGAACAACACGGTTGACTGAATGACACAGAGAACAACACGGTTGACTGAGGGACACAGAGAACAACACGGTTGACTGAGGGACACAGAACAACACGGTTGACTGAGGGACACAGAACAACACGGTTGACTGAAGGACACAGAGAACAACACGGTTGACTGAGAGACACAGAGAACAACACGGTTGACTGAAGGACACAGAGAACAACACGGTTGACTGAGGGACACAGAGAACAACACGGTTGACTGAAGGACACAGAGAACAACACGGTTGACTGAATGACACAGAGAACAACACGGTTGACTGAGGGACACAGAACAACACGGTTGACTGAAGGACACAGAGAACAACACGGTTGACTGAGGGACACAGAGAACAACACGGTTGACTGAAGGACACAGAGAACAACTGGTTGACTGAGGGACACAGAGAACAACACGGTTGACTGAAGGACACAGAACAACACGGTTGACTGAATGACACAGAGAACAACACGGTTGACTGAGGGACACAGAACAACACGGTTGACTGAAGGACACAGAGAACAACTGGTTGACTGAGGGACACAGAGAACAACACGGTTGACTGAGGGACACAGAGAACAACACGGTTGACTGAATGACACAGAGAACAACACGGTTGACTGAGTGACACAGAGAGCAACACGGTTGACTGAGTGACACAGAGAACAACACGGTTGACTGAGGGACACAGAGAACAACACGGTTGACTGAGGGACACAGAGAACAACACGGTTGACTGAAGGACACAGAGAACAACTGGTTGACTGAGGGACACAGAGAAGAACACGGTTGACTGAATGACACAGAGAGCAACACGGTTGACTGAGGGACACAGAGAAGAACACGGTTGACTGAAGGACACAGAGAACAACACGGTTGACTGAATGACACAGAGAACAACACGGTTGACTGAATGACAGAACAACACGGTTGACTGAATGACAGAACAACATGAAAGAGAGCAAATAGCAGTGGGGGGGTTCTGAGGTAAAGCACGGTACTGTTCTAGTCAAATAGCAGTGGGGGTTTTGAGGTAAAGCACGGTACTGTTCTAGTCAAATAGCAGTGGGGGGGTTCTGAGGTAAAGCACGGTACAGTTCTATTCAAATAGCAGTGGGGGGTTCTGAGGTAAAGCACGGTACTGTTCTAGTCAAATAGCAGTGGGGGGTTTTGAGGTAAAGCACGGTACTGTTCTAGTCAAATAGCAGTGGGGGTTCTGAGGTAAATAGCAGTGGGGGGGTTCTGAGGTAAAGCACGGTACTGTTCTAGTCAAATAGCAGTGGGGGTTCTGAGGTAAAGCACGGTACTGTTCTATTCAAATAGCAGTGGGGGGTTCTGAGGTAAATAGCAGTGGGGGGATTCTGAGGTAAATAGCAGTGGGGGGGTTCTGAGGTAAAGCACGGTACTGTTCTAGTCAAATAGCAGTGGGGGGGTTCTGAGGTAAAGCACGGTACTGTTCTATTCAAATAGCAGTGGGGGGTTCTGAGGTAAAGCACGGTACTGTTCTAGTCAAATAGCAGTGGGGGTTCTGAGGTAAAGCACGGTACTGTTCTAGTCAAATAGCAGTGGGGGGGTTTTGAGGTAAAGCACGGTACTGTTCTAGTCAAATAGCAGTGGGGGGTTCTGAGGTAAATAGCAGTGGGGGGGTTCTGAGGTAAAGCACGGTACTGTTCTAGTCAAATAGCAGTGGGGGGGTTCTGAGGTAAAGCACGGTACTATTCTATTCAAATAGCAGTGGGGGTTCTGAGGTAAAGCACGGTAATGTTCTAGTCAAATAGCAGTGGGGGGTTCTGAGGTAAAGCACGGTACTGTTCTAGTCAAATAGCAGTGGGGGGGGGGGTTCTGAGGTAAAGCACAGTACTGTTCTAGACAAATAGCAGTGGGGGTTCTGAGGTAAAAACGGTACTGTTCTAGTCAAATAGCAGTGGGGGGTTCTGAGGTAAAGCATGGTACTGTTCTAGTCAAATAGCAGTGGGGGTTCTGAGGTAAATAGCAGTGGGGGGGTTCTGAGGTAAAGCACGGTACTGTTCTAGTCAAATAGCAGTGGGGGGGTTCTGAGGTAAAGCACGGTACTGTTCTATTCAAATAGCAGTGGGGGTTCTGAGGTAAATAGCAGTGGGGGGTTCTGAGGTAAATAGCAGTGGGGGTTCCGAGATAAAGCACGGTACTGTTCTAGTCAAATAGCAGTGGGGGTTCTGAGGTAAAGCACGGTACTGTTCTAGTCAAATAGCAGTGGGGGGTTCTGAGGTAAAGCACGGTACTGTTCTATTCAAATAGCAGTGGGGGGTTCTGAGGTAAAGCACGGTACTGTTCTAGTCAAATAGCAGTGGGGGTTCTGAGGTAAAGCACGGTACTGTTCTAGTCAAATAGCAGTGGGGGGGTTTTGAGGTAAAGCACGGTACTGTTCTAGTCAAATAGCAGTGGGGGTTCTGAGGTAAATAGCAGTGGGGGTTCTGAGGTAAAGCACGGTACTGTTCTAGTCAAATAGCAGTGGGGGGTTCTGAGGTAAAGCACGGTACTGTTCTATTCAAATAGCAGTGGGGGGTTCTGAGGTAAAGCATGGTACTGTTCTAGTCAAATAGCAGTGGGGGGGTTCTGAGGTAAAGCACGGTACTGTTCTATTCAAATAGCAGTGGGGGTTCTGAGGTAAAGCACGGTACTGTTCTAGTCAAATAGCAGTGGGGGGGTTCTGAGGTAAAGCACGGTACTGTTCTATTCAAATAGCAGTGGGGGTTCTGAGGTAAAGCACGGTACTGTTCGATTCAAATAGCAGTGGGGGGTTCTGAGGTAAAGCACGGTACTGTTCTATTCAAATAGCAGTGGGGGTTCTGAGGTAAAGCACGGTACTGTTCTATTCAAATAGCAGTGGGGGTTCTGAGGGAAAGCATGGTACTGTTCTATTCAAATAGCAGTGGGGGGTTCTGAGGTAAAGCACGGTACTGTTCTATTCAAATAGCAGTGGGGGGTTCTGAGGTAAATAGCAGTGGGGGGCTCTGAGGTAAAGCACGGTACTGTTCTAGTCAAATAGCAGTGGGGGTTCTGAGGTAAAGCACGGTACTGTTCTAGTCAAATAGCAGTGGGGGGTTCTGAGGTAAATAGCAGTGGGGGTTCTGAGGTAAAGCACGGTACTGTTCTAGTCAAATAGCAGTGGGGGGTTCTGAGGTAAAGAACGGTACTGTTCTATTCAAATAGCAGTGGGGGGTTCTGAGGTAAATAGCAGTGGGGGGGTTCTGAGGTAAATAGCAGTGGGGGGGTTCTGAGGTAAAGCACGGTACTGTTCTAGTCAAATAGCAGTGGGGGGGTTCTGAGGTAAAGCACGGTACTGTTCTAGTCAAATAGCAGTGGGGGGGTTCTGAGGTAAAGCACGGTACTGTTCTATTCAAATAGCAGTGGGGGGTTCTGAGGTAAAGCACGGTACTGTTCTAGTCAAATAGCAGTGGGGGGTTCTGAGGTAAAGCACGGTACTGTTCTAGTCAAATAGCAGTGGGGGGGTTTTGAGGTAAAGCACGGTACTGTTCTAGTCAAATAGCAGTGGGGGGTTCTGAGGTAAATAGCAGTGGGGGGGTTCTGAGGTAAAGCACGGTACTGTTCTAGTCAAATAGCAGTGGGGGGGTTCTGAGGTAAAGCACGGTACTGTTCTATTCAAATAGCAGTGGGGTTCTGAGGTAAAGCACGGTACTGTTCGATTCAAATAGCAGTGGGGGGGTTTTGAGGTAAAGCACGGTACTGTTCGATTCAAATAGCAGTGGGGGGTTCTGAGGTAAAGCACGGTACTGTTCTATTCAAATAGCAGTGGGGGCTCTGAGGGAAAGCATGGTACTGTTCTATCAAATAGCAGTGGGGGTTCTGAGGTAAAGCACGGTACTGTTCTATTCAAATAGCAGTGGGGGGGGTTCTGAGGTAAAGCACAGTACTGTTCTAGACAAATAGCAGTGGGGGGGGGTTCTGAGGTAAAAACAGTACTGTTCTAGTACTGTTCTAGTCAAATAGCAGTGGGGGGGGTTCTGAGGTAAAGCACGGTACTGTTCTATTCAAATAGCAGTGGGGGTTCTGAGGTAAAGCACAATACTGTTCTAGTCAAATAGCAGTGGGGGTTCTGACGTACTGTTCTCGTCAAATAGCAGTGGGGGTTCTGAGGTAAATAGCAGTGGGGGTTCTGAGGTAAAGCACGGTACTGTTCTAGTCAAATAGCAGTGGGGGGTTCTGAGGTAAAGCACGGTACTGTTCTAGTAAAATAGCAGTGGGGGGTTCTGAGGTAAAGCACGGTACTGTTCTAGTCAAATAGCAGTGGGGGTTCTGAGGTAAAGTACGGTACTGTTCTAGTCAAATAGCAGTGGGGGTTCTGAGGTAAAGCACGGTACTGTTCTAGTCAAATAGCAGTGGGGGTTCTGAGGTAAAGCACGGTACTGTTCTAGTCAAATAGCAGTGGGGGGTTCTGAGGTAAATAGCAGTGGGAGGGTTCTGAGGTAAAGCACGGTACTGTTCTAGTCAAATAGCAGTGGGGGGTTCTGAGGTAAAGCACGGTACTGTTCTATTCAAATAGCAGTGGGGGGTTCTGAGGTAAAGCACGGTACTGTTCTATTCAAATAGCAGTGGGGGGGTTCTGAGGTAAAGCACGGTACTGTTCTAGTCAAATAGCAGTGGGGGTTCTGAGGTAAAGCACGGTACTGTTCTATTCAAATAGCAGTGGGGGGCTCTGAGGTAAAGCACAGTACTGTTCTAGTCAAATAGCAGTGGGGGGTTCTGAGGTAAAGCATGGTACTGTTCTAGTCAAATAGCAGTGGGGGTTCTGAGGTAAAGGACGGTACTGTTCTAGTCAAATAGCAGTGGGGGGGGCTCTGAGGTAAAGCACGGTACTGTTCTAGTCAAATAGCAGTGGGGGTTCTGAGGTAAAGCACGGTACTGTTCTCGTCAAATAGCAGTGGGGGGTTCTGAGGTAAAGCACGGTACTGTTCTAGTCAAATAGCATTGGGGGTTCTGAGGTAAAGCACGGTACTGTTCTATTCAAATAGCAGTGGGGGGTTCTGAGGTAAAGCACAATTCTGTTCTAGTCAAATAGCAGTGGGGGTTCTGAGGTAAAGCACGGTACTGTTCTAGTCAAATAGCAGTGGGGGGGTTCTGAGGTAAAGCACGGTACTGTTCTAGTCAAATAGCAGTGGGGGTTCTGAGGTAAAGCACGGTACTGTTCTAGTCAAATAGCAGTGGGGGGGTTCTGAGGTAAAGCACGGTACTGTTCTAGTCAAATAGCAGTGGGGGTTCTGAGGTAAAGCACGGTACTGTTCTAGTCAAATAGCAGTGGGGGTTCTGAGGTAAAGCACGGTACTGTTCTAGTCAAATAGCAGTGGGGGGTTCTGAGGTAAAGCACGGAACAATTCAATTGTTCAATTCTCTACTATCACTATGGTTGTGTCCCAAACAGCACCATATTACTTACAGTGGGGCAAAAAATGATTTAGTCAGCCAGCAATTGTGCAAGTTCTCCCACTTAAAAAGATGAGAGGCCTGTAATTTTCATCATAGGTACACTTCAACTATGACAGACAAAATTAGAATAAAAAAATCCAGCAAATCACATTGTAGGATTTTT
>NC_068450.1:5519649-5562149 GCF_023373465.1 Oncorhynchus keta | reverse complement strand
ATGGTGCTAGGGCGAGTTACCCATGGTGCTAGGGCGAGTTACCCATGGTGCTAGGGCTAGTTACCCATGGTGCTAGGGCTAGTTACCCATGGTGCTAGGGCTAGTTACCCATGGTGCTAGGGCTAGTTACCCATGGTGCTAGGGCTAGTTACCCATGGTGCTAGGGCTAGTTACCCATGGTGCTACGGCTAGTTACCCATGGTGCTACGGCTAGTTACCCAAGGTGCTAGGGTGAGTTACCCATGGTGCTAGGGCTAGTTACCCATGGTGCTAGGGCTAGTTACCCATGGGGCTAGGGCGAGTTACCCATGGGGCTAGGGCGAGTTAGCCATGGGGCTAGGGTGAGTTACCCATGGTGCTAGGGCTAGTTACCCATGGTGCTAGGGCTAGTTACCCATGGTGCTAGGGCTAGTTACCCATGGTGCTAGGGCTAGTTACCCATAGGGTTAGTTACCCATAGGGTTAGTGTTAGTCACCCATAGGGTTAGTTACCCATAGGGCTAGTTACCCATAGGGCTAGTTACCCATAGGGCTAGTCACCCATAGGGCTAGTCACCCATAGGGCTAGTCACCCATAGGGCTAGTCACCCATAGGGCTAGTTACCCATAGGGCTAGTTACCCATAGGGCTAGTTACCCATAGGGTTAGTGTTAGTCACCCATAGGGCTAGTTACCCATAGGGTTAGTCACCCATAGGGCTAGTCACCCATAGGGCTAGTCACCCATAGGGCTAGTTACCCATAGGGCTAGTTACCCATAGGGTTAGTGTTAGTCGCCCATAGGGTTCGTTACCCATAGGGCTAGTTACCCATAGGGCTAGTTACCCATAGGGTTAGTGTTAGTCGCCCATAGGGTTCGTTACCCATAGGGCTAGTTACCCATAGGGCTAGTGTTAGTTACCCATAGGGTTAGTGTTAGTTACCCATAGGGCTAGTGTTAGTTACCCATAGGGTTAGTGTTAGTTACCCATAGGGCTAGTTACCCATAGGGCTAGTGTTAGTTACCCATAGGGCTAGTTACCCATAGGGTTCGTTACCCATAGGGCTAGTTACCCATAGGGCTAGTTACCCATAGGGCTAGTGTTAGTTACCCATAGGGCTAGTTACCCATAGGGCTAGTTACCCATAGGGCTAGTTACCCATAGGGCTCGTTACCCATAGGGCTAGTTACCCATAGGGCTAGTTACCCATAGGGCTAGTGTTAGTTACCCATAGGGCTAGTCACCCATAGGGTTCGTTACCCATAGGGCTAGTGTTAGTTACCCATAGGGCTAGTTACCCATAGGGCTAGTTACCCATAGGGCTAATATATAATAATAATATAATATATATGCCATTTAGCAGACGCTTTTATCCAAAGCGACTTACAGTCATGTGTGCATACATTCTACGTATGGGTGGTCCCGGGAATCGAACCCACTACCCTGGCGTTACAAGCGCCATGCTCTACCAACTGAGATACAGAACCACTAGTTACCCATAGGGTTAGTTACCCATAGGGCTAGTTACCCATATGGCTAGTTACCCATAGGGCTAGTTACCCATAGGGCTAGTTACCCATAGGGCTAGTTACCCATAGGGCTAGTTCAGTTCATGGTAAAATCTTTGTGGGAGCATCGTTAAAATGTCCAAGTCTTTTCCTAAAACAGTTAAACATTGGACTTGAACGCGCTGCCTCAGACCACATGTAGAACAGCATCATTTGCCCTCCAGCATCATTTGTCCTCCAGCATCACTTGCCCTCCAGCATCACTTGCCCTCCAGCATCACTTGCCCTCCAGCATCACTTGCCCTCCAGCATAATTTTTAAGCTGTCCGCTAAAACTTACACATCACATCACATGGCTTATCCTTCTCTGTGACCACTGAACATTTCAGTACAAAGAGGACTACAAACACGTCTCTGTAATTGATACAAAACAAGCAACACATACATACATACATACATACATACATACATACATACATACATACATACATATATACATACATACATATATATATATATATATATTATTTTTTTAAACGCTTCAAATGAAAACCCAGTCGTATTGAAAACCATTTCATGTTCAATCACGTCAGTTCTATTTTCGCTACTTAGAAGGTCTACTGTCTGTAATATATGTCAATATATTTCATGATGTGTAGCCCAACGTGCGTAATGTGTCAAATCGGTGACTATGTGCATTATTGGCCAAACAGAAGAATACGCCGTAGGAGGTTAATATCTCTCTGGGAACTGATCCGTAGTCAGTATTGTCTCAATATTTGCAGCCGTAGGAGGTTAATATCTCTCTGGGAGCTGATCCGTAGTCAGTATTGTCTCTATATTTGCAGCCGTAGGAGGTTAATATCTCTCTGGGAGCTGATCCGTAGTCAGTATTGTCTCAATATTTGCAGCCGTAGGAGGTAATATCTCTCTGGGAGCTGATCCGTAGTCAGTATTGTCTCAATATTTGCAGCCGTAGGAGGTTAATCTCTCTCTGGGAGCTGATCCGTAGTCAGTATTGTCTCAATATTTGCAGCCGTAGGAGGTTAATCTCTCTCTGGGAGCTGATCCGTAGTCAGTATTGTCTCAATATTTGCAGCCGTAGGAGGTTAATATCTCTCTGGGAGCTGATCCGTAGTCAGTATTGTCTCTATATTTGCAGCCGTAGGAGGTTAATATCTCTCTGGGAGCTGATCCGTGGTCAGTATTGTCTCTATATTTGCAGCCGTAGGAGGTTAATCTCTCTCTGGGAGCTGATCCGTAGTCAGTATTGTCTCAATATTTGCAGCCGTAGGAGGTTAATATCTCTCTGGGAGCTGATCCGAAGTCAGTATTGTCTCAATATTTGCAGCCGTAGGAGGTAATATCTCTCTGGGAGCTGATCCGTAGTCAGTATTGTCTCAATATTTGCAGCCGTAGGAGGTAATATCTCTCTGGGAGCTGATCCGTAGTCAGTATTGTCTCAATATTTGCAGCCGTAGGAGGTTAATATCTCTCTGGGAGCTGATCCGTAGTCAGTATTGTCTCAATATTTGCAGCCGTAGGAGGTTAATATCTCTCTGGGAGCTGATTCGTAGTCAGTATTGTCTCAATATTTGCAGCCGTAGGAGGTTAATATCTCTCTGGGAGCTGATCCGTAGTCAGTATTGTCTCTATATTTGCAGCCATAGTTTAATATCTCTCTGGGAGCTGATCCGTAGTCAGTATTGTCTCTATATTTGCAGCCGTAGGAGGTAATATCTCGCTGGGAGCTGATCCGTAGTCAGTATTGTCTCAATATTTGCAGCCGTAGGAGGTTAATATCTCTCTGGGAGCTGATCCGTAGTCAGTATTGTCTCAATATTTGCAGCCGTAGGAGGTTAATATCTCTCTGGGAGCTGATCCGTAGTCAGTATTGTCTCAATATTTGCAGCCGTAGGAGGTTAATATCTCTCTGGGAGCTGATCCGTAGTCAGTATTGTCTCTATATTTGCAGCCGTAGGAAGTTAATATCTCTCTGGGAGCTGATCCGTAGTCAGTATTGTCTCTATATTTGCAGCCGTAGGAGGTTAATCTCTCTCTGGGAGCTGATCCGTAGTCAGTATTGTCTCAATATTTGCAGCCGTAGGAGGTTAATATCTCTCTGGGAGCTGATCCGTAGTCAGTATTGTCTCAATATTTGCAGCCGTAGGAGGTTAATATCTCTCTGGGAGCTGATCCGTAGTCAGTATTGTCTCTATATTTGCAGCCGTAGGAGGTTAATATCTCTCTGGGAGCTGATCCGTAGTCAGTATTGTCTCAATATTTGCAGCCGTAGGAGGTTAATATCTCTCTGGGAGCTGATCCGTAGTCAGTATTGTCTCAATATTTGCAGCCGTAGGAGGTTAATATCTCTCTGGGAGCTGATCCGTAGTCAGTATTGTCTCAATATTTGCAGCCGTAGGAGGTAATATCTCTCTGGGAGCTGATCCGTGGTCAGTATTGTCTCAATATTTGCAGCCGTAGGAGGTTAATATCTCTCTGGGAGCTGATCCGTAGTCAGTATTGTCTCAATATTTGCAGCCGTAGCAGGTTAATATCTCTCTGGGAGCTGATCCGTAGTCAGTATTGTCTCTATATTTGCAGCCGTAGGAGGTTAATATCTCTCTGGGAGCTGATCCGTAGTCAGTATTGTCTCTATATTTGCAGCCGTAGGAGGTTAATATCTCTCTGGGAACTGATCCGTAGTCAGTATTGTCTCTATATTTGCAGCCGTAGGAAGTTAATATCTCTCTGGGAGCTGATCCGTAGTCAGTATTGTCTCTATATTTGCAGCCGTAGGAGGTAATATCTCTCTGGGAGCTGATCCGTAGTCAGTATTGTCTCTATATTTGCAGCCGTAGGAAGTTAATATCTCTCTGGGAGCTGATCCGTAGTCAGTATTGTCTCAATATTTGCAGCCGTAGGAGGTTAATATCTCTCTGGGAGCTGATCCGTAGTCAGTATTGTCTCTATATTTGCAGCCGTAGGAGGTAATATCTCTCTGGGAGCTGATCCGTAGTCAGTATTGTCTCTATATTTGCAGCCGTAGGAGTTTAATATCTCTCTGGGAGCTGATCCGTAGTCAGTATTGTCTATATTTGCAGCCGTAGGAGGTAATATCTCTCTAGGAGCTGATCCGTAGTCAGTATTGTCTCAATATTTGGAGCCGTAGGAGGTAATATCTCTCTGGGAGCTGATCCGTAGTCAGTATTGTCTCAATATTTGCAGCCGTAGGAGGTAATATCTCTCTGGGAGCTGATCCGTAGTCAGTATTGTCTCAATATTTGCAGCCGTAGGAGGTTAATCTCTCTCTGGGAGCTGATCCGTAGTCAGTATTGTCTCAATATTTGCAGCCGTAGGAGGTATTATCTCCCTGGGAGCTGATCCGTAGTCAGTATTGTCTCAATATTTGCAGCCGTAGGAGGTAATATCTCTCTGGGAGCTGATCCGTAGTCAGTATTGTCTCAATATTTGCAGCCGTAGGAGGTTAATATCTCTCTGGGAGCTGATCCGTAGTCAGTATTGTCTCAATATTTGCAGCCGTAGGAGGTAATATCTCTCTGGGAGCTGATCCGTAGTCAGTATTGTCTCTATATTTGCAGCCGTAGGAGGTTAATATCTCTCTGGGAGCTGATCCGTGGTCAGCATTGTCTCTATATTTGCAGCCGTAGGAGGTTAATCTCTCTCTGGGAGCTGATCCGTAGTCAGTATTGTCTCTATATTTGCAGCCGTAGGAGGTTAATCTCTCTCTGGGAGCTGATCCGTAGTCAGTATTGTCTCAATATTTGCAGCCGTAGGAGGTTAATATCTCTCTGGGAGCTGATCCGAAGTCAGTATTGTCTCAATATTTGCAGCCGTAGGAGGTAATATCTCTCTGGGAGCTGATCCGTAGTCAGTATTGTCTCAATATTTGCAGCCGTAGGAGGTAATATCTCTCTGGGAGCTGATCCGTAGTCAGTATTGTCTCAATATTTGCAGCTGTAGGAGGTTAATATCTCTCTGGGAGCTGATCCGTAGTCAGTATTGTCTCAATATTTGCAGCCGTAGGAGGTTAATATCTCTCTGGGAGCTGATTCGTAGTCAGTATTGTCTCAATATTTGCAGCCGTAGGAGGTTAATATCTCTCTGGGAGCTGATCCGTAGTCAGTATTGTCTCTATATTTGCAGCCGTAGGAGTTTAATATCTCTCTGGGAGCTGATCCGTAGTCAGTATTGTCTCTATATTTGCAGCCGTAGGAGGTAATATCTCTGGGAGCTGATCCGTAGTCAGTATTGTCTCAATATTTGCAGCCGTAGGAGGTTAATATCTCTCTGGGAGCTGATCCGTAGTCAGTATTGTCTCAATATTTGCAGCCGTAGGAGGTTAATATCTCTCTGGGAGCTGATCCGTAGTCAGTATTGTCTCAATATTTGCAGCCGTAGGAGGTTAATATCTCTCTGGGAGCTGATCCGTAGTCAGTATTGTCTCTATATTTGCAGCCGTAGGAAGTTAATATCTCTCTGGGAGCTGATCCGTAGTCAGTATTGTCTCTATATTTGCAGCCGTAGGAGGTTAATCTCTCTGGGAGCTGATCCGTAGTCAGTATTGTCTCAATATTTGCAGCCGTAGGAGGTTAATATCTCTCTGGGAGCTGATCCGTAGTCAGTATTGTCTCAATATTTGCAGCCGTAGGAGGTTAATATCTCTCTGGGAGCTGATCCGTAGTCAGTATTGTCTCTATATTTGCAGCCGTAGGAGGTTAATATCTCTCTGGGAGCTGATCCGTAGTCAGTATTGTCTCAATATTTGCAGCCGTAGGAGGTTAATATCTCTCTGGGAGCTGATCCGTAGTCAGTATTGTCTCAATATTTGCAGCCGTAGGAGGTTAATATCTCTCTGGGAGCTGATCCGTAGTCAGTATTGTCTCAATATTTGCAGCCGTAGGAGGTAATATCTCTCTGGGAGCTGATCCGTGGTCAGTATTGTCTCAATATTTGCAGCCGTAGGAGGTTAAAATCTCTCTGGGAGCTGATCCGTAGTCAGTATTGTCTCAATATTTGCAGCCGTAGCAGGTTAATATCTCTCTGGGAGCTGATCCGTAGTCAGTATTGTCTCTATATTTGCAGCCGTAGGAGGTTAATATCTCTCTGGGAGCTGATCCGTAGTCAGTATTGTCTCTATATTTGCAGCCGTAGGAGGTTAATATCTCTCTGGGAGCTGATCCGTAGTCAGTATTGTCTCTATATTTGCAGCCGTAGGAAGTTAATATCTCTCTGGGAGCTGATCCGTAGTCAGTATTGTCTCTATATTTGCAGCCGTAGGAGGTAATATCTCTCTGGGAGCTGATCCGTAGTCAGTATTGTCTCTATATTTGCAGCCGTAGGAGGTTAATATCTCTCTGGGAGCTGATCCGTAGTCAGTATTGTCTCTATATTTGCAGCCGTAGGAGGTAATATCTCTCTGGGAGCTGATCCGTAGTCAGTATTGTCTCAATATTTGCAGCCGTAGGAGGTTAATATCTCTCTGGGAGCTGATCCGTAGTCAGTATTGTCTCAATATTTGCAGCCGTAGGAGGTAATATCTCTCTGGGAGCTGATCCGTAGTCAGTATTGTCTCTATATTTGCAGCCGTAGGAGGTTAATATCTCTCTGGGAGCTGATCCGTAGTCAGTATTGTCTCTATATTTGCAGCCCTAGGAAGTTAATATCTCTCTGGGAGCTGATCCGTAGTCAGTATTGTCTCTATATTTGCAGCCGTAGGAGGTTAATATCTCTCTGGGAGCTGATCCGTAGTCAGTATTGTCTCAATATTTGCAGCCGTAGGAGGTTAATATCTCTCTGGGAGCTGATCCGTAGTCAGTATTGTCTCTATTTGCAGCCGTAGGAGGTAATATCTCTCTGGGAGCTGATCCGTAGTCAGTATTGTCTCAATATTTGCAGCCGTAGGAGGTAATCTCTCTCTGGGAGCTGATCCGTAGTCAGTATTGTCTCTATATTTGCAGCCGTAGGAGTTTAATATCTCTCTGGGAGCTGATCCGTAGTCAGTATTGTCTATATTTGCAGCCGTAGGAGGTAATATCTCGCTGGGAGCTGATCCGTAGTCAGTATTGTCTCTATATTTGTAGCCGTAGGAGGTTAATATCTCTCTGGGAGCTGATCCGTAGTCAGTATTGTCTCAATATTTGCAGCCGTAGGAGGTAATATCTCTCTGGGAGCTGATCCGTAGTCAGTATTGTCTCAATATTTGCAGCCGTAGGAGGTTAATATCTCTCTGGGAGCTGATCCGTGGTCAGTATTGTCTCAATATTTGCAGCCGTAGGAGGTTAATATCTCTCTGGGAGCTGATCCGTAGTCAGTATTGTCTCAATATTTGCAGCCGTAGGAGGTAATATCTCTCTGGGAGCTGATCCGTAGTCAGTATTGTCTCTATATTTGCAGCCGTAGGAGGTTAATATCTCTCTGGGAGCTGATCCGTAGTCAGTATTGTCTCTATATTTGCAGCCGTAGGAGGTTAATATCTCTCTGGGAGCTGATCCGTAGTCAGTATTGTCTCTATATTTGCAGCCGTAGGAGGTTAATATCTCTCTGGGAGCTGATCCGTAGTCAGTATTGTCTCAATATTTGCAGCCGTAGGAGGTTAATATCTCTCTGGGAGCTGATCCGTAGTCAGTATTGTCTCAATATTTGCAGCCGTAGGAGGTAATATCTCTCTGGGAGCTGATCCGTAGTCAGTATTGTCTCTATATTTGCAGCCGTAGGAGGTTAATATCTCTCTGGGAGCTGATCCGTAGTCAGTATTGTCTCTATATTTGCAGCCGTAGGAGGTTAATATCTCTCTGGGAGCTGATCCGTAGTCAGTATTGTCTCAATATTTGCAGCCGTAGGAGGTAATATCTCTCTGGGAGCTGATCCGTAGTCAGTATTGTCTCTATATTTGCAGCCGTAGGAGGTAATATCTCTCTGGGAGCTGATCCGTGGTCAGTATTGTCTCTATATTTGCAGCCATAGGAGGTTAATATCTCTCTGGGAACTGATCCGTAGTCAGTATTGTCTCTATATTTGCAGCCGTAGGAAGTTAATATCTCTCTGGGAGCTGATCCGTAGTCAGTATTGTCTCTATATTTGCAGCCGTAGGAGGTAATATCTCTCTGGGAGCTGATCCGTAGTCAGTATTGTCTCTATATTTGCAGCCGTAGGAAGTTAATATCTCTCTGGGAGCTGATCCGTAGTCAGTATTGTCTCAATATTTGCAGCCGTAGGAGGTTAATATCTCTCTGGGAGCTGATCCGTAGTCAGTATTGTCTCTATATTTGCAGCCGTAGGAGGTAATATCTCTCTGGGAGCTGATCCGTAGTCAGTATTGTCTCTATATTTGCAGCCGTAGGTGTTTAATATCTCTCTGGGAGCTGATCCGTAGTCAGTATTGTCTATATTTGCAGCCGTAGGAGGTAATATCTCTCTGGGAGCTGATCCGTAGTCAGTATTGTCTCAATATTTGGAGCCGTAGGAGGTAATATCTCTCTGGGAGCTGATCCGTAGTCAGTATTGTCTCAATATTTGCAGCCGTAGGAGGTAATATCTCTCTGGGAGCTGATCCGTAGTCAGTATTGTCTCAATATTTGCAACCGTAGGAGGTTAATCTCTCTCTGGGAGCTGATCCGTAGTCAGTATTGTCTCAATATTTGCAGCCGTAGGAGGTATTATCTCCCTGGGAGCTGATCCGTAGTCAGTATTGTCTCAATATTTGCAGCCGTAGGAGGTAATATCTCTCTGGGAGCTGATCCGTAGTCAGTATTGTCTCAATATTTGCAGCCGTAGGAGGTTAATATCTCTCTGGGAGCTGATCCGTAGTCAGTATTGTCTCAATATTTGCAGCCGTAGGAGGTAATATCTCTCTGGGAGCTGATCCGTAGTCAGTATTGTCTCTATATTTGCAGCCGTAGGAGGTTAATATCTCTCTGGGAGCTGATCCGTGGTCAGCATTGTCTCTATATTTGCAGCCGTAGGAGGTTAATCTCTCTCTGGGAGCTGATCCGTAGTCAGTATTGTCTCTATATTTGCAGCCGTAGGAGGTTAATCTCTCTCTGGGAGCTGATCCGTAGTCAGTATTGTCTCAATATTTGCAGCCGTAGGAGGTTAATATCTCTCTGGGAGCTGATCCGAAGTCAGTATTGTCTCAATATTTGCAGCCGTAGGAGGTAATATCTCTCTGGGAGCTGATCCGTAGTCAGTATTGTCTCAATATTTGCAGCCGTAGGAGGTAATATCTCTGGGAGCTGATCCGTAGTCAGTATTGTCTCAATATTTGCAGCCGTAGGAGGTTAATATCTCTCTGGGAGCTGATCCGTAGTCAGTATTGTCTCAATATTTGCAGCCGTAGGAGGTTAATATCTCTCTGGGAGCTGATTCGTAGTCAGTATTGTCTCAATATTTGCAGCCGTAGGAGGTTAATATCTCTCTGGGAGCTGATCCGTAGTCAGTATTGTCTCTATATTTGCAGCCGTAGGAGTTTAATATCTCTCTGGGAGCTGATCCGTAGTCAGTATTGTCTCTATATTTGCAGCCGTAGGAGGTAATATCTCGCTGGGAGCTGATCCGTAGTCAGTATTGTCTCAATATTTGCAGCCGTAGGAGGTTAATATCTCTCTGGGAGCTGATCCGTAGTCAGTATTGTCTCAATATTTGCAGCCGTAGGAGGTTAATATCTCTCTGGGAGCTGATCCGTAGTCAGTATTGTCTCAATATTTGCAGCCGTAGGAGGTTAATATCTCTCTGGGAGCTGATCCGTAGTCAGTATTGTCTCTATATTTGCAGCCGTAGGAAGTTAATATCTCTCTGGGAGCTGATCCGTAGTCAGTATTGTCTCTATATTTGCAGCCGTAGGAGGTTAATCTCTCTCTGGGAGCTGATCCGTAGTCAGTATTGTCTCAATATTTGCAGCCGTAGGAGGTTAATATCTCTCTGGGAGCTGATCCGTAGTCAGTATTGTCTCAATATTTGCAGCCGTAGGAGGTTAATATCTCTCTGGGAGCTGATCCGTAGTCAGTATTGTCTCTATATTTGCAGCCGTAGGAGGTTAATATCTCTCTGGGAGCTGATCCGTAGTCAGTATTGTCTCAATATTTGCAGCCGTAGGAGGTTAATATCTCTCTGGGAGCTGATCCGTAGTCAGTATTGTCTCAATATTTGCAGCCGTAGGAGGTTAATATCTCTCTGGGAGCTGATCCGTAGTCAGTATTGTCTCAATATTTGCAGCCGTAGGAGGTTAATATCTCTCTGGGAGCTGATCCGTAGTCAGTATTGTCTCAATATTTGCAGCCGTAGCAGGTTAATATCTCTCTGGGAGCTGATCCGTAGTCAGTATTGTCTCTATATTTGGGCCGTAGGAGGTTAATATCTCTCTGGGAGCTGATCCGTAGTCAGTATTGTCTCTATATTTGCAGCCGTAGGAGGTTAATATCTCTCTGGGAACTGATCCGTAGTCAGTATTGTCTCTATATTTGCAGCCGTAGGAAGTTAATATCTCTCTGGGAGCTGATCCGTAGTCAGTATTGTCTCTATATTTGCAGCCGTAGGAGGTAATATCTCTCTGGGAGCTGATCCGTAGTCAGTATTGTCTCTATATTTGCAGCCGTAGGAGGTTAATATCTCTCTGGGAGCTGATCCGTAGTCAGTATTGTCTCTATATTTGCAGCCGTAGGAGGTAATATCTCTCTGGGAGCTGATCCGTAGTCAGTATTGTCTCAATATTTGCAGCCGTAGGAGGTTAATATCTCTCTTGGAGCTGATCCGTAGTCAGTATTGTCTCAATATTTGCAGCCGTAGGAGGTAATATCTCTCTGGGAGCTGATCCGTAGTCAGTATTGTCTCTATATTTGCAGCCGTAGGAGGTTAATATCTCTCTGGGAGCTGATCCGTAGTCAGTATTGTCTCTATATTTGCAGCCATAGGAAGTTAATATCTCTCTGGGAGCTGATCCGTAGTCAGTATTGTCTCTATATTTGCAGCCGTAGGAGGTTAATATCTCTCTGGGAGCTGATCCGTAGTCAGTATTGTCTCAATATTTGCAGCCGTAGGAGGTTAATATCTCTCTGGGAGCTGATCCGTAGTCAGTATTGTCTCTATATTTGCAGCCGTAGGAGGTAATATCTCTCTGGGAGCTGATCCGTAGTCAGTATTGTCTCAATATTTGCAGCCGTAGGAGGTAATCTCTCTCTGGGAGCTGATCCGTAGTCAGTATTGTCTCTATATTTGCAGCCGTAGGAGTTTAATATCTCTCTGGGAGCTGATCCGTAGTCAGTATTGTCTATATTTGCAGCCGTAGGAGGTAATATCTCGCTGGGAGCTGATCCGTAGTCAGTATTGTCTCTATATTTGTAGCCGTAGGAGGTTAATATCTCTCTGGGAGCTGATCCGTAGTCAGTATTGTCTCAATATTTGCAGCCGTAGGAGGTAATATCTCTCTGGGAGCTGATCCGTAGTCAATATTGTCTCAATATTTGCAGCCGTAGGAGGTTAATATCTCTCTGGGAGCTGATCCGTGCATATATTATTATTATTATAGTATTGTCTCAATATTTGCAGCCGTAGGAGGTTAATATCTCTCTGGGAGCTGATCCGTAGTCAGTATTGTCTCAATATTTGCAGCCGTAGGAGGTAATATCTCTCTGGGAGCTGATCCGTAGTCAGTATTGTCTCTATATTTGCAGCCGTAGGAGGTTAATATCTCTCTGGGAGCTGATCCGTAGTCAGTATTGTCTCTATATTTGCAGCCGTAGGAGGTTAATATCTCTCTGGGAGCTGATCCGTAGTCAGTATTGTCTCTATATTTGCAGCCGTAGGAGGTTAATATCTCTCTGGGAGCTGATCCGTAGTCAGTATTGTCTCAATATTTGCAGCCGTAGGAGGTTAATATCTCTCTGGGAGCTGATCCGTAGTCAGTATTGTCTCAATATTTGCAGCCGTAGGAGGTAATATCTCTCTGGGAGCTGATCCGTAGTCAGTATTGTCTCTATATTTGCAGCCGTAGGAGGTTAATATCTCTCTGGGAGCTGATCCGTAGTCAGTATTGTCTCTATATTTGCAGCCGTAGGAGGTTAATATCTCTCTGGGAGCTGATCCGTAGTCAGTATTGTCTCAATATTTGCAGCCGTAGGAGGTAATATCTCTCTGGGAGCTGATCCGTAGTCAGTATTGTCTCTATATTTGCAGCCGTAGGAGGTAATATCTCTCTGGGAGCTGATCCGTGGTCAGTATTGTCTCTATATTTGCAGCCATAGGAGGTTAATATCTCTCTGGGAACTGATCCGTAGTCAGTATTGTCTCTATATTTGCAGCCGTAGGAAGTTAATATCTCTCTGGGAGCTGATCCGTAGTCAGTATTGTCTCTATATTTGCAGCCGTAGGAGGTAATATCTCTCTGGGAGCTGATCCGTAGTCAGTATTGTCTCAATATTTGCAGCCGTAGGAGGTTAATATCTCTCTGGGAGCTGATCCGTAGTCAGTATTGTCTCAATATTTGCAGCCGTAGGAGGTAATATCTCTCTGGGAGCTGATCCGTAGTCAGTATTGTCTCTATATTTGCAGCCGTAGGAGGTTAATATCTCTCTGGGAGCTGATCCGTAGTCAGTATTGTCTCAATATTTGCAGCCGTAGGAGGTAATATCTCTCTGGGAGCTGATCCGTAGTCAGTATTGTCTATATTTGCAGCCGTAGGAGGTAATATCTCGCTGGGAGCTGATCCGTAGTCAGTATTGTCTCTATATTTGCAGCCGTAGGAGGTTAATATCTCTCTGGGAGCTGATCCGTAGTCAGTATTGTCTCAATATTTGCAGCCGTAGGAGGTTAATATCTCTCTGGGAGCTGATCCGTGGTCAGTATTGTCTCAATATTTGCAGCCGTAGGAGGTTAATATCTCTCTGGGAGCTGATCCGTAGTCAGTATTGTCTCAATATTTGCAGCCGTAGGAGGTAATATCTCTCTGGGAGCTGATCCGTAGTCAGTATTGTCTCTATATTTGCAGCCGTAGGAGGTTAATATCTCTCTGGGAGCTGATCCGTAGTCAGTATTGTCTCAATATTTGCAGCCGTAGGAGGTAATATCTCTCTGGGAGCTGATCCGTAGTCAGTATTGTCTCAATATTTGCAGCCGTAGGAGGTTAATATCTCTCTGGGAGCTGATCCGTAGTCAGTATTGTCTCAATATTTGCAGCCGTAGGAGGTAATATCTCTCTCTGGGAGCTGATCCGTAGTCAGTATTGTCTCAATATTTGCAGCCGTAGGAGGTAATCTCTCTCTGGGAGCTGATCCGTAGTCAGTATTGTCTCAATATTTGCAGCCGTAGGAGGTTAATCTCTCTCTGGGAGCTGATCCGTAGTCAGTATTGTCTCAATATTTGCAGCCGTAGGAGGTTAATATCTCTCTGGGAGCTGATCCGTAGTCAGTATTGTCTCAATATTTGCAGCCGTAGGAGGTAATCTCTCTCTGGGAGCTGATCCGTAGTCAGTATTGTCTCAATATTTGCAGCCGTAGGAGGTAATCTCTCTCTGGGAGCTGATCCGTAGTCAGTATTGTCTCAATATTTGCAGCCGTAGGAGGTTAATATCTCTCTGGGAGCTGATCCGTAGTCAGTATTGTCTCAATATTTGCAGCCGTAGGAGGTAATCTCTCTCTGGGAGCTGATCCGTAGTCAGTATTGTCTCAATATTTGCAGCCGTAGGAGGTTAATATCTCTCTGGGAGCTGATCCGTAGTCAGTATTGTCTCAATATTTGCAGCCGTAGGAGGTAATATCTCTCTGGGAGCTGATCCGTAGTCAGTATTGTCTCTATATTTGCAGCCGTAGGAGGTAATATCTCTCTGGGAGCTGATCCGTGGTCAGCATTGTGAGAATCATGTTCACTAAGGAAATATTTTAATGGAGGAAGGTGATCCAGCAGTATGAACACGCGCTCCAATGATCGTTCTCTCTGCATGGTGCCTCAGGAAACACATCTTCAGGCCGTTGTAAGGAAAGACGCATCGTTAAAACACTCGCAAACCTAAACCATCGCTATTGGGAAACCGGCCCTAGCTCTATGGACACTAGTGCACTATATAGGGAATAGGGTGCCATAGGGCTCTCGTCTATAGTAGTGCACTATATAGGGAACAGGGTCCTGGTCTAAAGTAGTGCACTATATAGGGAATAGGACTTTGGTCTAAAGTAGTGCACTATATAGAGAATAGGGTGCCATTTGGGTCGCAGAGTATAGCATTTCTCATGCTGCACAGCATTCAGTACAGCAGACGGACTTGTCATGTTATCAGGAATCACCTACAGCCAATATATTGAACACAACTTCCTTATTAGGATAGGAAAGCAAAGTGAATGCCTTAACAAGACTGAAGTGATGAGTGTTGTAGATATACTGAAGAGTATCCTGACCATGACAACAGCCTGAAGTGATTCACTGACATTTTCAACTTCTCCCTGTCTGAGTCTGTAATACCTACATGTTTCAAGCAGACCACCATAGTCCCTGTGCCCAAGAGAGCGATGGTAACCTGCCTAAATGACTACCGACCCGTAGCTATGAAATGCTTTGAAAGGCTGGTCATGGCTCACATCACCATTTTCCCAGAAACCCTAGATCCACTCCAATTCCCATATCGCCCCAACAGATCCACAGACGACGCAATCTCAATCGCACTCCGCACTCTCCTTTCCCACCTGGACAAGAGGAACACCTGTGAGAATGTGAGAATTCTATTCACTGACAAAAGCTCAGTGTTCAACACCACAGTTCCCTCAAAGCTCATCACTAAGAGGACGAGCTTGGGACTAAACCCCTCCCTCTGCAACTGGATCCTGGACATCCTGACAGCTGCAGTAGAATAGAAAACAGTATATACATATGAAATGAATCAAACTGTATGTAAACATTATTAAAGAGACCAGTGATTCCATGTCTATGTGTATAGGGCAGCAGGTGGTAAAGGGTAGGCACGCAAGGGGTAGCAGATGACCGAAAGGCTCCTGAACAGCTTCTACCTCCAAGCCATACAATTGCATTAGAATTAATCAAAATGGCCACCCGTGCTATTTAGTAGTAGTAGTCCACACTGACTCTGTACCGTAATACCCTGTATATAGCCTCCACACTGACTCTGTACCGGTGCCCCCTGTATATAGCCCCTACATCGACTCTGTACCGTAATACCCTGTATATAGCCTCCACATTGACTCTGTACCGTAACACCCTGTATATAGCCTCCACATTGACTCTGTACCGTAATACCCTGTATATAGCCTTACATTAGTTTATTTGGTAAATCTTTTCTTAACTCTATTTCTTGAACTGCATGGTTGGTTAAGGGCTTGTAAGTCAGCATTTCACGGTAAGGTCTACTACACCGGTTGTGTTCGGACCATGTGACATAACATTAGATAGGAGTGTTGTAGACACACAGGAGAGAATCCTGATTTTATTTCAAGTCATTAAGTGTAATGACAGAGACTAGAGACACATAATCATCAAATCAAGAGATACCTGAACACAATTGAAGAGAAGACTAAATGCCAAATGGCACCCTATTGCCCCATGTAGTGCACTACTTTTGACAAGAGCCCCATGGGAATGTAGTGCACTACTTTTGACAAGAGCCCCATGGGAATGTAGTGCACTACTTTTGACCAGAGCCCCATGGGAATGTAGTGCACTACTTTTGACCAGAGCCCCATGGGAATGTAGTGCACTACTTGACCAGAGCCCCATGGGAATGTAGTGCACTACTTTTGACCAGAGCCCCATGGGAATGTAGTGCACTACTTTTGACCAGAGCCCCATGGGAATGTAGTGCACTACTTTTGACCAGAGCCCCATGGGAATGTAGTGCACTACTTTTGACCAGAGCCCCATGGGAATGTAGTGCACTACTTTTGACCAGAGCCCCATGGGAATGTAGTGCACTACTTTTGACCAGAGCCCCATGGGAATGTAGTGCACTACTTTTGACCAGAGCCCCATGGGAATGTAGTGCACTACTTTTGACCAGAGCCCCATGGGAATGTAGTGCACTACTTTTGACCAGAGCCCCATGGGAATGTAGTAGAAGTTGACCGATTATGATATTTCGATAGCGATACCGATTATTGGAGGACAAAAAAAGCTGATAGCGATTAATTGGCCGATTTATTTGTAATAATGACAATTACAACAATACTGAATTAACACGTATTTTAACTTAATATAATACATCAATAAAATATATTTAGCCACAAATAAATAATGAAACATGTTCAATTTGGTTTAAATAATGCAAAAACAAAGTGTTGGAGAAGAAAGTAAAAGTGCAATATGTGCTATGTAAGAAAGCTAATGATTCAGTTCCTTGTTCAGAACATGAGAACATATGAAAGCTGGTGGTTCCTTTTAACATGAGTCTTCAATATTCCCAGGTAAGAAGTTTTAGGTTGTAGTTAGTATAGGAATTATAGGACTATTTCTCTCTATACCATTTGTATTTTATTAACCTTTGACTATTGGATGTTCTTATAGGCACTTTAGTATTGCCAGTGTAACAGTATAGCTTCCGTCCCTCTCCTCACTCCTACCTGGGCTCGTACCAGGAACACATCGACAACAGCCACCCTCGAAGCAGCGTTACCCATGCAGAGCAAGGGGAACAACTACTCCAAGTCTGAGCGAGTGACGTTTGAAACGCTATTAGCGCGCACCCCATTAACTAGTTAGCCATTTCACATCGTTACACCAGCCTAATATCGGGAGTTGATAGGCTTGAAGTCATAAAAGGCAGAGCTGCTGGCAAAACGCACGAAAGTGCTGTTTGAATGAATGCTTATGAGCCTAATGGTGCCTACCATCGCTCAGTCAGACTGCTCTATCAAATCATAGACTTAATAACATAATAACACACAGAAATACGAGCCTTAAGTCATTTATATGGCCGAATCCGGAAACTATCATCTCGAAAACAAGACATTTATTCTTTCAGTGAAATACGGAACCGGTCCGTATTTTATCTAACGGGTGGCATCCATCAGTCTAAATATTGTTGTTACATTGCACAACCTTCAATGTTATGTCATAATTACGTACAATTCTGGCAAATTAGTTCTCAATGAGCCAGGCGGCCCAAACTGTTGCATATACCCTGACTCTGCGTGCAATTAACGCAAGAGAAGTGACATTTCACCTGGTTAATATTGCATGCTAACCTGGATTTCTTTTAGCTAAATAGGCAGGTTTAAAAATGATACACTTCTGTGTATTGATTTTAAGAAAGGCATTGATGTTTATGGTTAGGTACACGGTGGAGCAGCGACAGTCCTTTTTCACTGCATCGATAAACTAGTAATAGATAAACTAGTAATATCATCAACCATGTGTAGTTATAACTAGTGATTATGATTGATTAAGTTTAATGCTAGCTAGCAACTTACCTTGGCTTCTTACTGCATGCGCGTAACAGGCAGGCTCATCGTGAGGCAGGTGGATAGAGCGTTGGGACTAGTTAACCGTAAGATTGAATCTCTGAGCTGAACAAGGTACAAATCTGTTGTTCTGCCCCTGAACACGGCAGTTACCCCACTGTTCCTAGACCAGTTACCCCACTGTTCCTAGACCAGTTACCCCACTGTTCCTAGACCAGTTACCCCACTGTTCCTAGACCAGTTACCCCACTGTTCCTAGACCAGTTAACCCACTGTTCCTAGACCAGTTAACCCACTGTTCCTAGACCAGTTACCCCACTGTTCCTAGAACAGTTAACCCACTGTTCCTAGACCAGTTACCCCACTGTTCCTAGACCAGTTACCCCACTGTTCCTAGAACAGTTAACCCACTGTTCCTAGACCAGTTAACCCACTGTTCCTAGACCAGTTAACCCACTGTTCCTAGACCAGTTAACCCACTGTTCCTAGGACCAGTTAACCCACTGTTCCTAGGACCAGTTACCCCACTGTTCCTAGGACCAGTTACCCCACTGTTCCTAGACCAGTTAACCCACTGTTCCTAGACCAGTTAACCCACTGTTCCTAGACCGTCATTGAAAAGAAGAATGTTCTTAACTGACTTATATAAAGGTTAAATAAAGGCGTAAAACATTTTATTTGTTTTAATCGGCGTCCAAAATGACCGATTTCCGTTTGTTATTGAAAACGTGAAATTGGCCCAAATTAAAATCGGCCATTCCGATTAATCGGTCGACCTCTAGAATGTAGTGCACTACTTTTGACCAGAGTCCTATGGGAATGTTACCATAACTCCTAATGCAAAATAATACTATTCCCTGGGGGTGGGGGGGTCCAATGGTAGTGCACCATATACGGAATAGGGTGGAATTTGGGAGTCCGCTTTATTCTCTCATCACAAAATGAAATTGTTAAGAGAAGAGTCCGTCTAAACCTAACTAAAACTAAACTCTGAACTGCACAGTCCAAATATCACACCACACAGCCCAACGTTACGCTCAAAGAACCTAAAACAGAAATGAATCTGTCCATCTGTCGTAACCCTACGTGACCCGCCTCTGTTGAGAAACAAGCTGAAGCATCGCAACATGAAGACCCAAAGTGACCCTGGTTCAAAGAAATAAACCCACTGCACTACCCACCATCCTTGCATACTTTACTGAGCTATTATATGATCCCAAATGGCACCCTATTCCCTACAAAGCACACTATTTTTTTTAACCAGGGTCCAGTAGTGCAATATATAAAGTGAATAGGATGCCATTTGGGATACGGGGTAGTCTACGCTGATGGGACCACAAGCTAACATCACAGCTAACACTTCCACATTGCCTTCACTGCTTTAACTAATTCATGGGGAAAAAAAGCTTCTCGCTAGTTCTCTTCTTCCTCCCACCTCTCTTCTTCCTCCTCCCTTCTCAGGAGCAGAGCTAGGAGGAGGAATAATGATCAGACTATCTGGCTGCTTAGCCACTGGGCTGTGGCCCAAATGACAATCCCTATAAAGTCCTGCTCAGAAGTAGTGCACTATATAGGGAAGAGGGTTTAGGGTGGCATTTAAGATGCACGGTGGTCTCATTGAGAGTCAATGGGGCCTGGAAGCCCTGGTGAACGTAACTCTTCAAGCCTCCACAGCCCTGTCTGATGCCCAGACCCCCTCCACAGCCCTGTCTGATGCCCAGACCCCTTCCACAGCCCTGTCTGATACCCAGACCCCCTTCCACAGCCCTGTCTGATGCCCAGACCCCCTCCACAGCCCTGTCTGATGCCCAGACCCCCTCCACAGCCCTGTCTGATGCCCAGACCCCCTCCACAGCCCTGTCTGATGCCCAGACCCCCCACCACAGCCCTGTCTGATGCCCAGACCCCTCCCCCAGACCCCCTCCACAGCCCTGTCTGATCCCCAGACCCCCTTCCACAGCCCTGTCTGATGCCCAGACCCCCTCCCACAGCCCTGTCTGATGCCCAGACCCCCTCCACAGCCCTGTCTGATCCCCAGACCCCCTCCACAGCCCTGTCTGATGCCCAGACCCCCTTCCACAGCCCTGTCTGATGCCCAGACCCCCCCAGCCCTCCAGCCCTGTCTGACCCCCTTCCACAGCCCTGTCTGATGCCCAGACCCCCTCCACAGCCCTGTCTGATGCCCAGCCCCCCTCCACAGCCCTGTCTGATGCCCAGACCCCCTCCACAGCCCTGTCTGATGCCCAGACCCCCTCCACAGCCCTGTCTGATGCCCAGACCCCCTCCACAGCCCTGTCTGATCCCCAGACCCCCTCCACAGCCCTGTCTGATGCCCAGACCCCCTTCCACAGCCCTGTCTGATTCCCAGACCCCCTTCCACAGCCCTGTCTGATCCCCAGACCCCCTTCCACAGCCCTGTCTGATGCCCAGACCCCCCCCTCCACAGCCCTGTCTGATCCCCAGACCCCCTTCCACAGCCCTGTCTGATGCCCAGACCCCCTCCACAGCCCTGTCTGATCCCCAGACCCCCTCCACAGCCCTGTCTGATCCCCAGACCCCCTCCACAGCCCTGTCTGATCCCCAGACCCCCTTCCACAGCCCTGTCTGATCCCCAGACCCCCTTCCACAGCCCTGTCTGATGCCCAGACCCCCTCCACAGCCCTGTCTGATCCCCAGACCCCCTCCACAGCCCTGTCTGATCCCCAGACCCCCTCCACAGCCCTGTCTGATCCCCAGACCCCTCCACAGCCCTGTCATCCCCAGACCCCTCCACAGCCCTGTCTGTATCTCCAGACCCCCTCCACAGCCCTGTCTGATCTCCAGACCCCCTCCACAGCCCTGTCTGATCCCCAGACCCCCTCCACAGCCCTGTCTGATCCCCAGACCCCCTCCACAGCCCTGTCTGATCCCCAGACCCCCTCCACAGCCCTGGTCTGATCCCCAGACCCCCTCCACAGCCCTGTCTGATCCCCAGACACCCTCCACAGCCTCACTGTGACCTATCACACACACAGAGTGTGTATGTCAGCTAATTTAATGAGTCTCACTGACTGTGTGTGTGTGTGTGTGTGTGTGTGTGTGTGTGTGTGTGTAGCCCCATGGGCTAGTGTTACGTATTAAACCAGAAGGCTGGGAGAGAATGATTCTCTTCTCTCTATTAGCTTTGCTGCATCCAGCGAGGCACGCAAGACCTCATTCAGATGACTCTTTATAACCTGGTTACCAACAAGACCTCATTCAGATTACTCTTTATAACCTGGTTAACAACAAGACCTCATTCAGATTACTCTTTATGACCTGGTTAACAGCAAGACCTCATTCAGATGACTCTTTATAACCTGGTTACCAACAAGACCTCATTCAGATTACTCTTTATAACCTGGTTAACAACAAGACCTCATTCAGATTACTCTTTATGACCTGGTTAACAACAAGACCTCATTCAGATTACTCTTTATAACCTGGTTAACAGCAAGACCTCGTTCAGATTACTCTTTATAACCTGGTTACCAACAAGACCTCATTCAGATTACTCTTTATAACCTGGTTACCAACAAGACATTCAGATTACTCTTTATAACCTGGTTACCAACAAGACCTCATTCAGATTACTCTTTATAACCTGGTTAACAATAATAATAATAATAAAAAATAATATATGCCATTTAGCAGACGCTTTTATCCAAAGCAACAGGGGGAAATAAAACATTTATTCAGTTTATAATAAAGTATAAAGTGGTAACGACACGATAATATCAAACTTTTATTAGATAAGCAGAGAGAATACATTGAGAATGAAAAAAAAAATCAATTTCTCTTTTATTTTATAATTTTTTTTAAATCAAAAAGCTAAAACTAAAACATTTATCCAAAAAAAAAAAAACATCCACGGAGAAAGGAAAGATACACATCCAAATGCTCTCCAGTTATCGCTTGAGTCAAGAGTAATAAAGTGATAGAGAGATGTGTTTGCATTGGGTGGAAAGGCCTCATCTGATCTGCACCTACACAATACCGTATCATATCATATACGACACACAGCGGAAATACCATTCCAACACCCTCCCCACCATCCACGCAATCATAAAACATGGTAGAAAGACATGGTATAAAAATACACAGGGGATCTCGCGTCACAGGTTGGGGTCGGGGGGTTCAAATAAGAGGGTCGGGGGTCAAAATTATTCGTTTGAACAGAATTAGATTTTTACAATATCAATGAAATCCACCGCCCCATCTTATACCAACACTGGAATAAAATCAAATGGAATAGAAACACCCTTTACTTGGTCTAGTTGCTGTCCCCCCCCCTATCACCCACCCACCCAAATCACCTTATTTTCCAGTAGAGAAGTTATACAGTAGGCTAGAGACTTATCACAATGCAGTTGTTTGAATGGAAAAAAAAAGAGACTGGTAGAGAAAGAGTGAGCTTAAGGGCCTCTGTGTGTGTGTGTGTGTGTGTGTGTGTGTGTATAGTGTTCAACCTTAGCGAGCCTGCATAGCAACACCACATCAAACTAGACAGCTGACTAGGCCAGGGGAAGGAAATAAGAAATGCATTCACCCCGCCCCTCCCCCGGAAAAAAATGCACCCTTTCTTTTTTTTTGACTAGATTAAAAAAGAAGCTCCAACCGTGTCTACACATTACAGTTGATCTAGCCAGCTCCATCAGCATCTCAACCTTCTAGCTCCTCCACCTCTCACCACACTGACTGACTTCCTGCTCCGTCTCTAGATGCTATCCATGGCTTTGAACTCGCTGAGGGCCTGGACAGGGTTGATGTGTTTCTTGTGGGATGACCTCTTGACCTAAGAGAAGAGATGATAATATTTTATTGTATGTTCTCACAGAAATGTGTCCTGCATCATTAAATCCAGCAGCATAAAACCCTGTATCTAACTGTTGGTTTGCCTCTGAAGCTAAGCAGGGTGGGTCCTGGTCAGTCCCTGGATGGGAGAACAGATGCTGCTGGAAGTGGTGCTGGAAGGCCAATAGGAGGCAATCTTTCCTATGGTCTAAAATAAAATATCCCAATGCCCCAGGGCAGTGATTGTGATTGACACTGGCCTGTGTAAGGTGCCGTCTTTCAGATGGGACATTAAACGGGTGTCTCGACTCTTCTGTGGTCACTAAAGATCCCATGGCACTTATCCTAAGAGTAGGGGTGTTAACCCCAGTGTCCTGGCTAAATTCCCAATCTGGCCCTCATGGTCACTTAATCATCCAACAGCTTCTAATTGGCTCATTCATCCCCCTTCTCTCCCCTGCAACTATTTCCCAGGTCGTTGATGAGAATATGTTCTCAGTCAATTTACCTGTGGGGGGGGGGGTGATCAGTTTAGAGGAGATTTAACTTGATTCACATTACCTTGTTGTTGGATCCATCTTCCTGTTTCTCTCTCTTGACCAGAGGTTTCTTCTCTGGGGCTTTCATCTTCCAGGAGATAGCAGGCATGTTGAGGGACTGCATGGCCATGGACTTCTGGTACTTAGTGGAGGCCACGTAGCTCGCCTTGACCGTGGACACCACCGTATTCATCAGGTTCTTAGCTGCCTGGATCAGAGACATGGCACTGTCCACCTGGAGGAAGAGGGAGAGGAGAGAGGAAGAGAGGGAGGGAGAGAGAGGGAGGGAGAGAGGGGGAGAGAGAGAGGAGGGAGAGAGGAGAGAGAGGGAGAGAGAGGGAGAGAGAGAGGAGAGAGAGGGAGAGAGGAGAGAGAGAGGGAGGGAGAGAGAGGGAGGAGAGGGAGAGAGGAGAGAGAGGGAGAGAGGGAGAGGGAGGAGACAAGGTTAGCCAGTGCTTGAGGTAGAAGTTGTCCTCTTAAACCACAGCTCCAGGATCAGATAACTAACTATCTCCCAGGATAACTTTGGGAACATTATACAGTATAAACATATAAATGCATCCAAAATGACCCGTGGTGAAAAGTAGTGCACTATTATCGGCATTAGGGTGCAATTTGGGAGCACATTATATCTGACCCCAGATCAGCAGTTAGAGACAACCTGTATTTCCACCTGTAATGTTTCCCACCACCACCCTCACTGATCAGAGGGACACGGAGTTCATATGATCCTATGTGTCTGGCTTTAGCCAATGTCTCGGGCTACATCCCCAATGGCCTCCTATTCCCTATATAGTGCACTACTTTTGACTAGGGCACATAGGTCAAGAAGGCCTAAGGCTCTGGGTCAAAAGTAGCGCAACTATAATAGGGAATAGGTTGGTGTTTGGGCTGCAGCCTGAGTGTTACTGTACTGTATCTGAAGGTGGGGAATACCTGGCTCTCTAGGAATGCTTGGGAAACCTCCTGGAAAAGGGAAAAGGGAGAGAGGGAACTTCAACGTTAATAGTTGGAACTGTAGAAGTCAAGTGCAACATGATGGAGCCTCGGGGTAAAGGCTTCAGAGCAGGACAAGGCCGCAGCCGTGTGACTGTTGTACATCCAGCAGATTGACCATGTGGTGAACAGGGTATAACATGCAGCAGATTGACCATGTGGTGAACAGGGTATAACTGAATAACATGCAGCAGATTGACCATGTGGTGAACAGGGTATAACTGAATAACATGCAGCAGATTGGTCATGTGGTGAACAGGGTATAACTGAATAACATGCAGCAGATTGACCATGTGGTGAACAGGGTATAACTGAATAACATGCAGCAGATTGACCACGTGGTGAACAGGGTATAACTGAATAACATGCAGCAGATTGACCACGTGGTGAACAGGGTATACCTGAATAACATGCAGCAGATTGACCATGTGGTAAACAGGGTATAACTGAATGACATGCAGCAGATTGACCATGTGGTGAACAGGGTATAACTGAATAACATGCAGCAGATTGACCATGTGGTGAACAGGGTATAACTGAATAACATGCAGCAGATTGACCATGTGGTGAACAGGGTATAACTGAATAACATGCAGCAGATTGACCATGTGGTGAACAGGGTATAACATGCAGCAGATTGACCATGTGGTGAACAGGGTATAACTGAATAACATGCAGCAGATTGACCATGTGGTGAACAGGGTATAACTGAATAACATGCAGCAGATTGACCATGTGGTGAACAGGGTATAACTGAATAACATGCAGCAGATTGACCATGTGGTGAACAGGGTATAACATGCAGCAGATTGACCATGTGGTGAACAGGGTTGTAACTGAATAACATGCAGCAGATTGACCATGTGGTGAACAGGGTATAACTGAATAACATGCAGCAGATTGACCATGTGGTGAACAGGGTATAACATGCAGCAGATTGACCATGTGGTGAACAGGGTATAACTGAATAACATGCAGCAGATTGACCATGTGGTGAACAGGGTATAACTGAATAACATGCAGCAGATTGACCATGTGGTGAACAGGGTTAACTGAATAACATGCAGCAGATTGACCATGTGGTGAACAGGGTATAACATGCAGCAGATTGACCATGTGGTAAACAGGGTATAACTGAATAACATGCAGCAGATTGACCACGTGGTGAACAGGGTATAACTGAATAACATGCAGCAGATTGACCACGTGGTGAACAGGGTATACCTGAATAACATGCAGCAGATTGACCACGTGGTGAACAGGGTATACCTGAATAACATGCAGCAGATTGACCATGTGGTAAACAGGGTATAACTGAATGACATGCAGCAGATTGACCATGTGGTGAACAGGGTATAACTGAATAACATGCAGCAGATTGACCATGTGGTGAACAGGGTATAACTGAATAACATGCAGCAGATTGACCATGTGGTGAACAGGGTATAACTGAATAACATGCAGCAGATTGACCATGTGGTGAACAGGGTATAACATGCAGCAGATTGACCATGTGGTAAACAGGGTACTGAATAACATGCAGCAGATTGACCACGTGTGAACAGGGTATAACTGAATGACATGCAGCAGATTGACCATGTGGTGAACAGGGTATACCTGAATAACATGCAGCAGATTGACCATGTGGTGAACAGGGTATAACTGAATAACATGCAGCAGATTGACCATGTGGTGAACAGGGTATAACATGCAGCAGATTGACCATGTGGTGAACAGGGTATAACTGAATAACATGCAACAGATTGACCATGTGGTGAACAGGGTATAACTGAATAACATGCAGCAGATTGACCATGTGGTGAACAGGGTATAACTGAATAACTTGCAACAGATTGACCATGTGGTGAACAGGGTATAACTGAATAACATGCAGCAGATTGACCATGTGGTGAACAGGGTATACCTGAATGACATGCAGCAGATTGACCATGTTGAACAGGGTATACCTGAATAACATGCAGCAGATTGACCATGTGGTGAACAG
Source organism: Oncorhynchus keta (assembly GCF_023373465.1). Lineage (NCBI taxonomy): Eukaryota > Metazoa > Chordata > Actinopteri > Salmoniformes > Salmonidae > Oncorhynchus > Oncorhynchus keta. The sequence continues at coordinate 5,535,897 of NC_068450.1, read as the reverse complement.
GGTATAACTGAATAACATGCAGCAGATTGACCATGTGGTGAACAGGGTATAACTGAATAACATGCAGGATTGACCATGTTTGAACAGGGTATAACTGAATGACATGCAGCAGATTGACCATGTGGTGAACAGGGTATAACTGAATAACATGCAGCAGATTGACCATGTGGTGAACAGGGTATAACTGAATAACATGCAGCAGATTGACCATGTGGTGAACAGGGTATAACTGAATAACATGCAGCAGATTGACCATGTGGTGAACAGGGTATAACTGAATAACATGCAGCAGATTGACCATGTGGTGAACAGGGTATAACTGAATAACATGCAGCAGATTGACCATGTGGTGAACAGGGTATAACTGAATAACATGCAGCAGATTGACCATGTGGTGAACAGGGTATAACTGAATAACATGCAGCAGATTGACCATGTGGTGAACAGGGTATACCTGAATAACATGCAGCAGATTGACCATGTGGTGAACAGGGTATACTGAAAATGAGTCCAGAGCAGTACCAGGGTTGTACTGAAAATGAGTCCAGAGCAGTACCAGGGTTGTACTGAAAATGAGTCCAGAGCAGTACCAGGGTTGTGCTCCAAATGGAACCTAATTCCATACATAATTTTGCCCTCAGAACAGCCGCAATTAAAAACGGACTCTACAAGGTGCAGAGGCATAAAAATGGCCAACATCCCGAGGTATTCCTTTAAGCCAGTAATTAAACTACTGGGAGAAGTGACGGTATTTTGGGACACTAGTCTCTCTTAACAAGAAAACAGGAAAAAGAAAAAAGGGAAGCCTTTATATAAAATGTTTGTGTCCAAAATGACACCCTATTTTCTATTTAGTGCACTACTTTTAACCAGAGCCCTATTGAGCCCTGGTCAAAAAGTAGTGGTGTCACTACAGAGAATAGGGTGTCATTTTGGACTTTTATAATACTGTTATTATTTCTTTCATCTTATTTATTTATTCTGCATCAAACACCGGCTGTAAATCATTAGTTAATGGGAAGCTATTTCTCGGGTTATTAAGTTTAAATTCAGCTATTCAATGAGGCCAGGAAAGATTAAATTACAGTTTTGCTTTGAAAATTGACAAAAGCAACCTTGTGGATAAATTCAGAGCAAATTTTATAACTGAAAGGAGGATGAAACGTGTATTTAAAAAATAAAGAAATATGACTCACTAAAAAGAGTAAAATACATTTAGTTCAGTTTGGTTGGGTTAAGTGGCACCCTATTCCCTACGTAGTACACTACTTTAGACCAGAGATATGACTTCTCATATCAAGGAAGGAAATCTAAGTGAAAATATTACCTTCGTTATTAAATGTTGAGTTGTTTCAAAAAAGGTCAGACTGTCTACTTTAACACACCGACACAAATGGCACCCTATTCCCTATGTAGTACACTACTTTAGACCAGAGCCCCATTCCCTATATAGTGCACTGCTTTAGACCAGAGCCCCATTCCCTATATAGTGCACTACTTTAGACCAGAGCCCCATTCCCTATATAGTACACTACTTTAGACCAGAGCCCTATTCCCTATGTAGTACACTACTTTAGACCAGAGCCCTATGTAGTGCACTACTTTATACCGAGCCCTATTCCCTATGTAGTACACTACTTTAGACCAGAGCCCTATGTAGTGCACTACTTTATACCGAGCCCTATTCCCTATGTAGTACACTACTTTAGACCAGAGCCCTATTCCCTATGTAGTACACTACTTTAGACCACAGTAGTATGGGCTCTGGTCAAGAGGCGCACTATATACGAAATAGGGTGCCATTTGGAACATATTCCTAGGATACTATGAGGTAACAGAATGTAGATGAACCCCTAGGTTACTACGAGGTAACAGAATGTAGATGAACCCCTAGGTTACTATGAGGTAACAGAATGTAGATGAACCCCTAGGTTACTATGAGGTAACAGAATGTAGATGAACCCCTAGGTTACTATGAGGTAACAGAATGTAGATGAACCCCTAGGTTACTATGAGGTAACAGAATGTAGATGAACCCCTAGGTTACTATGAGGTAACAGAATGTAGATGAATCCCTAGGTTACTATGAGGTAACAGAATGTAGATGAACCCCTAGGTTACTATGAGGTAACAGAATGTAGATGAATCCCTAGGTTACTATGAGGTAACAGAATGTAGATGAACCCCTAGGTTACTATGAGGTAACAGAATGTAGATGAACCCCTAGGTTACTATGAGGTAACAGAATGTAGATGAACCCCTAGGTTACTATGAGGTAACAGAATGTAGATGAACCCCTAGGTTACTATGAGGTAACAGAATGTAGATGAACCCCTAGGTTACTATGAGGTAACAGAATGTAGATGAATCCCTAGGTTACTATGAGGTAACAGAATGTAGATGAATCCCTAGGTTACTATGAGGTAACAGAATGTAGATGAACCCCTAGGTTACTATGAGGTAACAGAATGTAGATGAACCCCTAGGTTACTAAAAGCTAGACTAATGTAGATGGAAGTCAGATGTTTTGTATTGGAGCACATTTACATGGTAGGTTATCTAACGTGATAATAATTTTTTTAAATGAATGTATCGGTTCCCACTTAATTTACAGTGTTATGTATTGATAATTTGGTACCAGGTAGTTAGCAATTTGGCAAAATTAATTACAATAATGGGTTTCCCATTTCCCAGGCTAACAAGACAGATCAATGAGTTACCCATTTCCAAGGCAGATCAATGAGTTACCCATTTCCAAGGCAGATCAATGAGTTACCCATTTCCAAGGCAGATCAATGAGTTACCCATTTCCAAGGCAGATCAATGAGTTACCAATTTCCCAGGCTAACAAGGCAGATCAATGGGTTTCCCATTTCCAAGGCAGATCAATGAGTTACCCATTTCCAAGGCAGATCAATGAGTTACCCATTTCCCAGGCTAACAAGGCAGATCAATGGGTTTCCCATTTCCAAGGCAGATCAATGAGTTTCCCATTTCCCAGGCTAACAAGGCAGATCAATGGGTTTCCCATTTCCCAGGCTAACAAGGCAGATCAATGGGTTTCCCATTTCCAGATCAATGGTTACCCATTTCCAAGGCAGATCAATGAGTTACCCATTTCCCAGGCTAACAAGGCAGATCAATGGGTTTCCCATTTCCAAGGCAGATCAATGAGTTTCCCATTTCCCAGGCTAACAAGGCAGATCAATGGGTTTCCCATTTCCCAGGCTAACAAGGCAGATCAATGGGTTTCCCATTTCCCAGGCTAACAAGGCAGATCAATGGGTTTCCCATTTCCCAGGCTAACAAGGCAGATCAATGGGTTTCCCATTTCCAAGGCAGATCAATGAGTTACCCATTTCCAAGGCAGATCAATGAGTTACCCATTTCCCAGGCTAACAAGGCAGATCAAAGTGGTAGCCATTTCTTATCATTCAGCGTTAATTCTCACACACAGTTCTCTAAAACAGATGGAACAGTGGAGAGAAGGCCAGGTATGAGTCAGAAGAGCCCCAGGTGGGATTTGAACCCATGCCTACTGGTATGCGTGTACCGCGGTCAGCGGCTCTAGAAGCAGGACACAGCATGTAGTGTTAGTAACACAGTGTAAAGCTAGACTACACAGCATGTATAGTGTTAGTAACACAGTGTAAAGCTAGACTACACAGCATGTAGTGTTAGTATCACAGTGTAAAGCTAGACTACACAGCATGTAGTGTTAGTATCACAGTGTAAAGCTAGACTACACAGCATGTAGTGTTAGTATCACAGTGTAAAGCTAGACTACACAGCATGTAGTGTTAGTATCACAGTGTAAAGCTAGACTACACAGCATGTAGTGTTAGTATCACAGTGTAAAGCTAGACTACACAGCATGTAGTGTTAGTATCACAGTGTAAAGCTAGACTACACAGCATGTAGTGTTAGTAACACAGTGTAAAGCTAGACTACACAGCATGTAGTGTTATTAACACAGTGTAAAGCTAGACTACACAGCATGTATAGTGTTAGTAACACAGTGTAAAGCTAGACTACACAGCATGTATAGTGTTAGTAACACAGTGTAAAGCTAGACTACACAGCATGTATAGTGTTAGTGACACAGTGTAAAGCTAAACTACACAGCATGTATAGTGTTAGTAACACAGTGTAAAGCTAGACTACACAGCATGTATAGTGTTATTAACACAGTGTAAAGCTAGACTACACGGCATGTATAGTGTTATTAACACAGTGTAAAGCTAGACTACACAGCATGTAGTGTTATTAACACAGTGTAAAGCTAGACTACACAGCATGTAGTGTTATTAACACAGTGTAAAGCTAGACTACACAGCATGTAGTGTTATTAACAGTGTAAAGCTAGTACACAGCATGTAATTAACACAGTGTAAAGCTAGACTACACAGCATGTATAGTGTTATTAACACAGTGTAAAGCTAGACTACACAGCATGTATAGTGTTATTAACACAGTGTAAAGCTAGACTACACGGCATGTAGTGTTATTAACACAGTGTAAAGCTAGACTACACAGCATGTAGTGTTATTAACACAGTGTAAAGCTAGACTACACAGCATGTAGTGTTATTAACACAGTGTAAAGCTAGACTACACAGCATGTATAGTGTTAGTAACAGTGTAAAGCTAGACTACACAGCATGTATAGTGTTAGTAACACAGTGTAAAGCTAGACTACACAGCATGTAGTGTTATTAACACAGTGTAAAGCTAGACTACACAGTATGTATAGTGGTAGTAACAGTGTAAAGCTAGACTACACAGCATGTATAGTGGTAGTAACAGTGTAAAGCTAGACTACACAGCATGTATAGTGTTATTAACAGTGTAAAGCTAGACTACACAGCATGTATAGTGTTATTAACAGTGTAAAGCTAGACTACACAGCATGTAGTGTTATTAACACAGTGTAAAGCTAGACTACACAGCATGTATAGTGTTAGTAACAGTGTAAAGCTAGACTACACAGCATGTATAGTGTTATTAACAGTGTAAAGCTAGACTACACAGCATGTATAGTGTTATTAACAGTGTAAAGCTAGACTACACAGCATGTAGTGTTATTAACACAGTGTAAAGCTAGACTACACAGCATGTATAGTGTTAGTAACAGTGTAAAGCTAGACTACACTGCATGTAGTGTTCGTAACACAGTTGGCCACATGTATGTATAGTGTAAGTAACAATAAATAATTAAAAAAATTAAAAGCTGAAATGTCTTGAGTCAATAAGTATTCAACCCCTTTGTTATGACAAGCCGAAATAAGTTCAGGAGTAAAAATGTGCTTAACTCACATAATAAGTTGCATGGACTCACTCTGTGCGCAATAATAGTGTTTAACAACTACTTAATCCGTGTACCCTAGACATACAATTATCTGTAAGGTCCCTCAGTCGAGCAGTGAATATCAAACAGATTCAACCACAAAGACCAGGGAGGTTTTCCAAGGCCTCACAAAAAAGGGCACTCATTGGTAGATGGGTAAAAATGAGGAAAAAGCAGACCTTGAATATCCCTTTGAGCACGGTGAAGTTATTAATTCTACTTTGGATGGTGTATCAATGCACCCAGTCACTATAAAGATATACAGGCATCGAACCCAACTCAGCTGCCAGAGAGGAAGAAAACCACTTGGGAATTTCACCACGAGGCCAATAATGACTAAAACAGTTAAGAGTAAACAGTCCCGAGCAGTGCAGCAGTTTTAAGGCACTGAATCGCAGTGTTGCAATGCCATCAAAGCCTGGTACTCGTATCACAACCAGCAGTGACCGGGAGTCCGATAGATAGCACAATTGGCCCAGTGTCGTCCAGGTTAGAGGAGGGTTTGGCCGGGGGCGCTTTACTTGGCTCATCGCGCTCTAATGACTCCTTGTGACGGGTCGGCAAGCTGACTTGGTCGTCAGTTGATCGGTGTCTCCTTTAGCGTCCAGGTTAATCGGGCACCTGCAAGCTGACTTGGTCGTCAGTTGATCTGTGTTTCCTAGCGTTCAATCGAGTGGGTGTTAAGACACATGACTGGACCTTCACCTCTCCGATCCCGTTGGGGAGTTACAGCGATGAGACAAGATCGTAAATGAATATCACGAAATTGGGGAGAAAAGGGAGGTACAAAATATAAATATATTATAAAAAAAAAACAGTGAAGAGGTTAATGGCTGTGATAGGAGAACACCGAGGCTGAATCAGAAAACATTTCAAAACATGCATCCTGTTTGCAGGAAGGCACTAAAGTAAAACTGCAAAAACAAAATTGACAAAGAAATGAACTTTATGTCCTGAAACCCTAGTGTAATGTATAGGGCAAATCCAATCCGAGTTCCACTTCATATTTCCAAGAATGTTGGTGGCTGCATCATGTTATGGGTATGCTCATCATTATTAAGGACCGGGGAGTTGTTTAGGATGAAAATAAACAATAGATTTAAGCACAGGCACTCTGCTTTCCAACAAACACTTCCTTTCAGCGGGACAACATTGTTGTTTACCAAGGCGATATTGAATGTTCCAGTGGCCTAGTTATAGTTTTGACTTAAATTGGCTTGACAATCTATGGCAAGATCTGAAAATGGCTGTCAAGCAATGATCAACAAGCAACTTGACAGAGCTCGAAGGATTTAAAAAATAATAATGTGCAAATAATGTACAATCCAGGTGTGCAAAACTCTTAAGAGACTTACCTGGCTCGAACCACTAGACTACACATGTAAAGTGTTAGTAACAAAGCACATCCGTTCTTACCCCAGAGACCACGAGCTCTCCTCCCAGGTTCTGGACCTCTGCTTTGACCTTACTACAGATGTTGAGCTGGTGGCAGTACAGAGCAATACGCTGCAGGTAGGCCAACAGGTCCTGCTTACAGGCTGAGTCTGGACACTGGAGAGACCGAGAGAGAGAGAGAGAGGGTTAGACTAGGACATAAAGGCAGTCTGGACACTAAAGGCAGGACATAAAGGCTCTGGACACTGGAGAGACCGAGAGAGACAGAGAGAGAGACAGACAGAGAGAGACAGAGAGAGAGAGAGAGAGAGAGAGAGAGAGAGAGAGACATAGAGACATAAAGGCAGTCTGGACAGATAAGAGAGAAGATAATGCAGTGTGTTAATAGAGAGACAGACAGAGAGAGACAGAGAGAGACCAGATACCCAGAGAGAGAGAGGGTTAGACAGACAGTCAGAGAGAGAGACAGACAGACAGAGACAGAGCAGAGTATTGGTAGTGGTGGTGGTAGTGATAGTAATGGTTGTAATGGTAGTGGTAGTGATAGTAGGACATAAAGGTTGTAGTGGTAATGGTGGTGGCAGTGATAGTAATGGTTGACTAGTAAAGGTAGTCTGATAGTAATGGAAGTAGTGGTAATGGTGGTGGCAGTGATAGTAATGGTTGTAGTGGTAGTAATAGTAATGGTTGTAGTGGTAATGGTGGTGCCAGTGATAGTAATGGTTGTAGTGGTAGTGGTGGTGGCAGTGATAGTAATGGTTGTAGTGGTAATGGTGGTGGTAGTGATAGTAATGGTTGTAGTGGTAGTGGTGGTGGTAGTGATAGTAATGGTTGTAGTGGTAATGGTGGTGGTAGTGATAGTAATGGTTGTAGTGGTAATGGTGGTGGCAGTGATAGTAATGGTTGTAGTGGTAGTGGTGGTGGTAGTGATAGTAATGGTTGTAGTGGTAATGGTGGTGGTAGTGATAGTAATGGTTGTAGTGGTAATGGTGGTGGCAGTGATAGTAATGGTTGTAGTGGTAGTGGTGGTGGTAGTGGTAGTGATAGTAATGGTTGTAGTGGTAATGGTGGTGCCAGTGATAGTAATGGTTGTAGTGGTAGTGGTGGTGGTAGTGATAGTAATGGTTGTAGTGGTAGTGGTGGTGGTAGTGATAGTAATGGTTGTAGTGGTAGTGGTGGTGGTAGTGATAGTAATGGTTGTAGTGGTAGTGGTGGTGGTAGTGATAGTAATGGTTGTAGTGGTAATGGTGGTGCCAGTAATAGTAATGGTTGTAGTGGTAGTGGTGGTGCCAGTAATAGTAATGGTTGTAATGGTAGTGATAGTAATGGCTGTAGTGGTAATGGTTGTAGTGGTAATGGTGGTGGCAGTGATAGTAATGGTTGTCGTGGTAATGGTGGTGGCAGTGATAGTAATGGTTGAAGTGGTAATGGTAGTGGCAGTAATAGTAATGGTTGTAGTGGTAATGGTAGTGGCAGTAATAGTAATGGTTGTAGTGGTAGTGATAGTAATGGTTGTAGTGGTAATGGTAGTGGCAGTGATAGTAATGGTTGTAGTGGTAATGGTAGTGGCAGTGATAGTAATGGTTGTAGTGGTAATGGTGGTGGCAGTGATAGTAATGGTGGTGGTAATGGTGGTGGCAGTGATAGTAATGGTTGTAGTGGTAATGGTAGTGGCAGTGATAGTAATGGTTGTAGTGGTAATGGTAGTGGCAGTGATAGTAATGGTTGTAGTGGTAATGGTGATAGTAATGGTTGTAGTGGTAATGGTAGTGGCAGTGATAGTAATGGTTGTAGTGGTAGTGATAGTAATGGTTGTAGTGGTAATGGTGGTGGCAGTGATAGTAATGGTTGTAGTGGTAATGGTGGTGGCAGTGATAGTAATGGTTGTAGTGGTAGTGATAGTAATGGCTGTAGTGGTAATGGTGGTGGCAGTGATAGTAATGGTTGTAGTGGTAATGTAATGGCTGGTGGTAATGGCAGTGATAGTAATGGTTGTGTAGTGGTAATGGTGGTGGCAGTGATAGTAATGGTTGTAGTGGTAGTGATAGTAATGGCTGTAGTGGTAATGGTGGTGGCAGTGATAGTAATGGTTGTAGTGGTAATGGTAGTGGCCAGTGGTATAGTAATGGCTGTAGTGGTAATGGTGGTGGCAGTGATATTAATGTTGTAGTGGTAATGGTGGTGGCAGTGATAGTAATGGTTGTAGTGGTAATGGTAGTGGCAGTGATAGTAATGGTTGTAGTGGTAATGGTGGTGGTAGTGGTAGTGATATTAATGTTGTAGTGGTAATGGTAGTGGCAGTGATAGTAATGGTTGTAGTGGTAATGGTAGTGATAGTAATGGTTGTAGTGGTAATGGTGGTGGCAGTGATAGTAATGTTGTAGTGGTAATGGTGGTGGCAGTGAATGGGTTGTAGTGGTAATGGTAATGGCAGTGATAGTAATGGTAGTGGCAGTAATAGTAATGGTTGTAGTGGTAATGGCAGTGATAGTAATGTTGTGGCAGTGGTAATGGTGGTGGCAGTGATAGTAATGTTGTAGTGGTAATGGTGGTGGCAGTGATAGTAATGGTTGTAGTGGTAATGGCAGAGATAGTAATGTTGTAGTGGTAATGGTGGTGGCAGTGATATTAATGGTTGTAGTGGTAATGGTAATGGCAGTGATAGTAATGGTAGTGGCAGTAATAGTAATGGTTGTAGTGGTAATGGTAGTGATAGTAATGGTTGTAGTGGTAATGGTGGTGGTAATGGCAGTGATAGTAATGTTGTAGTGGTAATGGTGGTGGCAGTGATAGTAATGGTTGTAGTGGTAATGGTAGTGGCAGTGATAGTAATGTTGTAGTGGTAATGGTAGTGGCAGTGATATTAATGGTTGTAGTGGTAATGGTAATGGCTGTGATAGTAATGGTGGTGGCAGTAATAGTAATGGTTGTAGTGGTAATGTAATGGCAGTGATAGTAATGGTAGTGGCAGTGATAGTAATGGTTGTAGTGGTAATGGTGGTGGCAGTGATAGTAATGGTTGTAGTGGTAATGGTGGCAGTGATAGTAATGGTTGTAGTGGTAATGGTGGTGCAGTGGTAATGGTTGTAGTGGTAATGGTAGTGATAGTAATGGCTGTAGTGTTGTAGTGGTAATGGTGGTGGCAGTGATAGTAATGGTTGTAGTGGTAATGGCAGTGATAGTAATGTTGTAGTGGTAATGGTGGTGGTAGTGATATTAATGGTTGTAGTGGTAATGGTAATGGCAGTGATAGTAATGGTGGTGGCAGTGATAGTAATGGTTGTAGTGGTAATGGTAGTGGCAGTGATAGTAATGGTTGTAGTGGTAATGGTAGTGGCAGTGATAGTAATGGTTGTAGTGGTAATGGTTGTGGCAGTGATAGTAATGGTTGTAGTGGTAATGGTGGTGGCAGTGATAGTAATGGTTGTAGTGGTAATGGTGGTGGTAGTGATAGTAATGGTTGTAGTGGTAATGGTTGTGGCAGTGATAGTAATGGTTGTAGTGGTAATGGTTGTGGCAGTGATAGTAATGGTTGTAGTGGTAATGGTAATGGCAGTGATAGTAATGATGATAGTGTGGTGGTGGTGATGATGGTGGTGGTGATGATAGTAATGGTTGTAGTGGTAATGGTGGTGGCAGTGATAGTAATAGTGGTGATGATGTTAGTGGTGGTGTTGTGTATGGTGGTGATGATAGATGTTGATAGTGGTGGTGATGGCAGTGATAGTGGTGATGATAGATGGTGACTGTGGTGATGGTAGATGTGATAGTGGTGATGGTGGTGATGACAGATGTGATAGTGGTGATGATAGAATGGCGTGATAGTAGTGTGGTGGTGGTGATGATAGACGTGATAGTAGTGATGGTGGTGATGATAGATGTGATAGTAGTGATGGTGGTGATGGTATAGATGTGATAGTAGTGACGGTGGTGATGATAGATGTGATAGTGGTGATGATATAGTAATGTTGTAGTAGTAATGGTGGTGGTGATGATAGATGTGATAGTAGTGATGGTGGTGATGATAGATGTGATAGTAGTGACGGTGGTGATGATAGATGTGATAGTAGTGATGGTGGTGATGATAGACGTGATAGTAGTGATGGTGGTGATGATAGACGTGATAGTAGTGATGGTGGTGATGATAGATGTGATAGTAGTGATGGTGGTGTAGTGATGAACGACTGGTGATTAGTTTAGTGGTAGCTAGCTACATAGCTGTCTTTGTTTCATAGATGTGATAGTAGTGATGGTGGTGATGATAGATGTGATAGTAGTGATGGTGGTGATGATAGATGTGATAGTAGTGATGGTGGTGATGATAGATGTGATAGTAGTGATGGTGGTGATGATAGATGTTTAGTAGTGATGGTGGTGATGATAGATGTGATATAGTGATGGTGGTGATGATAATCTCCTTGCATTAACGTAGCCTCTTCTGTAGCCTGTCAACTAGTGTCTGATAGTAGTGACCTGCCCGTTCCATGATAGATGTGATAGTAGTGATGGTGGTGATGATAGACCCTGTGATAGTAGTGATGGTGGTGATGATAGACAACATGATAGTAGTGATGGTGGTGATGATAGACTTGTCATCTCCCGATTAGTAGTGATGGTGGTGATGATAGACGTCATAGTAGTGATGGTGGTGATGATAGAGTTCTAGTAGTGATGGTGGTGATGATAGACGTGATAGTAGTGATGGTGGTGATGACCTAGACCTCCAGGCTGATCCCTGATAGATGTGATGGTGGTGATGATAGGAGCTGTGATAGTAGTGATGGTGATGATGATAGAAGGGCATAGTTCAGTGATGGTGGTGACCACTGATAGATGTGATAGTAGTGATGGTGGTGATGATAGACGTGGATAGTAGTGATGGTGGTGATGATAGATGTGAATAGTAGTGATGGTGGTGATGATAGATTTAGTGATAGTAGTGATGGTGGTGATGATAGATCGCTGGATAGTAGTGATGGTGGTGATGATAGATGTGATAGTAGTGATTGGTGGTGATGATAGACGTGATAGTAGTGATGGTGGTGATGATAGAATGGTTGTAGTGGTAATGGTAGATAGTAATGGTAGTGGCAGTAATAGTGGTGGTGGTGATGATAGAATGTTGATAGTAGTGATGGTGGTGATGATAGAATGTGATAATGTAGTGATGGTGGTGATGATAGATGTGATAGTAGTGATGGTGGTGATGATAGATGTGATAGTAGTGATGGTGGTGATGATAGAATGTGATAGTAGTGATGGTGGTGATGATAGATGTATAGTGGTGATGGTGGTGATGGTGATGTGATGTAGTGACAGGTGGTGATGATAGATGTGATAGTAGTGATGGTGGATGATGATAGATGTGATAGTAGTGATGGTGGTGATGATAGATGTGATAGTAGTGATGGTGGTGATGATAGTGATGGTGATGGTGGTGATGATAGATGTGATAGTAGTGATGGTGGTGATGATAGATGTGATAGTAGTGATGGTGGTGATGATAGATGTGATAGTAGTGATGGTGGTGATGATAGAGTGATGATGATAGATGTAGTAGTGATGGTGGTGATGATAGATGATAGTAGTGATGGTGGTGATGATAGATGTGATAGTGGTGGTGATGATAGATGTGACAGTGGTGATGGTGGTGATGGTAGATGTGATAGTGGTGATGGTGGTAATGGTAGATGTGATAGTGGTGATGGTGGTGATGATAGACGTGATAGTGGTGATGATAGATGTGATGGTGGTGGTGATGGTAGATGTGATAATAGTCATGTTTGATGTGATTAGTGATGATAGTGGTGGTGATGGTCGTCGTGATAGTGTTGTAGTGATGGTTGTGATAGTGGTGATGATAGATGTGATGGTGTGGTGATAGTGGTGGCAGCGATAGTGGTGGTGTTGTTGATGGTGGTGATAGTAGTGATGGTGGTAGTCATGGTAGTGATGATCGATGTGATGGTGGTGATGATAGTTGTGATTAGTGATGATTATTGTGATTAGTGATGGTAGTGGTGATGGTAGTAGTGGTAGTGATGATGGTGATAGTGGTGGTGATGGTAGTGATGATGTTAGGTGGTGGTGGTAGTAGTAGTAGTAGTAGTAGTAGTAGTAGTAGTAGCGGTAGTAGAAGTGGTGGTGGTAGTAGAAGTGGTGGTGGTAGTAGAGGTGGTAATAGTGGTAGCGTAGCAGTAGTGGTGGTGGTAGTGTGTAGCAGTAGTAGTGGTAGCGGTGGTTGTGGTAGTAGTAGTAGTAGTAGTAGTAGTAGAGGTGGTAATAGTGGTAGCAGTAGTAGTGGTAGCAGTAGTAGTTGTGGTGGTTGTAGTGGTTGTTGTGGTAGTAGTGGTGGTGGTGGTAGTAGTGGTGGTGGTGGTAGTAGTGTGGTGGTGGTAGTAGTAGTAGTAGTGGTGGTGGTGGTAGTAGTAGTCGTGGTGGTGGTAGTAGTAGTAGTCGTGGTGGTGGTGGTAGTAGTAGTCGTGGTGGTGGTAGTAGTAGTAGTCGTGGTGGTGGTAGTAGTAGTAGTCGTGGTGGTGGTAGTAGTAGTAGTCGTGGTGGTGGTAGTAGTAGTAGTCGTGGTGGTGGTGGTGGTAGTAGTAGTCGTGGTGGTGGTAGTAGTAGTCGTGGTGGTGGTGGTGGTAGTAGTAGTGGTGGTGGTGGTAGTAGTAGTCGTGGTGGTGGTGGTAGTAGTAGTCGTGGTGGTGGTGGTAGTAGTAGTCGTGGTGGTGGTGGTAGTAGTAGTCGTGGTGGTGGTAGTAGTAGTCGTGGTGGTGGGTAGTAGTAGTCGTGGTGGTGGTAGTAGTAGTCGTGGTGGTGGTAGTAGTAGTCGTGGTGGTGGTAGTAGTAGTCGTGGTGGTGGTAGTAGTAGTCGTGGTGGTGGTAGTAGTAGTCGTGGTGGTGGTAGTAGTAGTGGTGGTGGTAGTAGTAGTCGTGGTGGTGGTAGTAGTAGTCGTGGTGGTGGTGGTAGTAGTCGTGGTGGTGGTAGTAGTCGTGGTGGTGGTAGTCGTGGTGGTGGTAGTAGTCGTGGTGGTGGTAGTAGTAGTCGTGGTGGTAGTCGTGGTGGTAGTAGTAGTCGTCGTGGTGGTGGTAGTCGTGGTGGTGGTGGTAGTCGTGGTGGTGGTAGTAGTCGTGGTGGTGGTGGTAGTCGTGGTGGTGGTAGTCGTGGTGGTGGTAGTCGTGGTGGTGGTAGTCGTGGTGGTGGTAGTCGTGGTGGTGGTAGTCGTGGTGGTGGTAGTCGTGGTGGTGGTAGTCGTGGTGGTGGTAGTCGTGGTGGTGGTAGTCGTCGGTGGTGGTGGTAGTCGTGGTGGTAGTCGTCGTGGTGGTAGTCGTCGTGGTGGTAGTCGTCGTGGTGGTAGTCGGTGGTGGTGGTAGTCGTCGTGGTGGTGTAGTCGTCGTGGTGGTAGTCGTGGTGGTGGTAGTCGTGGTGGTGGTAGTCGTGGTGGTGGTAGTCGTGGTGGTGGTAGTCGTGGTGGTGGTAGTCGTGGTGGTGGTCGGTGGTGGTCGTAGTAGTCGTGGTGGTAGTAGTCGTGGTGGTAGTAGTTGTATTGTGTGTCTTTTTAATGTCTATTAGAAACAGATAGCAGACAGACAGACTCATGCGATATGTCCCAAATGGAAACCCTTTTCCCCTATAGGCCCTGGTCTAGAGTAGTACACTATATAGGGAATAGGGTGCCAATTGATGACGGTTGACTGGCCCCTTGGCCAGAAAGACCTGATTCACAGCCTAACAAAGACTATCCAGCAAGACCACGTTAATGACATCAAATGTCTTGTCTGTCTGTGTCTTGGGAGTGGGGGGGGCTTATCCATCGTTGCTGTCACGCACTCAGGCTGTGTCATAGGGAATAGCGTGCAGTTTGGGACAAAACTAAGTGGGAAGTTCAGGAGAGCACTGTTTCTGTGTTGACAGATTGTTTGCGGACTTAGGCCTACAACATAGTTACAATGCCATTTTACAATCCCACGTTTTCAAACATTTCACTTTTGTAAAAAAAATCTATATAATAGTTTTGTTTCTGTGTTCTATTATCACGGTTGCCTAAACAGGAAAAAGCAGACACTGCAATGCACCATGTGATGGCTGGTCTCAGCTTGAACAGGGTATTATACTTACTCTCCTCCCTCCCTTCATCCATCCTCCATCCTCACCCATCTACCTTCCTCCTCCTCTCCCTCTCCACCATCCATCTATCATCCTCCTCTCCTCCATCCATCCACCTTCCTCCTCCTCTCCCTTCCTCCTCCTCTCCCTCTCCTCCAGCTACCTTCCTCCTCTCCCTCTCCACCATCCATCTATCATCCTCCTCTCCTCCATCCATCTACCTTCCTCCTCCTCCTCTCCCTCTCCTCCAGCTACCTTCCTCCTCCTCTCCCTCTCCTCCATCCATCCACCTTCCTCCTCCTCTCCCTTCCTCCTCCTCTCCCTCTCCTCCATTCATCCACCTTCCTCCTCCTCTCCCTTCCTCCTCCTCTCCCTCTCCTCCATCCATCTACTCTTCCTCCTCCTCCTCTCCCTCTCCTCCAGCTACCTTCCTCCTCTCCCTCTCCTCCATCCATCCACCTTCCTCCTCCTCTCCCTTCCTCCTCCTCTCCCTCCTCCTCCATTCATCCACCTTCCTCCTCCTCTCCCTTCCTCCTCCTCTCCCTCTCTTCCACCCATCTACCTTCCTCCTCCTCTCCCTCTCTTCCACCCATCTACCTTCCTCCTCCTCTCCCTCTCTTCCACCCATCTACCTTCCTCCTCCTCTCCCTCTCTTCCACCCATCTACCTTCCTCCTCCTCCCCTCTCCTACCTTCTCTCTTCCACCCATCTACCTTTCCTCCTCCTCTCCCTCTCTTCCACCCATCTACCTTCCTCCTCCTCTCCCTCTCTTCCACCCATCTACCTTCCTCCTCCTCTCCTCTCTTCCACCCATCTACCTTCCTCCTCCTCTCCCTCTCTTCCACCCATCTACCTTCCTCCTCCTCTCCCTCTCTTCCACCCATCTACCTTCCTCCTCCTCTCCCTCTCTTCCACCCATCTACCTTCCTCCTCCTACGCCCTCTCCTCCTACGCCCTCTCCTCCATCCTATGCCCTCCTTCCTCTCTCCTCCCTGTCCTTGCGCTCCTCTCCCTCCTTTCTCTCTTCAGAAGCATTGCCAGGTCTTTCTGAGAGCCCTCTGCTAACTTAACTTCCTTCATGTTCACCTGCTTCTAAACTGACAAATGAAAAAAAAATGTTGCTCTGAAATTAGCATAAGTGCATGTTTTGCAAACAAAGAAATGACAGTGGATAAATAACCACTCGTCCCGTAAGAAGAGCACAAACAAGGAGTGGGAGGACGGATACCATGTCTAGAGTTAAAATCCAAAATGGCACCATATTCCCTACAGAGTGGATTTTAAGAATAGTGAACTATATATAAACAATATATATATATATAAATAGTACACTAGGTCTGTCAGTATACATCACTGAGATAAAGTACACTAGGTCTGTCAGTATACATCCCTGAGATAAA
>NC_068450.1:5479649-5514649 GCF_023373465.1 Oncorhynchus keta | reverse complement strand
GCCTGGTTTAGCGTGGTTGGGTCAGGCTGAGTGTTAGCCTGGTTTAGCGTGGTTGGGTCAGGCTGAGTGTTAGCCTGGTTTAGCGTGGATGGGTCAGGCTGAGCGTTAGCCTGGTTTAGCGTGGATGGGTCAGGCTGAGCGTTAGCCTGGTTTAGCGTGGATGGGTCAGGCTGAGCGTTAGCCTGGTTTAGCGTGGATGGGTCGGCTGAGCGTTAGCCTGGTTTAGCGTGGATGGGTCAGGCTGAGCGTTAGCCTGGTTTAGCGTGGATGGGTCAGGCTGAGCGTTAGCCTGGTTTAGCATTGGATGGGTCAGGCTGAGTTTTAGAATGGTTTAGCCTGGGTCTGGAAGAGAGCTGGTCTGGTTCTCAAGCCTAAGGTGAGTCAGTCCTGGCACATCCCCTCTGATCTAGTCGACAGTAGAAATACATGAAAAGCCTTGGCTGTTAGCAGAGTGCTGAACAAAAAAAAAAAACTATTCATTAATGGTATTCATACACGGCCTTGGAGAGACACAATCTCTGCCACAAACATGCGCACCGACACACACAAACGCGAGAATGGACTGACGAACGCCCACACACACCTGCACGGTGCCCATCTGCTGTCTTTAATGAATAACAGCGATATCCTTCAAAAAAGGTATTACTCGGTGATTGACATTGACAGGCATCTCCTGCAGGAGCCCAGCATGAAAGATCTATTGGGGCAGCTTACATTAAATATCAAAACAGTAGTTGTATCTAAATGCAAGAGGTAGGCTGCTCATTATAACACTATGAGAGACGTCTCTCTGGCTGTGAAACCAAATAACAAGAGGAATCCTCATGGAGGCTCAGGTCAAAAAGGTTGTGCACTATATAGGGAATAGGCTACACATGCTACAACGCTAAGCTAGCTGACAGACTGTAGCTGCCTTCCATCCAGCCTCATTACAGAGCCAGCGTGTGTGTGCGTCCGTCTGCGTGTGTGTAGGCTGTTCCTCAAAAAGGATAAAAATACTTAGCTTTACACACCTGACGAACGACGGGAATAAGAAAACAGTGGGGATAAGAGAAGCAATTTCCCCCAAAAAGGAAAATAAATAAGAAAAGGATGAGGGTGTTGGAGAGAGACAGAGAGCGAGAGAGAGCGATGTGGAATGCTTGATGTGGGTGATTAATATTTAACATGACCACTAGCATAACAAGGTCAGAGCAGGAGAACTGCGGCCTATTGCTACACATAACAAGGACTCTACTCTTCCTACCTAATGTTAGCAATGGGACAATCTAAACGTCAACCATGAACAGCTGTTACATCTACACTGATTGGCTGAACGCTACGAATCTAGGCTACATATTTAACCTTTTTGCGTGTATAAACTGATTGGCTGAACGCTACGAAGCTAGGCTACATATTTAACCTTTTTGCGTGTATAAACTGATTGGCTGAACGCTACGAAGCTAGGCTACATATTTAACCTTGTAGAGTGTATAAACTGATTGGCTGAACGCTACGAAGCTAGGCTACATATTTAACCTTTTTGCGTGTATAAACTGATTGGCTGAACGCTACGAAGCTAGGCTACATATTTAACCTTGTAGCGTGTATAAACTGATTGGCTGAACGCTACGAAGCTAGGCTACATATTTAACCTTGTAGCGTGTATAAACTGATTGGCTGAACGCTACGAAGCTAGGCTACATATTTAACCTTGTAGCGTGTATAAACTGATTGTCTAAACGCTACGAAGCTAGGATACATATTTAACCTTGTAGCGTGTATAAACTGATTGGCTGAACGCTACGAAGCTAGGCTACATATTTAACCTTTTTGCGTGTATAAACTGATTGGCTGAACGCTACGAAGCTAGGCTACATATTTAACCTTGTAGAGTGTATAAACTGATTGGCTGAACGCTACGAAGCTAGGCTACATATTTAACCTTGTAGCGTGTATAAACTGATTGGCTGAACGCTACGAAGCTAGGCTACATATTTAACCTTGTAGCGTGTATAAACTGATTGGCTGAACGCTACGAAGCTAGGCTACATATTTAACCTTGTAGCGTGTATAAACTGATTGGCTGAACGCTACGAAGCTAGGCTAAATTCAAACAAGGCTACGACACTGACGTCCAAATAAACATGTTCACTTCCTGCTGTGTTCCTGGGTAACAGGCAGAGGAAACACCAGTCCCAGATGTTCTGTTCCTGGGTAACAGGCAGAGGAAACACCAGTCCCAGATGTTCTGTTCCTGGGTAACATGCAGAGGAAACACCAGTCCCAGATGTTCTGTTCCTGGGTAACAGGCAGAGGAAACACCAGTCCCAGATGTTCTGTTCCTGGGTAACAGGCAGAGGAAACACCGGTCTCAGATGTTCTGTTCCTGGGTAACATGCAGAGGAAACACCAGTCCCAGATGTTCTGTTCCTGGGTAACAGGCAGAGGAAACACCGGTCCCAGATGTTCTGTTCCTGGGTAACAGGCAGAGGAAACACCAGTCCCAGATGTTCTGTTCCTGGGTAACAGGCAGAGGAAACACCAGTCCCAGATGTTCTGTTCCTGGGTAACAGGCAGAGGAAACACCAGTCCCAGATGTTCTGTTCCTGGGTAACAGGCAGAGGAAACACCAGTCCCAGATGTTCTGTTCCTGCTATAATCCTGGGTTACAGGCAGAGGCCACAGATACCTAATCCTGTTCAATATATACACTACATAACCAAAAGTATGTAGACACCTGCTCGTCAAACATCTCAGTCCAAAATCATGGGCTTTAACATGGAGTTAGTCTCCCCCTTTACTGCTATAAACAGCCTCCACTCTTCTGGGAAAACGTTCCACTAGATGTTGGAACATTGCTGTGTTCATTCAGCCACAAGAACATTAGTGAGGTCGGTCACTGATGTTGGGCGATAAGGCCTGGCTAGCAGTCGCCGTTCAGATTCATCCCAAAGGTGTTCGATAGGTTTGAGATCAGGGCTCTGTGCATTCCAGTCAAGTTATTCCATACAGATTTCAACAAACCATTTCTGTATGGGCCCTGCTTTGTGCACGGGGGCATTGTCATGCTGAAACAGGAAAGTGCCTTCCCCAAACTCTTGCCACAAGTTGGAAGCACAGAATCATCTAGAATGCTGTAACGTTTCGATTTCCCTCCAAGGGGCCGACCCCAAACCATGAAAAACAGCCCCAGACCATTAACCCTCCTCCACCAAACATTACAGTTGGCACTATGCATTCGGGCAGGTAGCGTTCTCCTGGCATCCGTCAAACCCAGATTCGGCCTGTCGGACTTCCAGATGGCGAAGCTCGATTCATCACTCAAGAGATCGCATTTCCAGAGTCCAATGGCGGCGAGCTTTATAACCACTACAGCCATAGCTTGGCGTTGCGCATGGTGATCTGAGGCTTGTGTGCGGTTGCTCGGCCATGGAAACCCATTTCATGAAGCTCCAGACGAACAGTTCCTGTGCCGACATTGCTTCCAGAGGCAAGTTTGGAACTCGGCAATGACTATTGCAACCGAGGACAGCGGTCACATTCTGTGAGCTTGTGTGGCCTACCACATCTTGAGACATTGTTACTCTTCGACGTTTCCACTGTACAGTAACAACACTTAGTTGACCGAGGCAGCTCAAGCAGGGTAGACATTTGACAGACTGACCAGTTGGAAAGTGGGCATCTTATGACAGTGCCACGTTGAAAGTCACAGAGCTCTTCAAGTAAGGACATTCTACTGCCGACGTTTGTCTACGGAGAATGCATGGTGGTGTGCTCGATTGTACACACCTGTAAGCGACGAGTGTGGCTGAAATAGAATCCACTCATTTGAAGGGGGTGTCCACATACTTTTGTATATACAGTGCATCTACCTAAACCCATCTATCATCTAGATATCCTAGTCTACCTCTCAGTTAATAAACAACGAACGATGCGTTAATATACATAAACTCCTGACCCGTGTAGCTCAGTTGGTAGAGCATGGCGCTTTGTAACGGCAGGGTTGTGGGTTCGATTCCCACGGGAGGACCGGTATGAAAATGTCTGCACCCACTACTGTAAGTCGCTCCGGAATACAAGTTAGTGTGGTAGCCTTCTGTCGCCTAGACCTGCACAAAAAAAACATCTGCTAAATTACAAACATTTAAACTTGGTCTCTGCACTAATACTTCGCATAATATGCATCTGGCCTTGTCTTTTTTTTAGCTCTTGTGGAGTCCCAGGAAAAGCTAGTCTCAGGAGACCACATTTATTGTGCCTTGAGCGGTTAGGTCTTAGTGCAGCGTCTGTGACCTTGAGCGGTTAGGTCTTAGTGCAGTGTCTGTGACCTTGAGCGGTTAGGTCTTAGTGCAGCGTCTGTGACCTTGAGCGGTTAGGGGTTAGGACTTAGTGCAGCGTCTGTGACCTTGAGCGGTTAGGGGTTAGTGCAGCGTCTGTGACCTTGAGCGGTTAGGTCTTAGTGCAGCGTCTGTGACCTTGAGCGGTTAGGTCTTAGTGCAGCGTCTGTGACCTTGAGCGGTTAGGGGTTAGGACTTAGTGCAGCGTCTGACCTTGAGCGGTTAGGTCTCAGTGCAGCGTCTGTGACCTTGAGCGGTTAGGGGTTAGGTCTTAGTGCAGCATCTGTGACCTTGAGCGGTTGGGGGTTAGGTCTTAGTGCAGCGTCTGTGACCTTAAGCGGTTGGGGGTTAGGTCTCAGTGCAGCGTCTGTGACCTTGAGCGGTTGGGGGTTAGGTCTTAGTGCAGCGTCTGTGACCTTGAGCGGTTGGGGGTTAGGTCTCAGTGCAGCGTCTGTGACCTTGAGCGGTTAGGGGTTAGGTCTCAGTGCAGCGTCTGTGACCTTGAGCGGTTAGGGGTTAGGTCTTAGTGCAGCGTCTGTGACCTTGAGCGGTTAGGGGTTAGGTCCAGTCCGTGTGAGGCAGACTCGGCCACATTTGTCACGTGTGTAAGCCGGACAGATGGTTGTCGATGCGGTGCTGTCACGACGTTATTTCCTATTCGCTCTCTTTACCTCTGTGTTGCGCCAGGGTTGTTTTGGCTTGTCAGCCCGCTGCAAAGTGGAGACGATGGGCAGAATCTTCCCAGGTGTCGATGTTGATGGTGAAGGACTCGTCTTGCTAGCAGATATCTCTACAGCGTAAGCTGCCAGTTGGTCTCTTTCCAGAGGACAATTCTGGGGCAGAGAAAGTCCTTCTGGATTGGTCCGTCATCCATCCGATGTGAGTGGCAGAGGAAGTGAAGACGTCGTTGCCTCAGGAGAGAATGTACGTACTGCGTAGTTGTGCTCACTACTACAGGACTGCGGTTGCGTGTGATCCTGACCTTCCAAGGTGATGCCCAGTATTCACCTCAGGCAGCGCAGGTGGACGTTGCTTAGCCTTCACACTTGGTGTGAGCGTGCTGGTGACACAGGCACCTTCGTGGACGGTTGTGCCGTACTCTAGATCAGTGGTCGCCAACAAGCCGACAGCGATCGGCAGAGGCGTGAGACAAAGTCACTATTATTCCAGGCACAAGCAAGTCTCAGGTCACAAAGGTGCGAGGCTCAAGTCGCATTCCAAGTAGAACGGGTCAAGAGTCAAGTCGTACATTCTAAGAGAAAGTTTAGTCTCAAGTAAAAAATAAATAATCTAACCTATACATGCAGTAACTTTTTCCAACTACAAATCTTTGTCTATTTATTGATGCGACCAGACAGCCCTCATTTTGTCTACAACACATATTGATGATATAGGTGTAAAATGGAGCCTTTGTATCAGTAATAAAAGCCTTAAATCAGCAGAAGACAAGTCAGGCTCAGAGTGGACATTTATTTATTTACCTTTATTTAACTAGGCAAGTCAGTTAAGAACAATTCTTATTTTCAATGACGGCCTGGGAACAGTGGGTTAACTGGTGTAGGAACAGTGGGGTTAACTGGTCTAGGAACAGTGTGGTTAACTGGTCTAGGAACCGTGGGGTTAACTGGTCTAGGAACAGTGGGTTAACTGGTCTAGGAACAGTGGGGTTAACTGGTCTAGGAACAGTGGGGTTAACTGGTCTAGGAACAGTGTGGTTAACTGGTCTAGGAACAGTGTGTTAACTGGTCTAGGAACAGTGTGTTAACTGGTCTAGGAACAGTGTGTTAACTGGTCTAGGAACAGTG
Organism: Oncorhynchus keta; assembly: GCF_023373465.1. Lineage (NCBI taxonomy): Eukaryota > Metazoa > Chordata > Actinopteri > Salmoniformes > Salmonidae > Oncorhynchus > Oncorhynchus keta. The sequence goes on along the minus strand of NC_068450.1, from coordinate 5,508,525 downwards.
GGTTTACTGGTCTAGGAACAGTGGGTTTACTGGTCTAGGAACAGTGGGGTTAACTGGTCTAGGAACAGTGGGTTAACTGGTCTAGGAACAGTGGGTTAACTGGTCTAGGAACAGTGGGTTAACTGGTCTAGGAACAGTGGGTTAACTGGTCTAGGAACAGTGGGTTAACTGGTCTAGGAACAGTGGGTTAACTGGTCTAGGAACAGTGGGTTAACTGGTCTAGGAACAGTGGGGTTAACTGGTCTAGGAACAGTGTGTTAACTGGTCTAGGAACAGTGGGGTTAACTGGTCTAGGAACAGTGGGTTAACTGGTCTAGGAACAGTGGGTTAACTGCCTTGTTCAGGGGCAGAACGACAGATTTGTACCTTGTCAGCTCGGGGTTTGAACTTACAACCTTTCGGTTACTAGTCCAACACTAACCACTAGGCTACACAGGTCTTGATGATCCAATGGTTGAACGTGCCGCTGTCAGATCATATAAAACATATACAATTAGATTCATCAAATATACACAAGGTAATAGCCCCCAAAAAAAAAAAAAAATAGCCTCTGTATCAGGCCCTGCCCCATCTGAACACATACAGGTAGAGGACAAGACTGCACAGCCTCCCGTTGAGAAACCAAATGGAATCAGTACATAATCAAACAGCTACAGAAGCCACTCACCCCGGACCATCCAATTGGCAATTACAACCAATGTAAAAGGCCATTTAACCCCACCCCCCTTCCATTGTCACATTTGTCTTAATTATATTTCATCACCATTCATAAAATGGAACAATGTTATCTCATTCAATATATTGACACGTAGTGGCCTGTTTCGATGCGCACGGAGGCCCGCAATCTCCTATTACGCACAACCGGAATGACAGACATCACAAAAACACACAGAACTCCGACATAACCCAGGAAATATGAACAAAGATATGAATAAAGAAAACTATACATTGAATTAAATAACCAGAATTTCTACCTCATGAGTCTAGTGAACGTCTATGTGCCCGATAAACTCCTGGGACCACTCAGGAGGGTAAGAAATAATAATAATATAATATATGCCATTTAGCAGACGCTTTTATCCAAAGCGACTTACAGTCATGTGTGCATACATTCTACATATGGGTGGTCCCGGGAATCGAACCCACTACCCTGGCGTTACAAGCGCCATGCTCTACCAACTGAGCTACAGAAATGCTCTACCAACTGAGCTACAGAAATGCTAAATGAACCGTTTTAAAACGGCTTGGCGGGAATGAATACACCCCAGTCTCACGGAAGAAAGGAGAGTCCTGAGCAGGGACCGTGGGAGGCAGGACCCTCTGCTGCTCTGCTCTCTCTCCCTCTGTAGAGACCATTCGATGCAGGTAGACCTACCATCAGCCCAAGCAAATAAAAATAGAAAATAATTTTCAATATAAGCTCAGTTTTGCCTCGCAAGTGATACAACTGATTGATTTTTATCAAAGTTGGAGTTTTTAAATATAATATGGTCTGAGAACAATAATTGTCAGGCCAGGCATATAGCCACTATGTCGTGATAATTAGACCAGGCATATAGCCAATATGCTGTGATAATGTATTAAAGAATGCAACGCGGGCTTGTGACCACTGGACTGGATCTAAGCTTAGAGGTTGATTTTCAGATACAGCTGCTGGGCTCGGCGTCAAGTGGACAGGTTGCTGGCAGAGGAAACACCGGTCCCAGATGTTCTGTTCCTTGGTGGACCCAAGGTTAAGTGAAGTTGCTGGCATCTTTCAGTGTATGGTTGTTAAATGGAAATGGAAGGGGGCTTGTTCAATGCCCTTTCCCAGTGGTTTTGGTTTTCTTCAAGCTGAAGTCCTAGCATGTTAGGGTCCATGAGGGTTTGTAGCTCTTGGCAAATGGGGGTCGCTATGACTGCGTTGTCTGCGTGTAACATATCCAAGATGAGGAGCAGTCGCATCTTTGTTTTAGCTTTTAAGTGAGCAAGATCGACTAGTGGTTAGAGCGTTGGACTAGTAACCAGCAGGTAGCCTAGTGGTTAGATCGTTGGACCAGTAACCAGCAGGTAGCCTAGTGGTTAGAGCGTTGGACTAGTAACCAGCAGGTAGCCTAGTGGTTAGAGCGTTGGGCCAGTACAGTAACCAGCAGGTAGCCTAGTGGTTAGAGCGTTGGGCCAGTAACCAGCAGGAAGCCTAGTGGTTAGAGCGTTGGGCCAGTAACCAGCAGGTAGCCTAGTGGTTAGAGCGTTGGGCCAGTAACCAGCAGGTAGCCTAGTGGTTAGAGCGTTGGGCCAGTAACCAGCAGGTAGCCTAGTGGTTAGAGCGTTGGGCCAGTACAGTAACCAGCAGGTAGCCTAGTGGTTAGAGCGTTGGGCCAGATTAAGTGGGGGGTAGCTGTCCAGATTAAGGGGGGGTAGCTGTCCAGATTAAGGGGGGTAGCTGTCCAGATTAAGGGGGTAGCTGTCCAGATTAAGTGGGGGTAGCTGTCCAGATTAAGTGGGGGGTAGCTGTGCAGATTAAGTGGGGGTAGCTGTCCAGTGAAATCTAGGCATCTCTCCCAATGTAGGAGGACTTGGCTCCCATCTCCAAGCCAATTGATAAAGGGTTTAGAAACCAGTAACTGCTGACCTCCCGTGTTGAAAAAGCCTGGGCATGGTGTCCCTGTGTTGCCCAGGCAACAGGGCTCCCCCCTCTCAGCCTCCCTGGCCTGATCCAACGCAATCGTTTATTCAGACCCATAACAATTGAATCTTGTTGAAGAAGAAGTGAAAGCAGTCTCTTACTCTCGTCCTATATTATTATTTATGCATGTCATTACAATGATGAAGATAAGAACGAAAACGCATTTCAACTAACTGTTGAAAGCGAGGAAGAAATGAAGCAACACTGGGATACTAGAGAGAGGAGAGGAGAGGGAGAGGGAGAAAGAGAGAGAGAGAGAGAGAAAGGCAGTAATACCCACATCACACAACATTAGGTGATATATCAAAACGGAATGCCACACTACTAATAATAAAAATGTGAAATAGGCCCTATTATCTTAAAACGTTTACATCTACATCATTTCCATCTTGCCAGCCTATAATTTTAACTTAGGCCGCATGTTCTCTCTCCCAGCATCTAGGTTTGAACGAGCTGCACTATTATCCCAGCACATTATAATACAGTCCACACAAAAAAAAAAAAGATGACTGTCGCTTGTTCAATGTTTGTTCAATGTATTTACCCAGGAGAGCAGACATCTACAGCCCTTTGTGGTTTCCCTGACATGTATAAAATGCAGTAGCCTATCATATTGGATCACGGAACAATCATTTTGGGCTTGAACCTCGAAATGTATTTGCAGGGCTCATCTGGTTTAGGTTTCCACGGAGATCAAAGCTCTAATCAAATCTAGACATGCTTTAGAATGACACTTCATGTTTTTGGAGGGGAAAAAGTGATTTATTCTCGGGATGGAACATTTGGAAGATACTGGAAAAATGTTCAACCCTGTGTGTTATATATTGTCTGGGATAGAGAGGGCTGTGTGTTATATACTGTCTGGGATGGAGAAGAGGGGGATGGAGGAGAGGGGGATAGAGGAGGGGGGATAGAGAAGAGGGGGATAGAGAAGAGGGGGATAGAGGAGACATGGGGTGGTGGAGAGGGGATAGAGGAGAAGGGGATAGAGGAGAAGGGGATGGAGAAGAAGGGGATGGAGAAGAAGGGGATGGAGGAGAAGGGGATAGAGGAGAGGGGGATAGAGGAGGGGGATAGAGGAGAGGGGGATAGAGGAGGGGGATAGAGGAGGGGGGATGGAGGAGAGGGGGATGGAGGAGACATGGGGTGATGGAGAGGGGGATAGAGGAGAAGGGGATGGAGGAGGGGGGATGGAGGAGAGGGGGATGGAGGAGAGGGGGATGGAGGAGAGGGGGATGGAGGAGAGGGGGATGGAGGAGAGGGGGATGGAGGAGAGGGGGATGGAGGAGAGGGGGATAGAGGAGAGGGGGATAGAGGAGAGGGGATAGAGGAGGGGGATGGAGGAGAGGGGGATGGAGGAGACATGGGGTGATGGAGAGGGGATAGAGGAGAAGGGGGATAGAGGAGAGGGGGATGGAGGAGAGGGGGATGGAGGAGACATGGGGTGATGGAGAGGGGGATAGAGGAGAAGGGGATGGAGGAGAGGGGGATGGAGGAGAGGGGGATGGAGGAGAGGGGGATGGAGGAGGGGGGATGGAGGAGAGGGGGATGGAGGAGGGGGGATAGAGGAGAGGGGGATAGAGGAGAGGGGGATAGAGGAGAGGGGGATAGAGGAGAGGGGGATAGAGGAGAGGGGATAGAGGAGAAGGGGATGGAGAAGAGGGGGATAGAGGAGAGGGGGATGGAGGAGACATGGGGTGGTGGAGAGGGGGATGGAAGAGAGGGGATACAGAAGACATGGGGAAGAGAAGCAAGACAGGAGGATAGAAAGAGATTGAGAGAGTGCTCGATGGTGAGACATGGATCAGTGTGTAATCTACCTGGTCTGCGATGGTGCGGCCCAGTTTATCCATCCTGGATCCAGCCTCAGCAATCTTCTTAGCAGCACTGATGACATCAGAGGTATTCTTCAACGGACCTTTACCCCTGGGAACACAGAACACACACACACATCAGTCTGCTGTTCACACACACACACACACACACACACCTCTCCAATGGACCTTTACCCCTGGGAACACAGGACACACACACACCTCTCCAATGGACCTTTACCCCTGGGAACACAGGACGGACACACACATCAGTCTGCTGTTCACACACACCAGTGGCGCTCGTGCCGTTTCAGATGAGGGAGGGTGATTCGATTTTTAATGAGCATGGCCTTAATCCTGTGTCTGTCATTCATATGACTGTCATTCATATTCCATTCACCCAGTTCAATGTCACATTGATAGGTTTAGGCTACTACATGATATTCTAATTGTCCCTATACCCATCATGAGGTTGCTACAAACTAGACTATGATTGAAAGTTTACCACGTAGGTGCACACAGGTCGAGAGAAATGTTAGCATTTTAATTTTATTTCACCTTTATTTAACCAGGTAGACTAGTTGCGAACAAGTTCTCATATACAACTGTGACCTGGCCAAGATAAAGCAAAGCAGTGCGACAAAAACAAAAGAGTTACACATGGAATAAAAAAAAACATACAGTCAATAACATAATAGAAAAGTCTATACACAGTGTGTGCAAATGACGTGAGGTGGTAAGGCAATAAATAGGCCTCAGTAGCGAAGTAATTACAATTTAGCAGATTAACACTGGAGTGATGGATGTGCAGATGATGTGCAAGTAGAAATACTGGTGTGCAAAGGAGCAGCAAAGTAAATAAAACAATATGGGGATGAGGTAGATTGGATGGACTATTTACAGATGGGCTATTTACAGATGGGGAGGGCGTACAGCTGCAGCGATCGGTAAGCAGCACAGATAGCTGATGCTTAAAGTAATCAAGGGGACGGACAGTGACACATTCGATCCCGCCTATACACACTGTATTTGCCTGTATCTAGCTAATCGAGAGTGTAATCATTACCCTAGTTTCAAAATCAGAGTTTCTATTATTGGACAAATTCCGGAAGGATTACCACGGTTTTGTTCCAATTGCTTCCGGTTGATAAACATTTTTCAACAGAATCAGTAGAATGAATTACAGGTTGACCGATTATGATTTTCCAACGCCGATACCGATTATTGGAGGACCCAAAAAAAAGCCGATACCGATTAAAATTGGACAATTTAAAAAACATTTTTTTTGTTGTAATAATGACAATTACAACAATACTGAATGAACACGTATTTTAACTTAATATAATACATCAATAAAATCAATTTAGCCTCAAATAAATAATGAAACATGTTCAATTTGGTTTAAATAATGCAAAAACAAAGTGTTGGAGAAGAAAGTAAAAGTGCAATATGTGCCATGTAAGAAAGCTAAAGTTTCAGTTCCCTGCTCAGAACATGAGAACATATGAAAGCTGGTGGTTCCTTTTAACATGAGTCTTCAATATTCCCAGGTAAGAAGTTTTAGGTTGTAGTTATGATAGGACTATTTCCCTCTATACCATTTGTATTTCATTAACCTTTGACTATTGGATGTTCTTATAGGCACTTTAGTATTGCCAGTGTAACAGTATAGCTTCCGTCCCTCTCCTCGCTCCTCCCTGGGCTCGAACCAGGAACACAACGACAACAGCCACCCTCGAAGCAGCGTTACCCATGCAGAGCAAGGGGAATAACTACTCCAAGTCTCAAAGCGAGTGACGTTTGAAACGCTATTAGCGCGCACCCTGCTAACTAGCCAGCCATTTCACATCGGTTACACCAGCCTAATCTCAGGAGTTGATACGCTTGAAGTCATAAACAGCTGCTGGCAAACGCAATAAAGTGCTGCTTGAATGAATGCTTATGAGCCTAATGGTGCCTACCATCGCTCAGTCAGACTGCTCTATCAAATCAGAGACTTAATTATAACATAATAACACACAGAAATACGAGCCTTTGGTCATTAATATGGTCGAATCCAGAAACTATCATCTCGAAAACAAGACGTTTATTCTGTCAGTCAAATACGGAACCGGTCCGTATTTTATCTAACGGGTGGCATCCATCAGTCTAAATATTGTTGTTACATTGCACAACCTTCAATGTTATGTCATAATTACGTACAATTCTGGCAAATTAGTTCGCAATGAGCCAGGCGGCCCAAACTGTTGCATATATCCTGACTCTGCGTGCAATTAAACGCAAGAGAAGTGACATTTCACCTGGTTAATATTGCCTGCTAACCTGGAATTCTTTTAGCTAAATATGCAGGTTTAAAAATATATACTTCTGTGTATTGATTTTAAGAAACGATACGCACCGCATTGATTATATGCAGCGCAGGACACGCTAGATGAACTAGTAATATCAACCATGTGTAGTTATAACTAGTGATTATGATTGATTGATAGTTAGATTTTTATAAGATACATTTAATGCTAGCTAGCAACTTACCTTGGCTTACTGCATTCGCGTAACAGGCGTGCAATGTAATCAGGTGGTTAGAGCATTGGACTACTTAACTGGAAGGTTGCAAGATTGAATCCCCCGAGCTGACAAGGTAAAAATCTTGTCGTTCTGCCACCGAACGAGGCAGTTAACCCACCGTTCCTAGGCCGTCATTGAAAATACGAATGGTTAAATAAAGATTAAATAAGGGGGTGAGCCTCCTCGGGATTTGTATTGAAGTTATTGTACCCAGAGGAGGACAGAAGCTAGCTGTCCTCCGGCTACACCTACAGAGTGCTGTGGAGGTAACTGTTGACCTTTATTACAAAACAGGGTGTTTTTTTACTAATTATTTGGTGACATTAATATATTTAGTATTATTTTATCTAAAAAGGATAACTAATGTTTCACTATTTTAATGAGGATGGTCCTCCCCTTCCTCCTCTGAGGAGCCTCCACTGACATACACACCTCTTCAACAGACCTTTGCTCCTGGGAACGAATGATCCACAAACACACAGCTCTGATACAGTCCATCCAGCCTCATCCAATATTCAACAGCCTCTCATCATGTAGTCTCTGTTTCTGAAGGATAGAGTTTCTCTCCCTCTCTGACAGATGGTATTGTATAATTTGGGGGGGCGGGGCGTTATGGTACACACACACACACACACAGTCCCCCCCAGTGATTTGATCATTAGAGGTCATGTGTTTTATACCTTCACCCCCTAAGAAGCCACCACAGCACCGGTCACTCCTCCCCCGTCTACACAGACCAATAGAAAATACCCTAATCTCTGTTCAAATCCCCAAAGGAACCAGTTGCCCTATATCGTGCACTATATAGGAAATAGTACCCTAAAGGCCTTTTGGTCATATGGTAGTACACTATATAGGAAATAGTACCCTAAAGGCCTTTTGGTCATAAAGGGCTCTGGTCTGGTAGTACACTACTAATTAGGATTTAAATTTCTCCCACACCTTTATCCTGTTCAGGCTTAACCCACGTAATCCCTCCAAAGTAATTATTTATCATGAAAGGGCAATCAACTAGTACTGCTGCATACTCCAAGAGAAAGCTACAAATCTCACCTTTCTAGTAAAAACGGTTCTACATGTCTGAGGTGTAGTTACTTTGAGGACACAAGCTCAAAGTAGAATTGTGATAAACATTTAATATGATGCATTTCTCATTCGTGTAAACTATGAATAAAGGCCTGAAATAACTCACTATAAGACTTCCCCTTCCTTAGAATGGTAAAATACATAGTCAGTGTCAGGGTAGCCTAGTGGTTAGAGTGTAGAGGTGGCAGGGTAGCCTAGTGGTTAGAGTGTAGAGGTGGCAGGGTAGCCTAGTGGTTAGAGTGTAGAGGTGGCAGGGTAGCCTAGTGGTTAGAGTGTAGAGGAGGCAGGGTAGCCTAGTGGTTAGAGTGTAGAGGTGGCAGGGTAGCCTAGTGGTTAGAGTGTAGAGGTGGCAGGGTAGCCTAGTGGTTAGAGTGTAGAGGAGGCAGGGTAGCCTAGTGGTTAGAGTGTAGAGGAGGCAGGGTAGCCTAGTGGTTAGAGTGTAGAGGTGGCAGGGTAGCCTAGTGGTTAGAGTGTAGAGGTGGCAGGTAGCCTAGTGGTTAGACTGTAGAGGAGGTAGGTAGCCTAGTGGTTAGAGTGTAGAGGTGGCAGGGTAGCCTAGTGGTTAGAGTGTAGAGGTAGCCTAGTGGTTAGAGTGTAGAGGTGGCAGGTAGCCTGTGGTTAGAGTGTAGAGGTGGTAGGGTAGCCTAGTGGTTAGAGTGTAGAGGTGGCAGGGTAGCCTAGTGGTTAGAGTGTAGGGGAGGTAGGTAGCCTAGTGGTTAGAGTGTAGAGGAGGCAGGTAGTCTAGTGGTTAGAGTGTAGAGGTGGCAGGGTGGCCTAGTGGTTAGAGTGTAGAGGTGGCAGGTAGCCTAGTGGTTAGAGTGTAGAGGTGGCAGGGTAGCCTAGTGGTTAGAGTGTAGAGGAGGCAGGTAGCCTAGTGGTTAGAGTGTAGAGGTGGTAGGTAGCCTGGTTAGTAGGTGGTTAGAGTGTAGAGGTGGCAGGTAGCCTAGTGGTTAGAGTGTAGAGGTGGCAGGTAGCCTAGTGGTTAGAGTGTAGAGGCGGCAGGGTAGCCTAGTGGTTAGAGTGTAGAGGTGGCAGGTAGCCTAGTGGTTAGAGTGTAGAGGTGGCAGGTAGCCTAGTGGTTAGAGTGTAGGGGTGGCAGGTAGCCTAGTGGTTAGAGTGTAGAGGTGGCAGGGTAGCCTAGTGGTTAGAGTGTAGAGGTGGTAGGTAGCCTAGTGGTTAGAGTGTAGAGGTGGCAGGTAGCCTAGTGGTTAGAGTGTAGAGGTGGCAGGGTAGCCTAGTGGTTAGAGTGTAGAGGTGGCAGGGTAGCCTAGTGGTTAGAGTGTAGAAGCGGCAGGGTAGCCTAGTGGTTAGAGTGTAGAGGTGGCAGGGTAGCCTAGTGGTTAGAGTGTAGAGGTGGCAGGGTAGCCTAGTGGTTAGAGTGTAGAGGTGGTAGGTAGCCTAGTGGTTAGAGTGTAGAGGTGGCAGGTAGCCTAGTGGTTAGAGTGTATAGGTGGTAGGGTAGCCTAGTGGTTAGAGTGTAGAGGTGGCAGGGTAGTCTAGTGGTTAGAGTGTAGAGGTGGCAGGGTAGCCTAGTGGTTAGAGTGTAGGGGAGGTAGGTAGCCTAGTGGTTAGAGTGTAGAGGAGGCAGGGTAGTCTAGTGGTTAGAGTGCAGAGGTGGCAGGTAGCCTAGTGGTTAGAGTGTAGAGGTGGCAGGGTAGCCTAGTGGTTAGAGTGTAGAGGTGGCAGGGTAGCCTAGTGGTTAGAGTGTATAGGTGGTAGGGTAGCCTAGTGGTTAGAGTGTAGAGGTGGCAGGGTAGCCTAGTGGTTAGAGTGTAGAGGTGGCAGGGTAGCCTAGTGGTTAGAGTGCAGAGGTGGCAGGTAGCCTAGTGGTTAGAGTGTAGAGGTGGCAGGGTAGCCTAGTGGTTAGAGTGTATAGGTGGTAGGGTAGCCTAGTGGTTAGAGTGTAGAGGTGGCAGGGTAGCCTAGTGGTTAGAGCGTTGGTCTAGTAACTGGAAGGTTGCAAGTTGCAAGTTCAAACCCCCGAGCTGACAAGGTACAAATCTGTCGTTCCGCCCCTGAACAGGCAGTTAAACCCACAGTTCCTAGGCCGTCATTGAAAATAAGAATTTGTTCTTAACCGACTTGCCTGGTTAAATAAAAAAATAAAAGTACAAATAAAATAATAAGAGAACACGTGCAAATATTATCTCTGCCTCAATCGCTGTGAACGTCTCAGAGCTCGAAGCTCCTTGAACTCTGTGAGGAACTTTCATCTCATATTAATAATGTCCGTCTATGACAAACAGAAAGTTTTTCATTATCTTAGATTGGCTACAAATAGATCTCCGAATGTGCTACAGTGACGAAACCAATCTCTCCTGCTGCGTTTAATCTAAGGATTACAGGCACAGTTGTGATGTAGGGTTCGGCCAGGACTTGATTGACAGTCAGAAGAGCGAATGAAATGGTAGGAGGGATTATCCCAGCTTCAAGTGGAGTCAGATGTCACATCCTGGTTCACAAAGGCACAAGAGACATACTCCGGTGTTTGTGCGAGTCAGGGATACCATTCAATTCATTTCCATTTATAAGCAAAGACGTCAGTCAGAACCGGTACTAGAACCCCGCAGGTCCACTAAACATGGAAGAGGTTTTAAAGCTGGATTTAAATTCATCCCTCACTTTTGGCCTGTCTACTGGTGACCTTTAGCTTGCAGACCAAACCTGGCATGACTGAAAGCCTGAGTGAGACGTGAGGGAGGGACTTATATGGTTCCATGATGCCGATGTGACATGTGACCAGGCTGAGCCAATCCAGATGGTCAGTGAACAACAACACCCATTTCTCCCTTCTGCTGTCTGATACAATTCTGGAAAGAGGGCGGGACAGAGAGAAGGGTGGACAGAGAGATGGAGGGAGGAGGGACAGACAGGGTGAGATAGGGGGCAGTGCCAGTCGTGTTCAGCTAATAGCCCTGGCCTAGACATAACCCACTACCAACCCCCTAACACACACAGGCTGCCGCAACATTCCCCCCAACAAACACACACAGGTCACCCCAACAAACACACACAGGTCGCCCCAGCTAGGCAGCCCCAGCCTGCTCCACAGTCCTCTCTCTGCCAGGGACTCCAGTCACAACCTGGATTCAAAGCTGCTCTCTCCAGGCTACGAACCTTCCCGTCCAACTCTCCCGCTTCCTCTTCGCGGTCCCATAATCTCTCCCTATCCCTCTACCACTCCCTTCCTCTGCTCTCTCTATCCCTCTACCACTCCCTTCCTCTGCTCTCTCTATCCCTCTACCACTCCCTTCCTCTGCTCTCTCTATCCCTCTACCACTCCCTTCCTCTGCTCTCTCTATCCCTCTACCACTCCCTTCCTCTGCTCTCTCTATCCCTCTGCTCTCTCTATCCCTCTACCACTCCCTTCCTCTGCTCTCTCTATCCCTCTACCACTCCCTTCCCCTGCTCTCTCTATCCCTCTACCACTCCCTTCCTCTGCTCTCTCTATCCCTCTACCACTCCCTTCCTCTGCTCTCTCTATCCCTCTACCACTCCCTTCCTCTGCTCTCTCTATCCCTCTACCACTCCCTTCCTCTGCTCTCTCTATCCCTCTACCACTCCCTTCCTCTGCTCTCTCTATCCCTCTACCACTCCCTTCCTCTGCTCTCTCTATCCCTCTACCACTCCCTTCCTCTGCTCTCTCTATCCCTCTACCACTCCCTTCCTCTGCTCTCTCTATCCCTCTACCACTCCCTTCCTCTGCTCTCTCTATCCCTCTACCACTCCCTTCCCCTGCTCTCTCTATCCCTCTACCACTCCCTTCCTCTGCTCTCTCTATCCCTCTACCACTCCCTTCCTCTGCTCTCTCTATCCCTCTACCACTCCCTTCCTCTGCTCTCTCTATCCCTCTACCACTCCCTTCCCCTGCTCTCTCTATCCCTCTACCACTCCCTTCCCCTGCTCTCTCTATCCCTCTACCACTCCCTTCCTCTGCTCTCTCTATCCCTCTACCACTCCCTTCCTCTGCTCTCTCTATCCCTCTACCACTCCCTTCCTCTGCTCTCTCTATCCCTCTACCACTCCCTTCCTCTGCTCTCTCTATCCCTCTACCACTCCCTTCCCCTGCTCTCTCTATCCCTCTACCACTCCCTTCCTCTGCTCTCTCTATCCCCCTACCACTCCCTTCCTCTGCTATCTCTATCCCTCTGCTCTCTCTATCCCTCTACCACTCCCTTCCTCTGCTCTCTCTATCCCTCTACCACTCCCTTCCTCTGCTCTCTCTATCCCTCTACCACTCCCTTCCTCTGCTCTCTCTATCCCTCTACCACTCCCTTCCTCTGCTCTCTCTATCCCTCTACCACTCCCTTCCCCTGCTCTCTCTATCCCTCTACCACTCCCTTCCTCTGCTCTCTCTAACCCTCCCTCCCTATCCCTCTACCACTCCCTTCCTCTGCTCTCTCTATCCCTCTACCACTCCCTTCCTCTGCTCTCTCTATCCCTCTACCACTCCCTTCCTCTGCTCTCTCTATCCCTCTACCACTCCCTTCCCCTGCTCTCTCTATCCCTCTACCACTCCCTTCCTCTGCTCTCTCTATCCCTCTGCTCTCTCTATCCCTCTTCCTTCCCTGCTCTCTCTATCCCTCTACCACTCCCTTCCTCTGCTCTCTCTATCCCTCTACCACTCCCTTCCTCTGCTCTCTCTATCCCTCTACCACTCCCTTCCCCTGCTCTCTCTATCCCTCTGCTCTCTCTATCCCTCTACCACTCCCTTCCTCTGCTCTCTCTATCCCTCTACCACTCCCTTCCTCTGCTCTCTCTATCCCTCTACCACTCCCTTCCCCTGCTCTCTCTATCCCTCTGCTCTCTCTATCCCTCTACCACTCCCTTCCCCTGCTCTCTCTATCCCTCTACCACTCCCTTCCTCTGCTCTCTCTATCCCTCTACCACTCCCTTCCCCTGCTCTCTCTATCCCTCTACCACTCCCTTCCTCTGCTCTCTCTATCCCTCTACCACTCCCTTCCTCTGCTCTCTCTATCCCTCTACCACTCCCTTCCTCTGCTCTCTCTATCCCTCTACCACTCCCTTCCCCTGCTCTCTCTATCCTTCTACCACTCCCTTCCCCTGCTCTCTCTATCCCTCTACCACTCCCTTCCCCTGCTCTCTCTATCCCTCTACCACTCCCTTCCTCTGCTCTCTCTATCCCTCTACCACTCCCTTCCTCTGCTCTCTCTATCCCTCTACCACTCCCTTCCTCTGCTCTCTCTATCCCTCTACCACTCCCTTCCTCTGCTCTCTCTATCCCTCTACCACTCCCTTCCCCTGCTCTCTCTATCCCTCTACCACTCCCTTCCTCTCTGCTCTCTCTATCCCTCTACCACTCCCTTCCCCTGCTCTCTCTATCCCTCCTCTCCTCCCTACCTGTGTGATGTGAATGGAGGAATGGGTTGGGGGATATAAAGGGAGTGAAACAAGGCCCTGGCAGTGGGATGTAGCCAAGCATCACGCTACAGACTGGGCTGGTGGACACTCTCTCTCTCTCTATCCCTCCCTCTTGACTGGGGACACCACTCTCTCCTTCCCTCCCTCCCTCCCTCCCTCCCTCCTGACTGGGGACACCACTCTCTCCTTCCCTCCCTCCCTCCCTCCCTCCCTCCCTCCCTCCCTCCCTCCTGACTGGGAACACTCTCTCCTTCCCCTCCCTCCCTCCCTCCCTCCCTCCCTCCCTCCCTCCCTCCCTCCCTCCCTCTGACTGGGAACACTCTCTCTCCTTCCCTCCCTCCCTCCCTCCCTCCTGACTTGGGGGATACACAAGGCCCTCTCCTTCCCTCCCTCCCTCCCTCCCTCCCTCCCTCCTGACTGCATCACGCTCCTTCCTGGGCCCTCCCTCCCTCCCTCCTGACTGGACACTCTCTCTCCTTCCCTATCCCTCCCTCCCTCCTGACTGGGAACACTCTCTCTCCTTCCCTCCCTCCCTCCCTCCCTCCCCCCTCCCTCCCCTGACTGGGGACACCACTCTCTCCTTCCCTCCCTCCCTCCCTCTGACTGACACTGGGGGACACACAAGGGACAGGAGAGCCCTGAGAGACTAGAGGGGCTGGAGGCATCGGGATGATAATGTCAACCCCAACTCAACACTGCTAGTGCTGAGCTTTGCCTCGTTTCACTGCAGACGTGCTACCAACGTGGTTGGGATCTACAGTCAAATTTAAGGCTGGCCTACGCTCCAACTCTGTTCATGCTAGTCTCATTTCACAACAGAGATACTAAACATAGTGGTAGGGGGTCATAATATGCCAGGAGAGGTTATCAGACTTCCCCCATCCTAACAGAATCTAAATGTTGTTTTTCATTGCTTCACCACGTGTCACCCTGGTACACTGGGCTAGTCATCACCTCTACCACCATATTCAGACACTGGGCCAGTCATCACCTCTACCACCATATTCAGACACTGGGCCAGTCATCACCTCTACCACCATATTCAGACACTGGGCCAGTCGTCACCTCTACCACCACATTCAGACACTGGGCCAGTCGTCACCTCTACCACCATATTCAGACACTGGGCCAGTCATCACCTCTACCACCATATTCAGACACTGGGCTAGTCATCACCTCTACCACCATATTCAGACACTGGGCTAGTCGTCACCTCTACCACCATATTCAGACACTGGGCTAGTCATCACCTCTACCACCATATTCAGACACTGGGCTAGTCATCACCTCTACCACCATATTCAGACACTGGGCTAGTCATCACCTCTACCACCATATTCAGACACTGGGCTAGTCATCACCTCTACCACCATATTCAGACACTGGGCTAGTCATCACCTCTACATTCAGACACTGGGCTAGTCATCACCTCCATATTCAGACACTGGGCTATCATCACCTCAGACACTGGGCTAGTCATCACCTCCATATTCAGACACTGGGCCAGTCGTCACCTCTACCACCATATTCAGACACTGGGCTAGTCATCACCTCTACATTCAGACACTGGGCTAGTCATCACCTCCAGACACTGGGCTAGTCATCACCTCTACCACCATATTCAGACACTGGGCTAACCCTCACCTCTACCACCACATTCAGACACTGGGCCAGTCGTCATCTCTACTATATTCAGACACTGGGCTAGTCATCACCTCCAGACACTGGGCCAGTCATCACCTCCACATTCAGACCACCTCCATATTCAGACACTGGGCCAGTCATCACCTCCCAGACACTGGGCTAGTCATCACCTCTACCACCATATTCAGACACTGGGCTAGTCATCACCTCTACCACCATATTCAGACACTGGGCTAGTCATCACCTCTACCACCATATTCAGACACTGGGCTAGTCATCACCTCTACCACCATATTCAGACACTGGGCTAGTCATCACCTCTACCACCATATTCAGACACTGGGCTAGTCATCACCTCTACCACCATATTCAGACACTGGGCTAGTCATCACCTCTACCACCATATTCAGACACTGGGCTAGTCATCACCTCCATATTCAGACACTGGGCTAGTCATCACCTCCATATTCAGACACTGGGCTAGTCATCACCTCCATATTCAGACACTGGGCTAGTCATCACCTCCACATTCAGACACTGGGCTAGTCATCACCTCTACCACCATATTCAGACACTGGGCTAGTCATCACCTCTACATTCAGACACTGGGCTAGTCGTCACCTCTACCACCATATTCAGACACTGGGCTAGTCATCACCTCTACATTCAGACACTGGGCTAGTCGTCACCTCTACCACCATATTCAGACACTGGGCTAGTCGTCACCTCTACATTCAGACACTGGGCTAGTTGTCACCTCTACCACCATATTCAGACACTGGGCTAGTCAGTCAAACACCAGGTGGTGTAGAGAGCAGAGTGGGTGGCACCACCAGGCAGTAAGTCAGTCAAATACCAGGTGGTGTAGAGAGAGATAGTATGACAGACAGGTGGAAAAGCCCAAGTCAATTTCCTCTTCACTGATCTAACCTTGCTGGTGCTTGCCTGACCGGACACAAGGTTAAGGGCCAATCAATTGGGTGTGGACTGAGTTAGTTCTTGGCTGACCTTCCTTCTTTCTGCCACCCCCTGCTGCTGCAGGTTACCATGGTGACATGGGTGTAAGAGCCATAACCCCCAACCACTTTCCTAGTCTGAGAAATATTTACATATTTATGAGGTGTAGATTAATTCTGACTAGAATTCCTCAGCGAAATCAAAACATTCTCCTGTTTAGATATCTACAAAACATTATTGGTGGGTTTTTGTTGAAATTAAATCCATTGGGCTTCTCCACTGTGAAGACGAGAACGAGACAGCGCCAAGACCCTAACAGTTGAAATGTAATCTCCCATCTTCAAGAAGACCCTTTAATGCCACTTCTTTACATCTCTATCAGAACAGATACATGTTGTATTTTAAATAACTACATATGCATGTTGTTTATTTTACGACAGGGCTAGCGTAGCAGGGTAGGAGACGTGAGAGCGGCAGCTTCATTTGCATGTATTAGCATGACATTAGCATGACATTAGCATGAAAAACAATAGGTCTGGGAGGGGAACCGCTGCCTGCCGTTTTGGATCCTTCAGGGGGACGCGGATCAGAAGTGGCAGGTTTGAAGCTGGACTATGCTAAGCATTTGATCAAAGGCTGGCTCATCAGCCTGACCTGAAGAGAGTGGAGGTCTGTCGCTAACCGGGGAAGGCTGGATGGAGGAAGAGAGTGGAGGTCTGTCGCTAACCGGGGAAGGCTGGATGGAGGAAGAGAGTGGAGGTCTGTCACTAACTGGGGAAGGCTGGATGGAGGAAGAGAGTGGAGGTCTGTCACTAACTGGGGAAGGCTGGATGGTTTGTAAGGCTGGTTGGAGGAAGAGAGTGGAGGTCTGACACTAACTGGGGAAGGGAAGGCTGGTTGGAGGAAGAGAGTGGAGGTCTGTCACTAACTGGGGAAGGGAAGGCTGGATGGAGGAAGAGAGTGGAGGTCTGTCACTAACTGGGGAAGGCTGGATGGTTTGTAAGGCTGGTTGGAGGAAGAGAGTGGAGGTCTGTCACTAACTGGGGAAGGGAAGGCTGGTTGGAGGAAGAGAGTGGAGGTCTGTCACTAACTGGGGAAGGGAAGGCTGGATGGTTTGTAAGGCTGGTTGGAGGAAGAGAGTGGAGGTCTGACACTAACTGGGGAAGGGAAGGCTGGATGGTCTGTAAGGCTGGTTGGAGGAAGAGAGTGGAGGTCTGACACTAACTGGGGAAGGGAAGGCTGGATGGTTTGTAAGGCTGGTTGGAGGAAGAGATGGGAGGTCTGTCAGGAACTGGGCTTGGGAAGGCTGGATGGTTTGGAAGGCTGGGCTTGGGCGGAGGAGGCTGGTTGGGCGGAGGAAGGCTGGGCTGGGCGGAGGAGGCTGGGCTTGGAGGAGGACTGGGCTGGGGGAGACTGGATGGTTTGTAAGGCTGGTTGGAGGAAGGCTGGGTAGAGGTCTGTCACTAACTGGGGGGCGGAGGAAGGCTGGATGGTTTGTAAGGCTGGTTGGAGGAAGAGGGCTTGGGCGGAGTGGAGGTCTGACACTAACTGGGGGGCGGGGAAGGCTGGTTGGAGGAAGAGGGTGGAGGTCTGGGCTTGGGCACTAACTGGGGAAGGCTGGATGGAGGAAGAGGGTGGAGGTCTGTCACTAACTGGGGAAGGCTGGATGGAGGAAGAAAGTGGAGGTCTGTCAGGAACTGGGGGGCTGGATGGAGGAGAAGTGGAGGTCTAAGAAAAACTGTCACTACTGGCTGGATGGAGGAGGAAGGCTGGAGGTCTGGGCTCAGGAAGGCTGGGCTTGGGCGGAGGAAGGCTGGATTGGAGGAAGAGGGCTTGGGCGGAGGAGGCTCTGTCACTAACTGGGCTTGGGCGGAGGATGGCTGGTTTGGGCGGAGGAAGGCTGGTTGGGCGGAGGAAGGCTGGGTGGAGGAAGGCTGGGCTCAGGAACTGGGAAGGGAAGGCTGGTTGGAGGAAGAGGCTGTGGAGGTCTGACAGGAACTGGGGAAGGCTGGGATGGTGGGCTTGGGCGGAGGAGGCTGGTTGGAGGAAGAGGGTGGAGGTCTGACGGAGGAAGGCTGGGCTTGGGAAGGAAGGCTGGGCTGGGTCGGAAGGCTGGGCTTGGGCGGAGAAGGCTGGGCTTGGGCGGAGGAAGGCTGGGCTTGGGCGGAGGAACTGGGCTTGAAGGAAGGCTGGATGGGCTAGGAGGCTGGTTGGAGGAAGAGAGGGAGGCTGGGCTGACACTAACTGGGCTTGGGCGGAGGAAGGCTGGGCTGATGGCTGGGCTTGGGGCGGAAGGCTGGTTGGAGGAAGAGGGTGGAGGTCTGGGCTCACTGGGCTGGGGAAGGCTGGATGGAGGAGGAAGGCTGGGCTTGGAGGAAGGCTGGGCTGTCAGGAACTGGGCTTGGGCGGAAAGGCTGGATGGTTTGAGGAAGGCTGGTTGGAGGAAGAGAGTGGAGGTCTGTCACTAACGGGGAAGGCTGGGCTTGGAGGAAGAGGGCTTGGAGGAAGGCTGGGCTTGGGGGAGGAAGGCTGGGCTTGGGCGGAGGAAGGCTGGGCTAACTGGGCGGGGAAGGCTGGGCTTGGAGGAAGAGGGCTGGAGGTCTGTCACTAACTGGGGAAGGGAAGGCTGGGCTTGGGCAGAGGAAGGCTGGGCTTGGGCGGAGGAAGGCTGGGCTTGGGCGGAGGAAGGCTGGGCTTGGGCGGAGGAAGGCTGGGCTTGGGCGGAGGAAGGCTGGGCTTGGGCGGAGGAAGGCTGGGCTTGGGCGGAGGAAGGCTGGGGCGGAGGAAGGCTGGGGTGGGGAAGGCTGGGGCGGAGGAAGGCTGGGCTTGGGCGGAGGAAGGCTGGGCTTGGGCGGAGGAAGGCTGGGCTTGGGCGGAGGAAGGCTGGGCTTGGGCGGAGGAAGGCTGGGCTTGGGCGGAGGAAGGCTGGGCTTGGGCGGAGGAAGGCTGGGCTTGGGCGGAGGAAGGCTGGGCTTGAGCGGAGGAAGGCTGGGCTTGAGCGGAGGAAGGCTGGGCTTGGCGGAGGAAGGCTGGGCTTGGGCGGAGGAAGGCTGGGCTTGAGCGGAGGAAGGCTGGGCTTGGGCAGAGGAAGGCTGGGCTTGGGCAGAGGAAGGCTGGGCTTGGGCAGAGGAAGGCTGGGCTTGGGCAGAGGAAGGCAGTCTAAGTGGACTTATACTCCTTTCGGTGTCTCACGAAACTTCATGTTCAGTGTTCATGCTGTTTAGCTAAGGACAATGCCTTGGCTTGTGGAGTAAACTCTGTCTTCAAGACTGGTGCTTACAGGGTGACTGCAGTGTTAGATCTGACTGGAGAAACTCCTTTAAAAAGTTGACATTTGAGAGACAGGCAGGCAGAGAGATTTGCTCTGTCATTATCTCCAGGCACAATGTCTCCTGACGGATTCACTTTAAAATACAAAGTGGACGACCCACCCACACACACACACACACACACACACACACACACCTCTATACTTGCAGGCAAAAGACCACACACACACACACCCCTCCTGACACACACGTTTTACTGAGCAGATGGCCGGCCAGGGCACTCAGGTGATGTGCCATAGAGCCTACGATCTTGTCTGTGTGTCACATTTACTAGAGGACAGCTGCTGGCCTCCCCAGTCCAGACAGAGATCTTCCTAATGCGACCCGTTTCAGGGAACTAGGCTTATGCCGCCCGTCACTACTTCACAGCAGAGCCATTTCAACATTTTACTTTTTATAAAAAATACTTTTTGGGGGGGCAGATATTTGACAAAACACCTTGAGGATTGATTCAAACAACGTTTGCCATGTTTCGCTCGATATTATGGAGTTAATTCGGAAAAAAGTTTGACGTTTAGGTGACTGAATTTTCGGTTCGTTTCGGTAGCCAAATGTGTAGTAACAAAACGGAGCGATTTGTCCTACACAAAGAATCTTTCAGGAAAAACTGGACTTCTTGCTATGTAACTGAGAGTCTCCTCATTGAAACATCTGAAGTTCTTCAAAGGTAAATTATTTTATTTGACTCCTTTGCTGGTTTTTGTGAATATGTTGCGTGCTAAATGCTACGCTAAATGCTACGCTAAATGCTAACGCTAAATGCTAAGCTAGCCATCAACACTCTTACACAAATGATTGATTTTCTATGGTTCAAAAGCATATTTTGAAAATCTGAGATGACAGTGTTGTTAAGAAAAGGCTAAGCTTGAGAGCAGGCATATTTATTTCATTTCATTTGCGATTTTTAGAAATCGTTAACGTTGCGTTATGGTAATGAGCTTGAGGCTGTAGTCACGATACCGGATCCGGGATGGCTCGGCGCAAGAGGTTAATAACAAACTTGTATAACATCTGTAAATACGAATACAATTGTTGAAATAACGAGCCCAGTAGGTTTTTAGCCACGGAAACCTACAAGGCACCTTTCCCGTTAGCAATGATTGGCAGAGATAACGGAGTGGGCTAGACATTCCGACAAGGCACCTTTCCCGTTAGCCGTGATTGGCAGAGATAACGGAGTGGGCTAGACATTCCGACAAGGCACCTTTCCCGTTAGCCGTGATTGGCAGAGATAACGGAGTGGGCTAGACATTCCGACAAGGCACCTTTCCCGTTAGCCGTGATTGGCAGAGATAACGGAGTGGGCTAGACATTCCGACAAGGCACCTTTCCCGCTAGCTGTGATTGGCAGAGATAACGGAGTGGGCTGGACATTCCGAGAGAGGGGTTCAGATTGGTCTGCCATGTAGCATGCTTCTTTAAAAAACACGATCTGCTAAGTACGTGTGGATAATCCTATCTACAGCAGCTTTTTTTGAAAGATAATGAAGAACTTGCGCAACTGCAGTTAACTGCTATGGACAAAGCTCAAAGGTGCGATGGACAACTTTTCTGCAGGACGATTGTGCCATGCTGACTCTCTCCGACACTGATAATGAATCAGACAATTACTGATTTAGGTTTAAAAAAAAACATATTTAAAAAAAAAAAATTGAACCAGAGATTGTAGTTTTCTGATTACAACGGTGGGGAAGAAACAGTGTCGTTGTCAAGGAACAAGTTGACCCAGTTTTGAAAGCAGTGGAATGCCCCGGTGGAAGCAGAGAGATTATTGCCAAATCCGGAGAGTCCAAAAAGAGAACACTGAAAGAAGGCTGTTGTATAAAACGCCCGTCTCCGGATTACATCTTCAAACTAAGGGCAACCATGGCAACCATGACAGAGCGGGAGAAACATTCATCCATGTATACAGTTAAAGAGTCTAGCTACATTTTAAGATATTATACATTTAAAAGCCCACTGTTAGCTAGCTAACTAACGTTAGCTGGCTGGCTTGCTAACGTTACGTGTATGATCTGTGTATAGCAAACGTTAGCTCTAGAAAGGGGCCGACCCCCCGAGTTCCTGAGTTTAACAGAGTTGAATTCAATTTTTCCCTGTCAGATTTCTTTATTTTATGTTTGAGTTCCTAGTTGTTTTGAACGAGGCATTAGAGTTGGGATTATGGTTAATTGTTTAGCTAGCGAAAGACTCCACTATGCAAGTAAACAATTCACTGTACCGATTACATATTCTGTATCCTGTGCATCTGACGAATAAACATACGATTGTATTTGATATAGTGTCTCTCTCTCTCTACCAGAGATGGTAATGTGAAGAACAACATGACCTGCACCAAAGTCAGATTAGGATATAGGCAGAGGACTAGATAGTGTATTTTAACTACTACCCCCTCTGCCCGTCCCCCCTCAACACACCCACCCCTCTGCCCCCTCCACCCACCCACCCACCCACCCCTCTGCTCCCTCCCTCCACCCACCCCTCTGCTCCCTCCCTCCACCCACCCACCCACCCCTCTGCTCCCTCCCTCCACCCACCCCTCTGCCCGTCCCCCTCAACACACCCACCCCTCTGCCCGTCCCCCTCAACACACCCACCCCTCTGCCCCCTCCCTCCACCCACCCACCCCTCTGCTCCCTCCCTCCACCCACCCCTCTGCCCCCTCCCTCCCTCCCTCCACCCACCCCTCTGCTCCCTCCCTCCACCCACCCACCCCTCTGCTCCCTCCCTCCACCCACCCCTCTGCTCCCTCCCTCCACCCACCCCTCTGCTCCCTCCCTCCACCCACCCCTCTGCTCCCTCCCTCCACCCACCCACCCCTCTGCCCCGTGCCCCCTCCATACCTGGTGAAGTCCGTCATCTCCATCATGATCATACACATCTGTTTGGCCAGGACGATGATGTCGTTGCCGGAGTCGTCCCACTTGGACACCTCGGCGTCCAGCTTGCTCTTCTCCTCCTGGAAACTGGCCACCTGCTCAGCGATCTTAGCCTTCTGCTCCTGGGGCAGCTGGGCCATGATAGCCTGGTAGAGGAGGAGAGAGTTACAACAGTACACTGAGCTGTTATAGCCTGGTAGAGGAGGAGAGAGTTACAACAGCACACTGAGCTGTTATAGCCTGGTAGAGGAGGAGAGAGTTACAACAGCACACCGAGGCATTATAGCCTGGTAGAGGAGAAGAGAGTTACAACAGCACACCGAGGCATTATAGCCTGGTAGAGGAGAGAGCTATAGAACAGCACAACGAGGCATTATAGTCTGGTAGAGGAGAGAGTTATAGAACAGCACAATGAGGTTCTATTGGTCACTATTACTCAGTTACACCAGCTCTATCAGGAGGAATGGGCCAAAATTCACCCAACTTATTGTGGGAAGCTTGTGGAAGGCTACCTGAAATGTTTGACCCAAGTTAAACCATTTAAAAGGCACTGCTACCAAATACTAATTGAGTGAATGTAAACTTCTGACCCACTGGGAATGTGATGAAAGAATCAAAAGCTGAAATAAATCATTCTCTCTACTATTACTCTGACATTCCACATTCTTAAAATAAAGTGGTGATCCTAACTGACCTAAGACAGGGAATTTGTACTAAGATTAAATGTCAAGAATTGTGGAAAAACTGAGTTTAAGTGTATTTGGCTCAGATGTATGTAAACTTGATGTATGTATTGCTGACAGGTGTATAAAAAATCAAGCACACAGCCATGCGATCTCCATAGACAAACATTGGCAGTACAATGGCCTTACTGAAGAGCTCAGTGACTTTCAACATGTGTACTAAGATTAAATGTCAAGAATTGTGTAAAAACTGAGTTTAAAGTGTATTTGGCTAAGGTGTATGTATACTTGATGTATGTAGACTTCAACTGTACATATACGAGCCTCTGAACTCATGACATTTACCCTAAAAAGAGACCTGGACGACTCGCATTAGGCTCCCAAGACCTAACGCCGTCGCTTTAGCTTGGAGGAGAAAACACTGTCAGAAAACACATCAAAAATCACCATTCCTTTAAGTTGATATAAGTAGGGCTTTTCTGGTCAAGTCCCAATGCTCATGAATGAATTTCCTTGTTTTCTGTTCTTTAAGGTTGAGGATCAACCGAAGACGCCTCTTAAGGTTAGCTCCAAAAAAAAAAAAAAAAAAAAACTTTGTAGAGAACCCTAGCCGCTAAACAGGAAGACCTGATAGAAAACACAATAGAATAGATCGTAGTTCAGTCGGGAAATCAGAACGGTCTGCATTACCGATGCATAACAAGAGGGCTAATGAGGTCACGCCGTGCTTCCACACCGACTAACATATCTCTCACCAACGTAGCCCCCTCATTTGGCCAATGACTGGATATATTAATACAACCATTACCAAGGCAACAGGGAGAATATGTAAAGAGAGCGTGTCTGTGCAAGATGTGTGCTCTGTAGGACGCCTCTCCGGGTGATGTGGGTGTGCTCTGTAGGTCTCCTCTCTGCGTGAGTGTGTGTAGTCTGTAGGTCTCCTCTCTGCGTGAGTGTGTGTAGTCTGTAGGCCTTCTCTCTGCGTGAGTGTGTGTAGTCTGTAGGTCTCCTCTCTGCGTGAGTGTGTGTAGTCTGTAGGTCTCCTCTCTGCGTGAGTGTGTGTAGTCTGTAGGTCTCCTCTCTGCGTGAGTGTGTGTAGTCTGTAGGTCTCCTCTCTGCGTGAGTGTGTGTAGTCTGTAGGTCTCCTCTCTGCGTGAGTGTGTGTAGTCTGTAGGTCTCCTCTCTGCGTGAGTGTGTGTAGTCTGTAGGTCTCCTCTCTGCGTGAGTGTGTGTAGTCTGTAGGCCTCCTCTCTGCGTGAGTGTGTGTAGTCTGTAGTTCTCCTCTCTGCGTGAGTGTGTGTAGTCTGTAGGCCTCCTCTCTGCGTGTGTGTGTGTGTACTTTGTGGGTGGTAGGGCAGTGGTTGAGGTTGTGAACCGTATTAAACTGGAGCGCTCTTCATTTCCCTCCAACACAGCTCAGAACAGGGTAGTGTCCCAAACGGCACCCTATTTATTCCCTATGAAGTGCACTACTTTTGACCAGAGCCCTATGGTTAGCGCAATATAGAAGAAATAGGATCCGATTTGAGAAACAGGACAGAGTATAGATAATACAAACATGGAGAGAAGAACATCATGACATCTACAGCATTTACAATACATTGTTAAAGAAATCATAATATCATGAATGCCGTCACTAGCCAGGCTGGAAGCATTACACAACTCTAATATAATAGAGAAAGGTATCCAAGCTAGTGATGGTTACTCCTCTAACATGACTGATTCCAAAATGGAACCCAACTGGTGCGGGCATTCCAAAATGGAACACAATTGGTGCGGGCATTCCAAAATGGAACCCTCTCTCAGACACACACACTGTGGAAACTATGTAATACATTTAGTATTCAGACCCTTTACTCAGTACTTTGTTGAAGCACCTTTGGCAGTGATTACAGCATTGAGTCTTCTTGGGTATGACACTACAAGCTTGGCACACCTGTATTTGGAGAGTTTCTCCCATTCTTCTCTGCAGATCCTCTCAAGCTCTGTCAGGTTGGATGGGGAGCGTCACTGCACGGCTATTTTCAGGTATCCTCAGATGTCTGATCGGGTTCAATTCAGGGCTCTGGCTGGGCCACTCAAGGACATTCAGAGACTTGTCCCGAAGCCACTCCTGCGTTGTCTTGGCTGTGTGCTTAGGGTCGTTGTCCTGTTGGAAGGTGAAACTTCACTCCGGTCTGAGGTCCTGAGCGCTCTGGAGCAGGTTTTCATCAAGGATCTCTGGTGCTCCATTCATCTTTACCTCGATCCTGACTAGTCTCCCAGTCCCTGACACTGAAAAACATCCCCACAGCATGATGCTGCCACCACCATGCTTCACCGTAGTAAGACGGGCAGCCGAGCGGAAATGGAGGAAAACTCGCCTCCCTGCGGACCTGGCATCCTTTCACTCCCTCCTCTCTACATTTTCCTCCTCTGTCTCTGCTGCTAAAGCCACTTTCTACCATTCTAAATTCCAAGCATCTGCCTCTAACCCTAGGAAGCTCTTTGCCACCTTCTCCTCCCTCCTGAATCCCCCCCCTCCCCTCCCTCTCTGCAGATGACTTCGTCAACCATTTTGAAAAGAAGGTCGACGACATCCGATCCTCGTTTGCTAAGTCAAACGACACCGCTGGTTCTGCTCACACTGCCCTACCCTATGCTCTGACCTCTTTCTCCCCTCTCTCTCCAGATGAAATCTCGCGTCTTGTGACGGCCGGCCGCCCAACAACCTGCCCGCTTGACCCTATCCCCTCCTCTCTTCTCCAGACCATTTCCGGAGACCTTCTCCCTTACTTCACCTCGCTCATCAACTCATCCCTGACCGCTGGCTACGTCCCTCCCGTCTTCAAGAGAGCGAGAGTTGCACCCCTTCTGAAAAAACCTACACTCGATCCCTCCGATGTCAACAACTACAGACCAGTATCCCTTCTCTCTTTTCTCTCCAAAACTCTTGAGCGTGCCGTCCTTGGCCAGCTCTACCGCTATCTCTCTCAGAATGACCTTCTTGATCCAAATCAGTCAGGTTTCAAGACTAGTCATTCAACTGAGACTGCTCTTCTCTGTATCACGGAGGCGCTCCGCACTGCTAAAGCCAACTCTCTCTCTTCTGCTCTCATCCTTCTAGACCTATCGGCTGCCTTCGATACTGTGAACCATCAGATCCTCCTCTCCACCCTCTCCGAGTTGGGCATCTCCGGCGCGGCCCACGCTTGGATTGCGTCCTACCTGACAGGTCGCTCCTACCAGGTGGCGTGGCGAGAATCTGTCTCCTCACCACGCGCTCTCACCACTGGTGTCCCCCAGGGCTCTGTTCTAGGCCCTCTCTTATTCTCGCTATACACCAAGTCACTTGGCTCTGTCATAACCTCACATGGTCTCTCCTATCATTGCTATGCAGACGACACACAATTAATCTTCTCCTTTCCCCCTTCTGATGACCAGGTGGCGAATCGCATCTCTGCATGTCTGGCAGACATATCAGTGTGGATGACGGATCACCACCTCAAGCTGAACCTCAGCAAGACGGAGCTCCTCTTCCTCCCGGGAAGGACTGCCCGTTCCATGATCTCGCCATCACGGTTGACAACTCCATTGTGTCCTCCTCCCAGAGCGCTAAGAACCTTGGCGTGATCCTGGACAACACCCTGACGTTCTCAACTAACATCAAGGCGGTGTCCCGTTCCTGTAGGTTCATGCTCTACAACATCCGCAGAGTACGACCCTGCCTCACACAGGAAGCGGCGCAGGTCCTAATCCAGGCACTTGTCATCTCCCGTCTTGATTACTGCAACTCGCTGTTGGCTGGGCTCCCTGCCTGTGCCATTAAACCCCTACAACTCATCCAGAACGCCGCAGCCCGTCTGGTGTTCAACCTTCCCAAGTTCTCTCACGTCACCCCGCTCCTCCGCTCTCTCCACTGGCTTCCAGTTGAAGCTCGCATCCGCTACAAGACCATGGTGCTAGCCTACGGAGCTGTGAGGGGAACGGCACCTCAGTACCTCCAGGCTCTGATCAGGCCCTACACCCAAACAAGGGCACTGCGTTCATCCACCTCTGGCCTGCTCGCCTCCCTACCACTGAGGAAGTACAGTTCCCACTCAGCCCAGTCAAAACTGTTCGCTGCTCTGGCCCCCAATGGTGGAACAAACTCCCTCAAGACGCCAGGACAGCGGAGTCAATCACCACCTTCCGGAGACACCTGAAACCCCACCTCTTCAAGGAATACCTAGGATAGGGTAAGTAAGGGTAAGTAATCCTTCTCCCCCAAAAAAAAAAAGATTTAGATGCAAGTGGCTGTTCCACTGGATGTCATAAGGTGTATGCACCAATTTGTAAGTCGCTCTGGATAAGAGCGTCTGCTAAATGACTTAAATGTAAATGTAAATGTGCCAGGTTTCCTCCAGACGTAACCCTTGGCATTCAGGCCAAATAGTTCAATCTTGGTTTCATCAGACCAGAGAATCTTGTTTCTCATGGTCTGAGAGTCCTTTAGGTGTCTTTTGGCAAACTCCAAGCGGGCTGTCATGTGCCTTTTACTGAGGAGTGGCTTCAGTCTGGCCACTCTACCATAAAGGCCTGATTGGTTGAGTGCTGCAGAGATGGTTACCACAGGTGGACTCCAATCAAGTTGTAGAAACATCTCAAGAATGATCAATGGAAACAGGATGCAGGTGAGCTCAATTGAGTCTCATAACAAAGGGTTCTGAATACTTATGTCAAAAAAAGGTCATTTTTCTTTTGGCAAAATGTTTTTATTTTTTTGCATTGTCATTATAGGGTATTGTGTTTAGATTGATGAGGGAAAAACTATTATTTAATCAATTTCAGAACAAGGCTGTAACGTAACAAAATGTGGAAAAGGGGAAGGGGTCTGAATACTTTCCGAATGTTCTGTATATAGTAGATAGTGTACAACTTTTGGCCATTTGGAACCACCGATGTCAACAGTGATTTGTCGTAGCATTCGCGCTGCACCAAACTAAATACACAATTCATTAACTAATCCAGTTGAATTGGCTAGACGGCCTAGTCACTAGCTAATATTCTGATTGAATAACTCTGGTTTATATGTTATGAGTTCCATGTTAAACAGATTGGACCTAAACCAGTAACCTGGACATTGGGCTTTCAAGTGGCTACTACACCGTAACACAGAAACACTTGAGGCCCAGATTTAAACTACCGTTTCCTACTCAAGTAATGATTCCCTTCCTGAAAATGTTATGGGAGTTTACATAGTGAGTCAAGGCAGTAAACGAAGGATATTGAAGAGACCTTCCTGTAAATGTTATGGATACTTATACTGGGTGATTATACTGTGTGAGCCAGTGAGGTAACAGGAGCTCATTAAATATCAGAACATCAGTGTCTGTCTGAATGGGAATCCAGACTATCACAGTCTCGATTCACTCCCTCCCCCTTGGCCTTACATGTTGTCAGATCTGGCCTGGCATCTAGTGTGTGAGAGGGGGGAGTCTAGATAACCATGTCTGTCTGAATGAAAAGTCCAGAGCATTTGTGAGGGGTTCAAGGGAGTCTTTGTAACCATGTCTGTCTGAATGGAGAGTCTAGCTAGTATGTGAGAGGGGGAGTCTGGGTAACCATGTCTTTCTGAATGGAGAGTCTAGCTAGTATGTGTGAGGGGGTCAAGGGAGTCTTGGCGTGAACAAGGTGTATTACCCACTGAGACGGCCTTTAGAGGGGGTGGCAGAAGAGAGCAGTGTGTGTGTGTGTGTGTGTGTGGACTCACCCTGGCGCTCTGGCCTGCGATAAGCTGGTCATCTTCTGTCTGAACGCTGGTCCTGCTGCGAACATCAAAGTCCTCCGTCTCAAAGTCAGAATCATCCAACTCTTCAGGAGTCTACAGGAGAGGAGAGAGAGGGGGGAGAGA
>NC_068450.1:5264649-5474649 GCF_023373465.1 Oncorhynchus keta | reverse complement strand
GTTCATTTACTCAAACAAAAAGTATGTATGTATGCTGTGTTCATTTACTCAAACAAAAAGTATGTATCCACGGCTAATGCTGTGTTCATTTATCAAACAAAAAGTATGTATCCACGTAATGCTGTGTTCATTTACTCAAACAAAAGCCAATGTCCTCCACGGCTAATGCTGTGTTCATTTACTCAAACAAAAAGCCAATGTCCTCCATGCTAATGCATTTACTCAAACAAAAAGCCAATGTCCTGTAATGCTGTAATGTATGCTAATGCTGTGTTCATTTACTCAAACAAAAAGCCAATGTCCTCCACGGCTAATGCTGTGTTCATTTACTCAAACAAAAAGCCAATGTCCTCCATGGCTAATGCTGTGTTCATTTACTCAAACAAAAGCCAATGTATGTAATGCTGTGTTCATTTACTCAAACAAAAGCCAACAGTGGGTTATTTAAGACCAAACAAAACCAATGTCCTCAGGCTAATGCTGTGTTCATTTACTCAAACAAAAAGCCAATGTCCTCCACGGCTAATGCTGTGTTTTACTCAAACAAAAAGCCAATTTCCACCAGAAACAAAAAGCCAATGTCCTCCACGGCTAATGCTGTGTTCATTTACTCAAACAAAAAGCAATGTCCTCCACGGCTAATGCTGTGTTCATTTACTCAAACAAAAAGCCAATGTCCTCCACGGCTAATGCTGTGTTCATTTACTCAAACAAAAAGCCAATGGCCCCATCTAATGCTGTGTTCATTTTAAAAAAAATAGTAATAATGCTTATTTACTCAAACAAAAGCCTCCACATTTCTCCATGGCTAATGCTGTGTTCATTTACTCAAACAAAAAGCCAAACGTAATGCCTCCAAACATTTCCTCCATGGCTAATGCTGTGTTCATTTACTCAAACAAAAAGCCAAACGGCTAATGCCTCCACATTTCTCCATGGCTAATGCTGTGTTCATTTACTCAAACAAAAAGCCAAACGTCCTCTACATTTACTCAAACATGGCTAATGCTGTGTTCATTTACTCAAACAAAAGCCAATGTCCTCCACATTTCTCCATGGCTAATGCTGTGTTCATTTACTCAAACAAAAAGCCAAACGCCTCAAACAAAAAGCCAATGTCCTAATGCATTTCTCCAAAAAGCCAATGGCTAAGGCTGTGTTCATTTACTCAAACAAAAAGCCAAACGTCCTCCACATTTCTCCATGGCTAATGCTGTGTTCATTTACTCAAACAAAAAGCCAAACGTCCTCCACATTTCTCCATGGCTAATGCTGTGTTCATTTACTCAAAAACAAAAAGCCAATGTCCTCCACAATTGTGTTCATTTACCAAACAAAAAGCCAATGGCTAATGCTGTGTTCATTTACTCAAACAAAAAGCCAATGTCCTCCACATTTCTCCGGCTAAGGCTGTGTTCATTTACTCAAACAAAAAGCCAATGTCCTCCACTTTTCTCCATGGCTAATGCTGTGTTCATTTACTCAAACAAAAAGCCAAACGTCCTCCACGGCTAAGGCTGTGTTCATTTACTCAAACAAAAAGCCAATGTCCTCCACATTTCTCCATGGCTAATGCTGTGTTCATTTACTCAAACAAAAAGCCAAACGTCCTCCACATTTCTCCACGGCTAAGGCTGTGTTCATTTACTCAAACAAAAAGCCAATCGTCCTCCACTTTTCTCCATGGCTAATGCTGTGTTCATTTACTCAAACAAAAAGCCAATGTCCTCCACATTTCTCCACGGCTAAGGCTGTGTTCATTTACTCAAACAAAAAGCCAATGTCCTCCACATTTCTCCACGGCTAAGGCTGTGTTCATTTACTCAAACAAAAAGCCAATGTCCTCCACATTTCTCCACGGCTAAGGCTGTGTTCATTTACTCAAACAAAAAGCCAAATGTCCTCCACGGCTAAGGCTGTGTTCATTTACTCAAACAAAAAGCCAAATGTCCTCCACGGCTAATGCTGTGTTCATTTACTCAAACAAAAACTATATAGCAGAGCCGTCTATAACACCAGAGGACCCTGTGGTGGGGACTAAACCTCTGATCAGAGCAGTCTATAACACCAGAGGACCCTGTGGTGGGGACTAAACCTCTGATCAGAGCCGTCTATAACACCAGAGGACCCTGTGGTGGGGACTAAACCTCTGATCAGAGCCGTCTATAACACCAGAGGACCCTGTGGTGGGGACTAAACCTCTGATCAGAGCCGTCTATAACACCAGAGGACCCTGTGGTGGGGACTAAACCTCTGATCAGAGCCGTCTATAACACCAGAGGACCCTGTGGTGGGGACTAAACCTCTGATCAGAGCAGTCTATAACACCAGAGGACCCTGTGGTGGGGACTAAACCTCTGATCAGAGCAGTCTATAACACCAGAGGACCCTGTGGTGGGGACTAAACCTCTGATCAGAGCAGTCTATAACACCAGAGGACCCTGTGGTGGGGACTAAACCTCTGATCAGAGCCGTCTATAACACCAGAGGACCCTGTGGTGGGGACTAAACCTCTGATCAGAGCAGTCTATAACACCAGAGGACCCTGTGGTGGGGACTAAACCTCTGATCAGAGCAGTCTATAACACCAGAGGACCCTGTGGTGGGGACTAAACCTCTGATCAGAGCCGTCTATAACACCAGAGGACCCTGTGGTGGGGACTAAACCTCTGATCAGAGCCGTCTATAACACCAGAGGACCCTGTGGTGGGGACTAAACCTCTGATCAGAGCCGTCTATAACACCAGAGGACCCTGTGGTGGGGACTAAACCTCTGATCAGAGCAGTCTATAACACCAGAGGACCCTGTGGTGGGGACTAAACCTCTGATCAGAGAGGACACAGAGCAGTCTATAACACCAGAGGACCCTGTGGTGGGGACTAAACCTCTGATCAGAGCAGTCTATAACACCAGAGGACCCTGTGGTGGGGACTAAACCTCTGATCAGAGCCGTCTATAACACCAGAGGACCCTGTGGTGGGGACTAAACCTCTGATCAGAGCAGTCTATAACACCAGAGGACCCTGTGGTGGGGACTAAACCTCTGATCAGAGCAGTCTATAACACCAGAGGACCCTGTGGTGGGGACTAAACCTCTGATCAGAGCCGTCTATAACACCAGAGGACCCTGTGGTGGGGACTAAACCTCTGATCAGAGCCGTCTATAACACCAGAGGACCCTGTGGTGGGGACTAAACCTCTGATCAGAGCCGTCTATAACACCAGAGGACCCTGTGGTGGGGACTAAACCTCTGATCAGAGCCGTCTAACACCAGAGGACCCTGTGGTGGGGACTAAACCTCTGATCAGAGCTCAGAGGACCCTGTGGTGGGGACTAAACCTATGATCAGAGCAGTCTATAACACCAGAGGACCCTGTGGTGGGGACTAAACCTCTGATCAGAGCAGTCTATAACACCAGAGGACCCTGTGGTGGGGACTAAACCTCTGATCAGAGCCGTCTATAACACCAGAGGACCCTGTGGTGGGGACTAAACCTCTGATCAGAGCCGTCTATAACACCAGAGGACCCTGTGGTGGGGACTAAACCTCTGATCAGAGCCATAACACCAGAGGACCCTGTGGTGGGGACTAAACCTCTGATCAGAGCCGAGGACCCTGTGGTGGGGACTAAACCTAACTACCAGAGGACCCTGTGGTGGGGACTAAACCTCTGATCAGAGCCGTCTAACACCAGAGGACCCTGTGGTGGGGACTAAACCTCTGATCAGAGCCGTCTAACACCAGAGGACCCTGTGGTGGGGACTAAACCTCTGATAACACCAGAGATCAGTCTATAACACCAGAGGACCCTGTGGTGGGGACTAAACCTCTGATCAGAGCCCTGTGGTGGGGACTAAACCTATGATCAGAGCAGTCTATAACACCAGAGGACCCTGTGGTGGGGACTAATCAGAGCCGTCTATCAGAGCCGTCTAACGGACCCTGTGGTGGGGACTAAACCTCTGACCCTGTGGTGGGGACTAAACCTCTGATCAGAGCCGTCTATAACACCAGAGGACCCTGTGGTGGGGACTAAACCTCTGATCAGAGCCGTCTAACCTCTGAACCTCAGAGCCGTCTATAACACCAGAGGACCCTGTGGTGGGGACTAAACCTCTGATCAGAGCCGTCTAAAAACTAAAACACTGAGGACCCTGTGGTGGGGACTAAACCTCTGATCAGATGGGGTGGGGACTAAAACCTCTGGAGCTATAACACCAGACCCTGATCAGACCGTCTAACACCAGAGGACCCTGTGGTGGGGACTAAACCTCATGATCAGAGCCGTAGACCAGAGGACCCTGTGGTGGGGACTAAACCTCTGATCAGAGCAGTCTATAACACCAGAGGACCCTGTGTGGGGACTAAACTCTGATCAGATCTATACACCAGAAGACCCTGTGGTGGGGACTAAACCTTTGATCAGAGCAGTCTATAACACCAGAGGACCCTGTGGTAGTTAATTTATCAGGGACTAAACCCTCTGATCAGAGCAGTCTATAACACCAGAGGACCCTGTGGTGGGGACTAAACCTCTGATCAGACCGTCTATAACACCAGTGTGGTGGGGACTAAACCTCTGATCAGAGCCGTCTATGGACCCTGTGGTGGGGACTAAACCTCTGATCAGAGCCGTCTAACACAGAGGACCCTGTGGTGGGGACTAAACATAAGAGCAGTCTATAACACCAGAGGACCCTGTGGTGGACTAAATCTGATCAGAGCAGTCTATCTGGCTATACACAGAGGACCCTGTGGTGGGGACTAAACCTCTGATCAGAGCCGTCTAACACCAGAGGACCCTGTGGTGGGGACTAAACCTCTGATCAGAGCCGTCTAACACCAGAGGACCCTGTGGTGGGGACTAAACCTCTGATCAGAGCCGTCTATAACACCAGAGGACCCTGTGGTGGGGACTAAACCTCTGATCAGAGCCGTCTAACACCCTGGACCCTGTGTTAACCTCTGTTCATGGTAATAAAAAAAAAGAACTGTGGACCACCAGTGTTCTTCTGCTAGATGGGGTGTTGGATGGGTCAACTGAACCAGACAGTAGACTGTAGACAGTAAGACGGCTTCTCATCAATCATACACACACACACCGATTCCCCCATTAGACTGTAGACTAGTTCATTTATCAAGACTAGATACTGAATGTTATCTGGCTAAAAATGTCAATAGATGAATTCAATACACACCATCACAATACATACCTGATAGACTGTAGGCTTGTTCATTTAGCTGACTAGATACTACATGTTATCGAGTTAATTTATCAGACTAGATACTGTATGTTATCTGGCTATAGACTGTAGACTAGTTAATTTATCAGACTAGATACTGTATGTTATCTGGCTATAGACTGTAGACTAGTTCATTTAGCTGACTAGATACTACATGTTATCTGGATATAGACTGTAGACTAGTTAATTTATCAGAATAGATACTGTATGTTATCTGGCTATAGACTGTAGACTAGTTCATTTATCAGACTAGATACTGTATGTTATCTGGCTATAGACTGTAGACTAGTTCATTTAGCTGACTAGATACTACATGTTATCTGGATATAGACTGTAGACTAGTTAATTTATCAGAATAGATACTGTATGTTATCTGGCTATAGACTGTAGACTAGTTCATTTATCAGACTAGATACTGTATGTTATCTGGCTATAGACTGTAGACTAGTTCATTTAGCTGACTAGATACTACATGTTATCTGGATATAGACTGTAGTCTAGTTAATTTATCAGAATAGATACTGTATGTTATCTGGCTATAGACTGTAGACTAGTTCATTTATCAGACTAGATACTGTATGTTATCTGGCTATAGACTGTAGACTAGTTCATTTATCAGACTAGATACTGTATGTTATCTGGATATAGACTGTAGACTAGTTCATTTATCAGAATAGATACTGTATGTTATCTAGCTATAGACTGTAGACTAGTTCATTTATCAGACTAGATACTGTATGTTATCTGGCTATAGACTGTAGACTAGTTAATTTATCAGACTAGATACTGTATGTTATCTGGCTATAGACTGTAGACTAGTTAATTTATCAGACTAGATACTGTATGTTATCTGGCTATAGACTGTAGACTAGTTCATTTATCAGACTAGATACTGTATGTTATCTGGCTATAGACTGTAGGCTTGTTCATTTATCAGACTAGATACTGTATGTTATCTGGCTATAGACTGTAGGCTTGTTAATTTATCAGACTAGATACTGTATAATCTGGCTTACTATTGACTGTAGACTAGTTCATTTATCAGACTAGATACTGTTTGTTATCTGGCTATAGACTGTTTTTCATTTATCAGATAGATACTGTATGTTATCTGGCTATAGACTGTAGCTTGTTAATTTATCAGACTAGATAATGTTTGTTATCTGGCTATAGACTGTAGACTTGTTCATTTATCAGACTAGATACTGTATGTTATCTGGCTATAGACTGTAGGCTTGTTAATTTATCAGAATAGATACTGTATGTTATCTGGCTATAGACTGTAGGCTTGTTCATTTATCAGACTAGATATACTGTGTATAATCCCCTGCCATTACTTTATTGTAAGTAGAATTCAACTTAGCTGAATAAAATAGAAAGGATGTTTTTCCCATTACGGAGCAACTGTGCATATGAAATGGCTACCGGGCTGCCCGGCGCGACTATTTGATGTGATTTTAGATTGCATTGATGTCAGAATGATTAGAGGGACAATAGAGCCCTGAGTACCAGAGACCATTAGGACCTGATGGAGGGACAATAGAGCCCTGAGTACCAGAGACCATTAGGACCTGATGGAGGGACAATAGAGCCCTGAGTACCAGACCAGTAGGCCCTGATGGAGGGACACTAGAGCCCCGAGTAGCAGGCCCTTAGGACCTGATGGTTGTTAAGGTATGACCAGCGAATGTCCTGAGTGCATAAGAGATGACAGTGCTTCAATGTGACAGGGAATTTTTTACTAACGGGCATGACCATTGACTGTCGGTGTGGCGGTAATATGATCACCGTAACAGCCTTAGCCAGCACCACAATCAATCAGGATAACAAGATTGGCGTTCCCCAGCTCTCTTTCTCCTCCTCTCTCTCAGCCGCTGTCCCCTCCCATGTTTTTCCCTGTCTCTCTCTCCCTCTGTGTCCTGCCCACTCCAATTTAAGCATACTAATTAAACATGTTGGGACTGTTTTCCCATGTGTGAATAATGGTTTCTATGGGCTAAGAACAGCAAGGCCAATTTCATCAAATTATTTAAAAACGTACAAAAAAAGCGCCCTAAAAATTCTAAATCAAATAGCTAAATTACCCTTCGTATGACCATCTTAAAACAATTCCATATGTTCACTTAGCAGACCCCCCACGACATGAAAACATAAGGTACACAGAGCATCAGCTATTTGAGCTCACACATCACTTCACAGCCTAATTCACTAAACGGGCTCACACAGCAGGGCTTTCAGACAGCACTTTGTTCCTGCTGGCCTAAATGTTTGTTTTAATATAAAAATGGTAAAAAAAATGAATACATTAAATGCCATACTGGATGATAAACATTAAGGATCTACCCTGGAACTTCCAAGGAGTTATAGGTGCTTCATTGACTCAAAAAAAAGAAGAAGAAGAGTGAGCGATTTTAAAGCCGTTGCTATGCTCAGCACGTACAAAACATGAAAGAACTGCATCTACCACTGACAGTGGGGAGGACAAGAGAGACCAGAGAGAAGACGAGACTAACACGAGGAGCTTAGTTCACCTCTCTCCTCATTTACAATGTTGGATTAACAAGGACCAGAGACAAGACTAACACGAGGAGCTCAGTGCACCTCTCTCCTCATACACAATGTTGGATTAACGAGGAACAGAGACAAGACTAACATGAGGAGCTCAGTGCACCTCTCTCCTCATACACAATGTTGGATTAACGAGGACCAGAGACAAGACTAACAGGAGGAGCTCAGTGCACCTCTCTCCTCATACACAATGTTGGATTAACGAGGACCAGAGACAAGACTAACAGGAGGAGCTCAGTGCACCTCTCTCCTCATACACAATGTTGGATTAACGAGGACCAGAGACAAGACTAACATGAGGAGCTCAGTGCACCTCTCTCCTCATACACAATGTTGGATTAACGAGGACCAGAGACAAGACTAACAGGAGGAGCTCAGTGCACCTCTCTCCTCATACACAATGTTGGATTAACGAGGACCAGAGACAAGACTAACATGAGGAGCTCAGTGCACCTCTCTCCTCATACACAATGTTGGATTAACGAGGACCAGAGACGAGACTAACATGAGGAGCTCAGTGCACCTCTCCTCATACACAATGTTGGATTAACGAGGACCAAAGACAAGACGAACAGGAGGAGCTCAGTGCACCTCTCTCCTCATACACAATGTTGGATTAACGAGGACCAGAGACAAGACTAACAGGAGGAGCTCAGTGCACCTCTCTCCTCATACACAATGTTGGATTAACGAGGACCAGAGACAAGACTAACATGAGGAGCTCAGTGCACCTCTCTCCTCATACACAATGTTGGATTAACGAGGACCAGAGACAAGACGAACACGAGGAGCTCAGTGCACCTCTCCTCATTCACAATGTTGGATTAACGAGGACCAGAGACGAGACTAACACGAGGAGCTCAGTGCACCTCTCTCCTCATTCACAATGTTGGATTAACGAGGACCAGAGACAAGACGAACACGAGGAGCTCAGTGCACCTCTCCTCATTTTACAATGTTGGATTAACGAGGAGAGTAAAAGGGTACAAATATCTAAATTAAAAACTTCAACCCCCTGTCATGGCCATAGGTGATTGAGACACGAAGACATTTAAGTGAAGGAGAGGCACATCAATAGTGCACGGTCGATGTAGTGTTGGTGTCGTCAGTGTGTACACTCACAAGATCCTGACAACAGTGCAGTTAAGGAGAATTAGGGCTCATTAAATAGTGCACTATGTAGTTGTCTAGCGTGTACACTCACCCGGATCATCAGCACGGCCTTGCGGATGTCGCGGACTCCATCGTAGACCAGACGGGAGGCATCGATGAACTCGTTCTCGTCCACGGGGAGTGTGGGGTTGGCACTCAGAGCCTCGACCGCTGCCTCCACCTGCTCCGTGAACCTGGGCATGACTGGTGGAGGTGGCAGGAAGAAGGGATTAAATATGTCACGCAAACTCACAATGCAGCAGTATCGACAGTACACAGCAAATACAAGTGAAAATATCAGAAAATCCCATGCTACAGAACGGCACGTCTGACACAACGCAGCTCAAAACCAGCCCCTAGCTAACAGGCTACAGAACGGCACGTCTGACACAACGCAGCTCAAAACCAGCCCCTAGCTAACAGGCTACAGAACGGCACGTCTGACACAACGCAGCTCAAAACCAGCCCCTAGCTAACAGGCTACAGAAACGGCACGTCTGACACAGCAGCTCAAAACCAGCCCCTAGCTAACAGGCTACAGATGTTGGCACGTCTGACACAACGCAGCTCAAAACCAGCCCCTAGCTAACAGGCTACAGAGCTCACGTCTGACACAACGCAGCTCAAAACCAGCCCCTAGCTAACAACAGGCTACCCAGCCCCTAGCTAACAACAGGCTACCCAGCCCCTAGCTAACAACAGGCTACCCAGCCCCTAGCTAACAACAGGCTACCCAGCCCCTAGCTAACAACAGGCTACAGAACGGCACGTCTGACACAACGCAGCTCAAAACCAGCCCCTAGCTAACAACAGGCTACCCAGCCCCTAGCTAACAACAGGCTACAGAACGGCACGTCTGACACAACGCAGCTCAAAACCAGCCCCTAGCTAACAGGCTACAGAACGGCACGTCTGACACAACGCAGCTCAAAACCAGCCCCTAGCTAACAACAGGCTACCCAGCCCCTAGCTAACAACAGGCTACAGAACGGCACGTCTGACACAACGCAGCTCAAAACCAGCCCCTAGCTAACAGGCTACAGAACGGCACGTCTGACACAACGCAGCTCAAAACCAGCCCCTAGCTAACAACAGGCTACCCAGCCCCTAGCTAACAACAGGCTACCCAGCCCCTAGCTAACAACAGGCTACCCAGCCCCTAGCTAACAACAGGCTACCCAGCCCCTAGCTAACAACAGGCTACAGAACGGCACGTCTGACACAACGCAGCTCAAAACCAGCCCCTAGCTAACAACAGGCTACCCAGCCCCTAGCTAACAACAGGCTACAGAACGGCACGTCTGACACAACGCAGCTCAAAACCAGCCCCTAGCTAACAGGCTACAGAACGGCACGTCTGACACAACGCAGCTCAAAACCAGCCCCTAGCTAACAGGCTACAGAACGGCACGTCTGACACAACGCAGCTCAAAACCAGCCCCTAGCTAACAGGCTACAGAACGGCACGTCTGACACAACGCAGCTCAAAACCAGCCCCTAGCTAACAGGCTACAGAACGGCACGTCTGACACAACGCAGCTCAAAACCAGCCCCTAGCTAACAGGCTACAGAACGGCACGTCTGACACAACGCAGCTCAAAACCAGCCCCTAGCTAACAGGCTACCCAGCCCCTAGCTACCCAGCCCCTAGCTAACAGGCTACCCAGCCCCTAGCTACCCAGCCCCTAGCTAACAGGCTACCCAGCCCCTAGCTACCCAGCCCCTAGCTAACAGGCTACCCAGCCCCTAGCTAACAACAGGCTACAGAACGGCACGTCTGACACAACGCAGCTCAAAACCAGCCCCTAGCTAACAACAGGCTACAGAACGGCACGTCTGACACAACGCAGCTCAAAACCAGCCCCTAGCTAACAACAGGCTACAGAACGGCACGTCTGACACAACGCAGCTCAAAACCAGCCCCTAGCTAACAACATGCTACAGAACGGCACGTCTGACACAACGCAGCTCAAAACCAGCCCCTAGCTAACAACAGGCTACAAAGCCCCTAGCTAACAACAGGCTACAGAACGGCACGTCTGACACAACGCAGCTCAAAACCAGCCCCTAGCTAACAACAGGCTACAAAGCCCCTAGCTAACAACAGGCTACAGAACGGCACGTCTGACACAACGCAGCTCAAAACCAGCCCCTAGCTAACAACAGGCTACAGAACGGCACGTCTGACACAACGCAGCTCAAAACCAGCCCCTAGCTAACAACAGGCTACAGAACGGCACGTCTGACACAACGCAGCTCAAAACCAGCCCCTAGCTAACAACAGGCTACAGAACGGCACGTCTGACACAACGCAGCTCAAAACCAGCCCCTAGCTAACAACAGGCTACAGAACGGCACGTCTGACACAACGCAGCTCAAAACCAGCCCCTAGCTAACAACAGGCTACAGAACGGCACGTCTGACACAACGCAGCTCAAAACCAGCCCCTAGCTAACAACAGGCTACAGAACGGCACGTCTGAC
This sequence comes from Oncorhynchus keta, assembly GCF_023373465.1. Classification (NCBI taxonomy): domain Eukaryota; kingdom Metazoa; phylum Chordata; class Actinopteri; order Salmoniformes; family Salmonidae; genus Oncorhynchus; species Oncorhynchus keta. Next base: position 5,463,200 of record NC_068450.1, on the reverse strand, counting down.
ACAACGCAGCTCAAAACCAGCCCCTAGCTAACAACAGGCTACCCAGCCCCTAGCCAACAACAGGCTACCCAGCCCCTAGCCAACAACAGGCTACCCAGCCCCTAGCCAACAACAGGCTACCCAGCCCCTAGCCAACAACAGGCTACCCAGCCCCTAGCCAACAACAGGCTACCCAGCCCCTAGCCAACAACAGGCTACCCAGCCCCTAGCCAACAACAGGCTACCCAGCCCCTAGCTACCCAGCCCCTAGCCAACAACAGGCTACCCAGCCCCTAGCTACCCAGCCCCTAGCCAACAACAGGCTACCCAGCCCCTAGCCAACAACAGGCTACCCAGCCCCTAGCTAACAACAGGCTACCCAGCCCCTAGCTAACAACAGGCTACCCAGCCCCTAGCTAACAACAGGCTACCCAGCCCTAGCTAACAACAGGCTACCCAGCCCCTAGCTAACAACAGGCTACCCAGCCCCTAGCTAACAACAGGCTACCCAGCCCCTAGCTAACAACAGGCTACCCAGCCCCTAGCTAACAACAGGCTACCCAGCCCCTAGCTAACAACAGGCTACCCAGCCCCTAGCTAACAACAGGCTACCCAGCCCCTAGCTAACAACAGGCTACCCAGGCCCTAGCTAACAACAGGCTACCCAGGCCCTAGCTAACAACAGGCTACCCAGGCCCTAGCTAACAACAGGCTACCCAGGCCCTAGCTAACAACAGGCTACCCAGGCCCTAGCTAACAACAGGCTACCCAGGCCCTAGCTAACAACAGGCTACCCAGGCCCTAGCTAACAACAGGCTACCCAGGCCCTAGCTAACAACAGGCTACCCAGGCCCTAGCTAACAACAGGCTACAAAGCCCCTAGCTAACAACAGGCTACAAAGCCCCTAGCTAACAACAGGCTACCCAGCCCCTAGCTAACAACAGGCTACCCAGCCCCTAGCTAACAACAGGCTACCCAGCCCCTAGCTAACAACAGGCTACCCAGCCCTAGCCAACAACAGGCTACCCAGCCCCTAGCCAACAACAGGCTACCCAGCCCCTAGCTAACAACAGGCTACCCAGCCCCTAGCTAACAACAGGCTACCCAAGCCCCTAGCTAACAACAGGCTACCCAAGCCCCTAGCTAACAACAGGCTACAAAGCCCTAGCTAACAACAGGCTACAAAGCCCCTAGCTAACAACAGGCTACCCAGCCCCTAGCTAACAACAGGCTACCCAGCCCCTAGCTAACAACAGGCTACCCAGCCCCTAGCTAACAACAGGCTACCCAGCCCCTAGCTAACAACAGGCTACCCAGGCCCTAGCTAACAACAGGCTACCCAGCCCCTAGCTAACAACAGGCTACCCAGCCCCTAGCTAACAACAGGCTACCCAGGCCCTAGCTAACAACAGGCTACAAAGCCCCTAGCTAACAACAGGCTACCCAGCCCCTAGCTAACAACAGGCTACCCAGCCCCTAGCTAACAACAGGCTACCCAGCCCCTAGCTAACAACAGGCTACAAAGCCCCTAGCTAACAACAGGCTACAAAGCCCCTAGCTAACAACAGGCTACAAAGCCCCTAGCTAACAACAGGCTACCCAGCCCCTAGCTAACAACAGGCTACAAAGCCCCTAGCTAACAGGCTACCCAGCCCCTAGCTAACAGGCTACCCAGCCCCTAGCTAACAACAGACTACCCAGCCCCTAGCTAACAACAGACTACCCAGCCCCTAGCTAACAACAGGCTACCCAGCCCCTAGCTAACAACAGGCTACCCAGCCCCTAGCTAACAACAGGCTACCCAGCCCCTAGCTAACAACAGGCTACCCAGCCCCTAGCTAACAACAGGCTACCCAGGCCCTAGCTAACAACAGGCTACAAAGCCCCTAGCTAACAGGCTACCCAGCCCCTAGCTAACAACAGGCTACCCAGCCCCTAGCTAACAGGCTACCCAGCCCCTAGCTAACAACAGGCTACCCAGCCCCTAGCTAACAACAGGCTTCACAGCCCCTAGCAAACACTTAATCTAGGCAAAGGACGAGACTGGAATTTTTCCTTATTGTAGGCTACAGCTTTCACCACTTTTAGTCTTTGGTTGTTCACAACACTACTCACAAAGTTTGCGGACGACACAACAGTGGTAGGCTTGATTACCAACAACGACGAGACGGCCTACAGGGAGGAGGTGAGGGCCCTCGGAGTGTGGTGTCAGGAAAATAACCTCACACTCAACGTCAACAAAACTAAGGAGATGATTGTGGACTTCAGGAAACAGCAGAGGGAACACCCCCCTATCCACATCGATGGAACAGTAGTAACACTGCATTGTCGGAACTAGAAGCACAAGCATTTCGCTACACTCGCATTAGCATCTGCTAACCATGTGTATGTGACAAATAAAATTGGATTTGATTTGAATGTTAAGTACATGGCCTCACATGTGAGTCCTTAAAGAGATGGGTGTGGCTAAAGTCTAAGAGGGTGTGAACTCTGCTGAATGGATGTAGACAAAGAAGAGCTCTCCAGTACCAAACTTTCAAGGGCCATTTTCTCAAAAGTGAGGTTACAAGTTTATCAACTTTCAAAGCAGAATAACTTTCCCATTGTTCCTCAACTGCAGTGTCTGATATACCATTTTGTAGCTCTCGGTCTCTGCGTTTAACCAATGTTTCTACATAAGACTGAATCAAGGATGTCAAGTCACATCTAGGGAAGAGGGTGTCATGTGTGTGTGTGTGTGTGTGTGCAGGGAGCTAATTTGTAGCTACGGTGCCTCTGTTCCCAGTCCCCCCTCTAATCCACCATTTGATACAGACCCCTAGGTGACAGACCATCAAAGGGTTACATAAAAACCAACATATACACACTTCAAGAGGCCTCCACAATTACAATGAATATCAATGAGATTCTTTCTTTAGATCGCAGCCAGCTAAAATGACTTGCCAATAAATGAACAAAGACTGACAGTTGCCTAAAAAAAACAAAGCAGATTGGCCATTGAATAGTTAATGGCCTAGCTAGCTGTAGTGATTATAGAACACTATGGACATGGTGCCCGTCAATACACTTACTACCTGACAGCTTTACATAGAATTAAAAGATGGTTTTAAGAGGGGGATGATGGGAAGTTGTGATAGGGGGGAGGGATCAGAGAATGGGAAGGTGGGGGGGGCAAGGTAAGGAGAGAGCAGGGGAGGAGGTAGGGAGCGAGAGAGAGGAGAGTATTGGAGGGAGCAGGGGCTGGCTGTGTTGTGTGATTGAGTAACTCAACCCAGCAGTCAAATCTGTAGTAGTAGTAGAAGGTTGGTTTAGCCTGACCCCCCTATCTATGTGAGATGGATAGAAGAGGGATGAAGAAAATACTAGCAGAGACACAGAGGAGAGTGTTAATGAAAACGTGATAACAGAAAGATATGTTACCCGTGTTAGTGAGTAGCTTGGTGGCCTCCAGAACCTTCTCTGTATAGACTCCAGGTTCATAGTTGTCCATCTCACACGTGACCACATGGACCACTCTGGCGGCGCGGCCACGGATGGCGCCGGCCGTGCGGTCCAACCCGTCCACATCCTTCTCCTGCAGCGCTATCACACACTTGTTCACGTCCTCCAGAATGTGGTTCTCTGGAAGCGAAGATACAAACCAATCAACGTTTATTCATATAGAAACATTTGCTCCATAGGTATGGGACAATCCAACTGAAACTATTTGTTTGGGGGACAAGTCTGCCAGACGAGCCACAATAATATTGCTTTCTCCCCCCCTTCATCCGAGAAAAGATTAGACTTTTAAAAAAATATATATTTTACTTGGTGACTTACACACTCCCGTAACAAGGATACAGATGTTCACAACAGGCAGCGTCTGCAGTAACAGGAATGGTGTTCAGAAGCAGGAAATGTTCATCCTTCATGACAGATGTGTTAACATTGTCCCTGGATCAACACTGGGGGAGGGAGCTAACAAACAAACCAGACGAAGGCGAGAGAGAAACATGGGGGCGAGATAACGACGCAGGAGAGGGAGGTCAACAGAAAACGGAAGAGTCATCCTCTCATTTAGACTCCTCATTAAGTGGAAGAGTCACCCTCTCATTTAGACTCCTCGTTGAGTGGAAGAGTCACCCTCTCATTTAGACTCCTCGTTAAATGGAAGAGTCACCCTCGCATTTAGACTCCTCGTTGAATGGAAGAGTCACCCTCTCATTTAGACTCCTCATTAAATGGAAGAGTCACCCTCTCATTTAGACTCCTCATTAAATGGAAGAGTCACCCTCTCATTTAGACTCCTCGTTAAATGGAAGAGTCACCCTCTCATTTAGACTCCTCGTTAAATGGAAGAGTCACCCTCTCATTTAGACTCCTCGTTAAATGGAAGAGTCACCCTCTCATTTAGACTCCTCGTTAAATGGAAGAGTCACCCTCTCATTTAGACTCCTCATTAAATGGAAGAGTCACCCTCTCATTTAGACTCCTCGTTAAATGGAAGAGTCACCCTCTCATTTAGACTCCTCGTTAAATGGAAGAGTCACCCTCTCATTTAGACTCCTCGTTGAATGGAAGAGTCACCCTCTCATTTAGACTCCTCATTGAATGGAAGAGTCACCCTCTCATTTAGACTCCTCATTAAATGGAAGAGTCACCCTCTCATTTAGACTCCTCATTAAATGGAAGAGTCACCCTCTCATTTAGACTCCTCATTAAATGGAAGAGTCACCCTCTCATTTAGACTCCTCATTAAATGGAAGAGTCACCCTCTCATTTAGACTCCTCATTAAATGGAAGAGTCACCCTCTCATTTAGACTCCTCATTAAATGGAAGAGTCACCCTCTCATTTAGACTCCTCATTAAATGGAAGAGTCACCCTCTCATTTAGACTCCTCGTTAAATGGAAGAGTCACCCTCTCATTTAGACTCCTCATTAAATGGAAGAGTCACCCTCTCATTTAGACTCCTCGTTAAATTGAAGAGTCATCCTCTCATTTAGACTCCTCGTTAAACGGAAGAGTCACCCTCTCATTTAGACTCCTCATTAAATGGAAGAGTCACCCCCTCATTTAGACTCCTCATTAAATGGAAGAGTCACCCCCTCATTTAGACTCCTCATTAAATGGAGTTATTTTCCCCTCTGGTTACACGTGACAAATAGACGGCTACGAATAATAGATGAGAACTCTTTCTAAATAGTGTGGTCTACAGCTTATCATAAGGTACTCTATCTCAGGCGAGCAAACACCTCAAGACTTCTTTAATATTAGATATCGTGCACCAGGAGTTACTGACAAATAGACACAAACCCTCGCCTAAAACAGACGTAGCTGCTCTGTCCTGCCGATGCACGGAGAAGCAGGCCAGCTCTATATTATCTGTCTAGTCGTTCAGCCATGTCTTAATCGTAGATCGTCCAGTTTTTTACCCCAATGTTTGAAGTTGGCCAATAATACGGAGAGTAGTGGTGGTTCACCTCCTCGTTGGCCAATAATACAGAGAGTAGTGGTGGTTCACCTCCTCGTTGGCCAATAATACAGAGAGTAGTGGTGGTTTATCTCCTCGTTGGCCAATAATACAGAGAGTAGTGGTGGTTCACCTCCTCGTTGGCCAATAATACGGAGAGTAGTGGTGGTTTATCTCCTCGTTGGCCAATAATACGGAGAGTAGTGGTGGTTCACCTCCTCGTTGGCCAATAATACGGAGAGTAGTGGTGGTTCACCTCCTCGTTGGCCAATAATACGGAGAGTAGTGGTGGTTCACCTCCTCGTTGGCCAATAATACGGAGAGTAGTGGTGGTTTACCTCCTCGTTGGCCAATAATACGGAGAGTAGTGGTGGTTCACCTCCTCGTTGGCCAATAATACGGAGAGTAGTGGTGGTTCACCTCCTCGTTGGCCAATAATACGGAGAGTAGTGGTGGTTCACCTCCTCGTTGGCCAATAATACGGAGAGTAGTGGTGGTTTACCTCCTCGTTGGCCAATAATATGGAGAGTAGTGGTGGTTTACCTCCTCGTTGGCCAATAATACGGAGAGTAGTGGTGGTTTATCTCCTCGTTGGCCAATAATACGGAGAGTAGTGGTGGTTCACCTCCTCGTTGGCCAATAATACGGAGAGTAGTGGTGGTTCACCTCCTCGTTGGCCAATAATACGGAGAGTAGTGGTGGTTTATCTCCTCGTTGGCCAATAATACGGAGAGTAGTGGTGGTTTATCTCCTCGTTGGCCAATAATACGGAGAGTAGTGGTGGTTTACCTCCTCGTTGGCCAATAATACGGAGAGTAGTGGTGGTTTATCTCCTCGTTGGCCAATAATACGGAGAGTAGTGGTGGTTTATCTCCTCGTTGGCCAATAATACGGAGAGTAGTGGTGGTTTACCTCCTCGTTGGCCAATAATACGGAGAGTAGTGGTGGTTTACCTCCTCGTTGGCCAATAATATGGAGAGTAGTGGTGGTTTACCTCCTCGTTGGCCAATAATACGGAGAGTAGTGTTGGTTTACCTCCTCGTTGGCCAATAATACGGAGAGTAGTGGTGGTTCAACTCCTCGTTGGCCAATAATACGGAGAGTAGTGGTGGTTCACCTCCTCGTTGGCCAATAATACAGAGAGTAGTGGTGGTTCACCTCCTCGTTGGCCAATAATACGGAGAGTAGTGGTGGTTTACCTCCTCGTTGGCCAATAATACGGAGAGTAGTGGTGGTTCACCTCCTCGTTGGCCAATAATACAGAGAGTAGTGGTGGTTTATCTCCTCGTTGGCCAATAATACAGAGAGTAGTGGTGGTTCACCTCCTCGTTGGCCAATAATACGGAGAGTAGTGGTGGTTTACCTCCTCGTTGGCCAATAATACGGAGAGTAGTGGTGGTTCACCTCCTCGTTGGCCAATAATACGGAGAGTAGTGGTGGTTTACCTCCTCGTTGGCCAATAATACGGAGAGTAGTGGTGGTTCACCTCCTCGTTGGCCAATAATACGGAGAGTAGTGGTGGTTCACCTCCTCGTTGGCCAATAATACAGAGAGTAGTGGTGGTTCACCTCCTCGTTGGCCAATAATACGGAGAGTAGTGGTGGTTTACCTCCTCGTTGGCCAATAATACAGAGAGTAGTGGTGGTTCACCTCCTCGTTGGCCAATAATACAGAGAGTAGTGGTGGTTCACCTCCTCGTTGGCCAATAATACAGAGAGTAGTGGTGGTTCACCTCCTCGTTGGCCAATAATACAGAGAGTAGTGGTGGTTTACCTCCTCGTTGGCCAATAATACAGAGAGTAGTGGTGGTTCACCTCCTCGTTGGCCAATAATACGGAGAGTAGTGGTGGTTTACCTCCTCGTTGGCCAATAATACAGAGAGTAGTGGTGGTTTACCTCCTCGTTGGCCAATAATACGGAGAGTAGTGGTGGTTTACCTCCTCGTTGGCCAATAATACGGAGAGTAGTGGTGGTTTACCTCCTCGTTGGCCAATAATACAGAGAGTAGTGGTGGTTCACCTCCTCGTTGGCCAATAATACGTAGAGTAGTGGTGGTTTATCTCCTCGTTGGTGAATTCTTACAAGGCACCCCACCCTCCTCCCACTTTTTCTCCATCTCTTCTTCATGCGGATGACGTGGATTTGGGCCTTGTCTCGACAAAACAGTATATTGCTTTGCGTCGGACCCATGAAAGAAAAACATTTTGTCCAGTTCGAGGTGAGTAGTCGCTGTTCTGATGTCTAGAAGCTCTTTTCGGTCATGAGAGACGGTAGCAGAAACATTATGTACAAAATGATTTAGAAACCAATGCGAAAACACTCATTTTGTACATAATGTTTCTGCTACTGTCTCTTATGACCGAAAAACAGTTGGTCAGGAGCCCGTAAACCAGCATCCCGCCTTATTACTTACATAAAATGAGATGAACCCTGGAAAGAAAAGCTCCGCCCCCTTCCTACTTACCAGACACACAGAGGAAGTCGTCAATGCTGGTGATGTCATCGACGGCGTCAGTGAGAACGCGGACCTGCTTCTCCCAGGACTCTTTGAAGAGGTCCATGTTGTCCTGAGCAACCTTACTGTTGGGCTTGGCAGCTAGAGCCAGCGCCGCGTTAATCACCTGTTACAGAGCATTCACACACCAGTTACCAGATTAGTAGATTAGTTACTACAGCAGCTAGATTAGCATAAGGAGTTACTACAGCAGCTAGATTAGCATAAGGAGTTACTACAGCAGCTAGATTAGCATAAGGAGTTACTACAGCAGGTAGATTAGCATAAGGAGTTACTACAGCAGCTAGATTAGCATAAGGAGTTACTACAGCAGCTAGATTAGCATAAGGAGTTACTACAGCAGCTAGATTAGCATAAGGAGTTACTACAGCAGGCAGATTAGCATAAGGAGTTACTACAACAGCTAGATTAGCATAAGGAGTTACTACAGCAGCTAGATTAGCATAAGGAGTTACTACAGCAGCTAGATTAGCATAAGGAGTTACTACAGCAGCTAGATTAGCATAAGGAGTTACTACAGCAGCTAGATTAGCATAAGGAGTTACTACAGCAGCTAGATTAGCATAAGGAGTTACTACAGCAGCTAGATTAGCATAAGGAGTTACTACAGCAGCTAGATTAGCATAAGGAGTTACTACAGCAGCTAGATTAGCATAAGGAGTTACTACAGCAGCTAGATTAGCATAAGGAGTTACTACAGCAGCTAGATTAGCATAAGGAGTTACTACAGCAGCTAGATTAGCATAAGGAGTTACTACAGCAGCTAGATTAGCATAAGGAGTTACTACAGCAGGTAGATTAGCATAAGGAGTTACTACAGCAGCTAGATTAGCATAAGGAGTTACTACAGCAGCTAGATTAGCATAAGGAGTTACTACAGCAGCTAGATTAGCATAAGGAGTTACTACAGCAGGTAGATTAGCATAAGGAGTTACTACAGCAGGTAGATTAGCATAAGGAGTTACTACAGCAGGTAGATTAGCATAAGGAGTTACTACAGCAGGTAGATTAGCATAAGGAGTTACTACAGCAGGTAGATTAGCATAAGGAGTTACTACAGCAGGTAGATTAGCATAAGGAATGTGTAATGTATCTAAAGACTAGATCAGCCTCTCAGACCAGCACACTCACAGAGCCCCCCCAACATACACACACTTGGAGGTTGGATGAGGAAGTGAAGCTGTCAGGATATGGGGCTGGATGAGGAAGTGAAGCTGTCAGGATATGGGGCTGGATAGGGAAGTGAAGCTGTCAAGGATATGGGGCTGGATGAGGAAGTGAAGCTGTCAAGGATATGGGGCTGGATGAGGAAGTGAAGCTGTCAAGGATATGGGGCTGGATGAGGGATGAGGAAGTGAAGCTGTCAGGATATGAGGCTGGATGAGGAAGTGAAGCTGTCAGGATATGGGGCTGGATGAGGAAGTGAAGCTGTCAGGATATGGGGCTGGATGAGGAAGTGAAGCTGTCAAGGATATGGGGCTGGATGAGGAAGTGAAGCTGTCAAGGATATGGGGCTGGATGAGGAAGTGAAGCTGTCAAGGATATGGGGCTGGATGAGGAAGTGAAGCTGTCAGGATATGGGGCTGGATGAGGAAGTGAAGCTGTCAAGGATATGGGGCTGGATGAGGAAGTGAAGCTGTCAAGGATATGGGGCTGGATGATGAAGTGAAGCTGTCAGGATATGGGGCTGGATGAGGAAGTGAAGCTGTCAGGATATGGGGCTGGAGGAGGGATGAGGAAGTGAAGCTGTCAAGGATATGGGGCTGGAGGAGGGATGAGGAAGTGAAGCTGTCAGGATATGGGGCTGGAGGAGGGATGAGGAAGTGAAGCTGTCAGGATATGGGGCTGGAGGAGGGATGAGGAAGTGAAGCTGTCAGGATATGGGGCTGGAGGAGGGATGAGGAAGTGAAGCTGTCAGGATATGGGGCTGGAGGAGGGATGAGGAAGTGAAGCTGTCAGGATATGGGGCTAGAGGCTAGATGAGGAAGTGAAGCTGTCAGGATATGGGGCTGGAGGAGGGATGAGGAAGTGAAGTTGTCAGGATATGGGGCTAGAGGCTAGATGAGGAAGTGAAGCTGTCAGGATATGGGGCTGGAGGAGGGATGAGGAAGTGAAGCTGTCAGGATATGGGGCTGGAGGAGGGATGAGGAAGTGAAGCTGTCAGGATATGGGGCTAGAGGCTAGATGAGGAAGTGAAGCTGTCAGGATATGGGGCTGGAGGAGGGATGAGGAAGTGAAGTTGTCAGGATATGGGGCTGGAGGAGGGATGAGGAAGTGAAGCTGTCAGGATATGGGGCTGGAGGAGGGATGAGGAAGTGAAGCTGTCAGGATATGGGGCTGGAGGAGGGATGAGGAAGTGAAGCTGTCAGGATATGGGGCTAGAGGCTAGATGAGGAAGTGAAGCTGTCAAGATATGGGGCTGGAGGGGGGATGAGGAAGTGAGGCTGGATGAGGCAGTAAAGACGGCAGGTTATGTGGGAAGGGGGAGGGGTTTAGGAACGGGGGGCTGGAGATGAGAAGTGTTGGCATCTTGGCAGGACTATGGAGCTGGGGGTTGGGGATGAGCTGAGAGGCAATGAAGGTGGCCAGAGAGAGGAGAGCTGGCCAGAGAGAGGAGAGCTGGCCAGAGAGAGGAGAGCTGGCCAGAGAGTGGAGAGCTGGCCAGAGAGTGGAGAGCTGGCCAGAGAGAGAGGGTAGAGAGACCGGCAGGTACCTGGGGGCAGAGTGTCTCCAGCTGGGAAGCGGCCATACGGACCAGCTTGACTCCCTCCTCATTATTAGAGATGGAGCAGGCCAGGTTGGCCACCTAGACAAACAAACAAACACAGGAACAGTCAGACTCACACCTACATACAAACTGCACAGCATTGTAGTCTCAAACATAATGTTTCACTGTCACCATCTCAGAGAGGAGCGAGATGAGACAGTCAGGTTCTGATTATATACAGTACACAGCATGGGAGTATACCACACCTAGTAAACTGAAACACAGAAACAGTCAGACTCACACCTACATACACAGCATGGTCAGTGTTTACCCTAGATTAATTTAGCAGTGGAATCACTGATGACACTCAATTTTGTTTTACAAAGAATAATGAACAGACCCCTCGGTCAGACCCCTCGGTCAGACCCCTTGTCCTTCCACGTTACAGCCTTATTCTAAAATGTATTAAATAAAGTAAAAATCCTCAATCTACACAAAATACCCAATAATTACCATTTTTTTTATTAAAAATAAAAAAAACTGAAATACCTTATTTTCATAAGTATTCAGACCCTTTGCTTATGAGAATCGAAAATGAGCCTGGCCTCCATCATTCTTAAATAGAAGAAGTTTGAAACAACCAAGGCTCTTCCTAAAGCTGTCCGCCTGACCAAACTGAGCAATCAGGGGAGAAGGGCCTTGGTCAGGGAGGTGACCAAGAACCCGATGGTCACTCTGAAACATCTCCTGAGTTCCTCTGTGGCGATGGGAGAACATTTCAGAATGACAACCATCTCTGCAGCACTCCACCAATCAGGTCTTTGTGGTAGAGTGACCAGTCGGTAGCCATTTCTCAGTAAAAGGCACGACAGCCCGCTTGGAGTTTGCCGAAATCACCTAAAGGACCATAAGAAACAAGATTCTCTGGTTTGATGAAACCAAGATTGAACACTTTGGCCTGAATGCCAAGCGTCATTTCTGGAGGAAACTACAGTGAAGCATGGTGGTAGCAGCATCATGTTGTGGGGATGTTTTTCAGTGGCAGGGACTGGGAGACTAGTCAGGATCAAGGGAAAGATGAACGGCGCAAAGTAAAGAGAGATCCTTGATGAAAACCTGCTCCAGAGCCCTCAGGACTTCAGACTGGGGCGGAGGATCACCTTCCAACAGGACAACGACCCTAAGCACAAGAAAACACAGGAGTGGCTTCGGGATAAGTCTCGGAATGTCCTTGAATGGGCCAGCCAGAATCCGCACTTGAACATATCTGGCGAGACCTGAAAACAGCTGTGCAGCGACGCTCCTTATCCAACCCGAAGGAGTTTGAGAGGATCTGCAGAGAAGAAATGGGAGAAACTCCCCAAATACAGGTGTGCCAAGCTTGTAACAGACTCAAGGCTGTAATCACTGCCAAAGTTGCTTCGAGAAAGTACTGAGTAAAGGGTCTGAAAACGTATGTAAATGTCTAAAAAAACATGTTTGGTTTTGTCATTTGGGATATTGTGTGTAGATTAATGGGGGGGGAACTATTTAATCAATTTTAGAATAAGGCTGTAACATAACGTGGAAAAAGTCATGGGGTCTGAATACTTTCTCAAAGCACTATCTATATATAAGGGGTCAGCAGGGTAGCCTAGTGGTTAGAGTGTAGGGTCCGCAGGGTTGCCTAGTGGTTAGAGTGTAGGGTCCGCAGGGTAGCCTAGTGGTTAGAGGCAGGTAGCCTAGTGTTTAGAGCGTTGGACTAGTAACCAAAAGGTTGCAAGTTCATATCCCCGAGGTGACAAGGTACAAATCTGTCATTCTGCCCCTGAACAGGCAGTTAACCCACTGTTCCTAGGCCGTCATTGAAAATAAGAATTTGTTCCTAACTGACTTGCCTAGTTAAATAAAGGTAAAATAAAATAAATACACAATTGCATTTTATCGATGGAAATTGGAATGCACAGAGATCCTAAGGCCCATTGTGTGTGTGTGTGTGAGAGAGTGTGAGAGTGAGTGAGTGAGTGAGTGAGTGAGTGAGTGAGTGAGTGAGTGAGTGAGTGAGTGAGTGAGTGAGTGAGTGAGTGAGTGAGTGAGTGAGTGAGTGATACTACTGTATCTACACTGAGTGTACAAAACATGATAGACTGTCCAGGTGAGTCCAGGTGAAAGCTCCCTTATGATCCCTTATTGATGTCGGGCTGTTAGTGTCGATGAACGGGAGGAGACCGGTTAAAGAATGATTTTAAAAGCCTTGAGACAATTGAAACATGGATTTGTTTTTGTGTGCCATTCAGGGAGTGAATGGGCAAAACAAAAAGATTGAAGTGCCTTTGAACAGGGTATGGTAGGAGGTGCCAGGTGCACCGGTTCGAGTGTGTCAAAAAAATGCAATTCTGCTGGATTTTTTTCCCCCACGTTTAACATTTTGAGAATGGCCCAAAAATCAATGAGTCTTAATGAGTCTAAATTACTAGCCTAGTTGGTTTAGCCACAGAAAGAGAGCAACATTCCCACTAGCCTTGATTGGCTGAGATAATAAGTGGGCTGGCCATGCCAAGAAATGAGTTTGGATTGGTCTATCATGTAGCACGTTTATGTCTATAATATGAGCTGGTCAGTATCTGTAGGTAATCCTTTCTAACACAGATTTTAATAAAGATATCACGTAGTAGAACTGCAAAAGTGTTGCTCTCCACCTTCTGGAGGACCAAGTTTTGAAATTGAGTATGATAGCTAAGGAGATGGAGAATATTCTGGGGTTTGATTGCATTTATGCAGACAAGTCGAAAAGAGAACAACTGGTTGGCTAGTTCACGTTACGTGTATGATCAGTGTAGTAATATTATTTGTATCTCAGAGCCTTTTGCATTGCTAGTTATAGCCTAATGGTAGCTATCTAACGTTGAACCTGGTTGGTTAGCTACCTGCAGATTCGTTATGAGTTGGCATTGCTGTTCATTGTATAGCTAGCTAGCTACATCTCTAAACAAAAGATTCCACTGTGCAAGTAAATATCTCAATAGAATGTTTATGATGTCACTGCAACAACTGTCGATAGATGTAGCTGTTAAATTCGCTCTGGCGATCTACTCCGATTTCAGACCACTCACGTCTGAATGTGCCAGAGTGCAGAATAACTGATGAACTTACGAACACTCAGCACCTGTTGAATATGGTCGGTGTCAATAAACATTGGCAAAAAAAGCATAATTAAATTGTTGTAAGCGGCACAGTTACAGTCACCAACACTCTGGATAACATGAAAACAGCCTAATCAAGCTCTGCAAGGGCGAGTAAAATGGATAGAGTGAATTGTTCTCTCATTTATGTCTGGACATAGCTAGCAAGCTAGCCAACGGTAGCTAATTAGCTTGGGTGCTTGACTGCTGTTAAGTCAGAAAGCTCAGATCAACCTTACTTTTTGGCCAGAGCGTCCGGGACGCGCCGAGCACCAAACACTCAATTTACTTACGGCCAATCGGACTACAAAGATGTGTTGTGAATCCTTAAAGAGATATAATAATAATATAATAATAATAATATTGTGGGTAGATGGGTGGGGCTAAAGCTTAAGAGAGGGTGTTAACAATGCTGTATGGGTGTAGACAAACAAAGAAGAGCTCTCCAGTAGGTACCAAAACATTCAAGGGCCAACTTCTTAAAAGTGAGGTTACAAGTTTATCAACTTTCAAAGCAGAATTACTTTCCCAGTGTTCCTCAACTGCAGCTGCATATACAATTTTCTTGAGTCTCTACTTTTATCCAATGTAAAAATATATTTTTTCTGCTACATAAGACCGAATCGAGCAGGTCGGTCAAATTAAGACAAGGTAGACCTGAAAAATGAACAGGCGTTTGTCTGCCCTAAAGCATCGTGGGGGGGGGGGAACAGATTCTCTGGCTGTTAGATAAGAGAAAAGGATAACCTCCATTCTAAGTACACCAACCTTGATGTAACACAGGCAAACCAAATCTTTAGTTTTAATTCCTCCTATAGCAAAGCTGTCCATGAGTCAGGCAGTATTGAACTGTCCAAATCCAATGGACAGACGTTAAGCTCAACTCCGCAGCCCATGGGAGACTGGCCACTTGCAAGGTGTAGGAGATCAGGGAGGCAGTCTGGCCACCCTTCATCTATCTGTGAAGAGCTGATGCAGCTGTCAAAACAGCTTTTCCCCGCTTGAGCCCCGAGAGTCAGCACGGATCCTGGATGTATACCAACAGGCAACCCAGTGGCACCCTCCCCTATGGCGACTACAGTTCAGCAGGTCACGTCCCCATCCGATTCCACCACAACCACCATCATTGTGGGAAGCTCGATGGTGAGAGATTTTAGCAAGCCTGCGATCTGTGGACTGACCAAGGTCCACTGTCACCTAGGAGCCCGTGTCCATGACTTCACCTCCCCCCCTGCTCATGATTCTGGCAAACTACTCCAATATTGACGCCGTAGGGTTTAACAAACTTTTTAGGCGATCTGAGGAATTTGAGGGAAGACTACAAAATCTTCACTAGCATAGGGAAGAGAATTATCATCTCTGGCCCCCTCTCGTGCTACCAAAGGGGTTCGGAATGTTTCCGTCGACTCTACGTGAAAGGTAGCTGCGTTCCACTTCCTTTCTGAAGACAAAAGGAATTCTCCGGTTGGAACATTATTGAAGATTTATGTTAAAAACATCCTAAAGAATGATTCCATACATCATTTGACATGTTTCTACGTACTGTAACGGAACATTTTTGACTTTGTCTGAAACTAGTGAACGCGCTTC
Source organism: Oncorhynchus keta (assembly GCF_023373465.1). Lineage (NCBI taxonomy): Eukaryota > Metazoa > Chordata > Actinopteri > Salmoniformes > Salmonidae > Oncorhynchus > Oncorhynchus keta. Next base: position 5,447,795 of record NC_068450.1, on the reverse strand, counting down.
ATGAATGTGGATTACTGGACTGAACATGCGAACAAAAGGAGCTATTTTGACATAAATGGACATTATCAAATAGAACATTTGTGGAACTGGGATTCCTGGGAGTGCATTCTGATAAAGTTCATCAAAGGTAAGTGAATATTTATAACGCTATTCTGACTAATGTTGACAACATGGCGGATATACAGTGGGGCAAGAAAGTATTTAGTCAGCCACCAATTGTGCAAGTTCTCCCACTTAAAAAGATGAGGCATGTCATTTTCATCATAGGTACACTTCAACTATGACAGACAAAAAAAAAATCACATTGTAGGATTTATTATGAATTTATTTGCAAATTATGGTGGAAAATAAGTATTTGGTCAATAACAAAAGTTTCTCAATACTTTGTTATATACCCTTTGTTGGCAATATCAGAGGTCAAACGTTTTCTGTGTGTGTGGCGGCTCGGCCATGGAGCTCCGAACAAAACAGTTCTTGTGCTGACGTTGCTCCAGAGGCAGTTTGGAACTCTGAAGTGAGTGTTGCAACAGAGTGAGTACAGAAAATTTTAACGGGCTTCAGCACTCTGCAGTCCCATTCTGTGAGCTCGTGTGGCGTATTACTTCACAGCTGAGCCATTGTTGCTCCTAGGCGTCTCCACTTCACAATAACCGCACTTACAGTTGACCGGGGCAGCCACAACAGAGCAGAAATGTGACTGACTGAATCGTTTGAAAGGTGGCATCCTATGACGGTGCCACGTTGAAAGTCACTGAACTCTTCAGTAAGGGCATTCTACTGCCAGTTTTAGCCTTTGGAGATTTCATTGCTGTGTGCTCGATTTTATACACCTGTCTGCAGCGGGTGTGGCTGAAATAGCCAAAATCCACTCATTTGAAAAGGTGTTCACGCACCTCCCCACACTACACACCACCTCCCCACACTACACACCACCTCCCCACACTACACACCACCTCCCCACACTACACACCACCTCCCCACCCTACACACACACCTCCCAACCCCTCCCCACACTACACCTCCCAACCCCACTACACACCACCTCCCAACCCCTCCCCACACTACACACCTCCCAACCCCTCCCCACACACTACACCACCTCCTCCCAACCCCACCTCCCAACCCCTCCCCACACTACACAACACCTCCCCACACTACACACCACCTCCCCACACTACACACCACCTCCCCACACTACACACCACCTCCCCACACTACAACCACCTCCCACCCCTCCACCACACTCCCCCCACACTACACCACCTCCCAACCCCTCCCACACACTACACACCACGTCCCAACCCCTCCCCCACACTACACACCACCTCCCAACCCCTCCCCACACTACCCCCCACCTCCTACCCCCTCCCCACACTACACACCACCTCCCCACACTACACACCACCTCCCAACCCCTCCCCACACTACACACCACCTCCCCACACACACCTCCCAACCCCTCCCCACACTACACACCACGTCCCAACCCCTCCCACACTCCCAACCCCTCCCACACCACCCACCTCCCAACCCCTCCCCACACTACACCACCTCCCACCTCCCAACACTACACACCACCTCCCAACCCCTCCCACACCACCTCCCAACCCCTCCCTACACACCACCTCCCAAACCCTCCCTACACACCACCTCCCAAACCCTCCCTACACACCACCTCCCAAACCCTCCCTACACACCACCTCCCAAACCCTCCCTACACACCACCTCCCAAACCCTCCCTACACACCACCTCCCAAACCCTCCCGACATTACACACCACCTTTTGTACACTGGTTGACTGGTTGACTCCTCAGACAGGTCTGTGGTTCTCCATAGTCATAACTCAGCATATGCTTTACACTTGTACACCTTAAATATACTGAACGAAAAAAAAAAAAAAAACATTTCGAAGATTTTACTGAGTTACAGTTCGGGCTGTGGAAGGTCAATTTTGTTAAACGGTTAAACGGATGCAAAAGTCTTCCTGTCTCACGGCATTGACCGCTAATTAACAAACAAGTTCAGAATCTCCAGGCCGTCAAGCTGCTGAGGCGCTTTAGGAACATCGACATAAAACAAAAGTCAATAAATCAATTCAATATACACCATGACAATAAATACCCGATTTATTTTAGTCTGGTCTAAACAAACATTATGATACGAAGAACATGTATTTCAGCAGAACAGAATGAGTTGGCCTTCGTTGGGTTTAGTTTTTCCTCGGAACAGAAACACCATAATGTTAATCAAATTAAGCCAAATTTCTTAAAATCAATCCCATATACTTTATTACATATAAAAAAAAAAAGGTTTTAAATTCTCTGGTAATGCCAATATGGAAGACAATCCAATGCTTCTCAACCGTGCCCTCTGGTGAAACAAGCACTAACTAAAAAACAAAATGGCTGACAATTCGATAACGAGCCACAGAATGCTGCAGCAGCAGGCAAGCCCGGTGTGCTGCAGTATGACGCAAATCTCAAATAGGAGGAGCCACTGTATGTTCAATTTCTTTTCATTTACATTAAACAGGAGGGGGGGGGGGACGACGACATGCAATCCGTATGTACTCGAATAACGGAGCTGTGCTTAATATGAGCAGCTGAGAAATAAATATAACACTAATTTCACTCCAAACATCAACTACTGTTTGAGGACGTAGAACTAACAATGTGAAGTCAATAAACGGTGGAAAGTTTGTGTTGGCATATAGTTAATGTGGCAAATTCTACGTATTATTAGCCAACTAACTAACGATAGATATATATAGGTATCATTTAACCTTTTTATTCATTTTTTTTTTTTTTTTAGATTAGATTTTATTTTATCTTTATTTAACTAGGCAAGTCAGTAAAGAACAAGTTCTTATTTACAATGCCGGCCTAAGAACAGCATGTCCTCCGTGAACCGGATACCGATAAGTGGTCTTTGAGGGGTAGAACGACAGATGTTTACCTTGTCAGGCAGACATCAGACAGATGATATTCTGCTCAAACTCTGTATGGCTCTCCAACCCCTGTTCCTGCAGCTACCCAGTACTTAATATGGGAAACCAGGTGAAATCTGTTTGGTAACAAATCCATAGTAACGTGCTATCATGACAAAACGTATTTCATTACAAAACTGTTGAAAGCCCCTCTCTCTGCACACTAGAGAAAGGAAAAGAGGAGAGGGAGGAAGAGATGGACACACTTGCTGGTGAGATATTCTCTATCGCTAAAAAAGGTAATGTGTCACCCAATTAATTATGAAAATATAATTACTAGGCTATACTAATTGTATGCCACCCTGCAGACTTAATGAACCGACAGCATCAACTAGAGCTATGTGTTCTCTCCCAGACTCATAGATAGGCATGTCGGGGGCGAAGCACAAGGTAACCAGTCCATCCAGTATGCATAATACAGTCCACCCACAAAAAGGAGATTATTCAAATGTTTTTACATTTTGGAGTATATACTAGACCAAAGACATATATATATATATTTTTATCTGATTTTGTTTTATATTTTTCTGCCATGCATAATGTGTTAGACTACGTATTGTATAAGAGTACAATCAGTGTTAAATTCAGTATTTTTGTTTAATTAAGGGCTTGGGTTCCTAAGCCTATGAATATGCATCGGCTCTAATATACATATGGGTGTTTTGAATGAATCGTCAACTTAAGAAAGCTCTGTCCATTTCGTGTTAGGCTTTGAAAACAACACCCATAAGTACCATGTTATACACTCAGTTTGCCCTTGATGTTAAACTTCTTTCTTCAAATTGATCATCACAGAAAGGTGAGTTTTAAGCACATGATACTGTTTTGATGTGATTTTAATGAATTTGCATTGATGTCAGTGTTTAGAGGGACAATAGAGCCCTGAGTAGCAGGCCCTTAGGACCTGATGGAGGGACAATAGAGCCCTGAGTACCAGGCCCTTAGGACCTGATGGAGGGACAATAGAGCCCTGAGTACCAGGCCATTAGGACCTGATGGAGGGACAATAGAGCCCTGAGTGCCAGGCCCTTAGGACCTGATGGAGGGACAATAGAGCCCTGAGTACCAGGCCACTAGTACCCTGATGGAGGGACAATAGAGCCCTGAGTACCAGGCCATTAGGACCTGATGGAGGGACAATAGAGCCCTGAGTACCAGGCCCTTAGGACCTCATGGAAGGACAATAGAGCCTTGAGTACCCGGCCATTAGCTCTGGTGGACATTCCTGCAGTCAACATGCCATTTGTACACTCCCTCAAAACTTGAGACATCTGTGGCATTGTGTTGTGTGACTAAACTACACATTTTAGAGTGGCCTCATCTCTAGCACAAGGTGCACCTGTGTAATGATCATGCTGTTTAATCAGCTTCTTGATATGCCACATCTGTCAAAGGAGAAATGCTCACTAACACGGATGTGCAACAAATTTGTGCACAAAACTAAATACTTTTTTTCTCTCTCGTGTGTATGAGATCTTTTATTTCAGCTGTTCAAACATGGGACCAACACTTTACATGTTGCATTTATTGAATTGTTTCAGTGTACATTTAAAATATTCCTAAAGTTAAACTACATCTCTGATTATAAAATGACTTTAATGTAAAACGAGTCATTACGACGTTCTGCAGACACTCGCATGTGATTAAATAGATCATTATCTCTATGGTTACAGAGTATGCTACTGTCTGGTTGCCTTGGTGACTGGTCTCCTGGGTGACTGGTCGCCTGGCTGTACTGCTGACGAGTAACACCTACACTGTCCCTGCCTGGCCTACTGAGGTGGCAGGCAGTCAGGGACAAGGAGTCTAGATGGCACACTGGATGTGTTCTGTGGTACAGGTGAACTACTGTACTCTGCCAGTGTGGCAAGTCTAGGGCTGTAAACTGCCTTTAATATATCTCCTCTCTTTTTACCTAAAGGGATACATTGTCGTGTTGCAAAATTCCGTGAACTTTCAATACATTCCCTGGTTTCCAGATTCCTATTTGGAGGATTCCAGATTCCTGTTTGGAGGATTCCAGATTCCTATTTGGAGGATTCCAGATTCCTGATTCCTGTTTGGAGGATTCCAGATTCCTGTTTGGAGGATTCCAGATTCCTGTTTGGAGGATTCCAGATTCCTGTTTGGAGGATTCCAGATTCCTATTTGGAGGATTCCAGATTCCTATTTGGAGGATTCCAGATTCCTATTTGGAGGATTCCAGATTCCTGTTTGGAGGATTCCAGATTCCTGTTTGGAGGATTCCAGATTCCTGTTTGGAGGATTCCAGATTCCTGTTTGGAGGATTCCAGATTCCTGTATATTCCCTCCTGATTCCGGGAAACTTCCCACCTGGATTTCTGGAAGACCGGGGAATTTATTGAAAGTTCCCGGGTATTTTTCACCCCTAGAACAGGGTAAAGAAATCACAAGGTGACAAATCACAGCTCTATTCCCTCTGCAGCTTAAAGGGATACATTGGGATTTTGGCAATGAGGCCCTTTATTGACTTCCCCAAAATCAGATGAACTTGTTGTGTGTCTCCAACTAGCGTTAGCATAATGAATGGAAGTCTATGGTACTGTAACTGCTAGCAGATACCCATCCAAATCATTATGCCTGTAACTTCATACTGGACACAGACAAAAAAAAAAAAAAACATGAACACACACACCTAAAGGTTGGAGCGTTGGGACAGTAACCCAAAAGGTTGCTAGTTCGAATCCCACATCGATCTGCCCTGGTGCAAGGCACTTAACTCTACTTGCTACAGGATTGTCGTAAATAATGCCCGCCCCTGGCCGTGATGCGCCTCTCCAAGGGCGTTGGGATATGCTAAAAAATACATGACTATATTACACCTCACACACACACACACACACACACACACACCTTGTACATGCAGTGAAACACGATAAATATAAGCACCCCCTATATGATGTGTTTGGGATTGCTAGCTACCATTAGCTGGTAGTTACTGGCATGATTATAGAGAGGAGAGAAACCAGTGCATATTTAATCCACCCTCTTCCATCCACAGAGCTATTCAAACATTCACTGAGCAATTGTCTATTTGTCTTTCATGTCTAAATAGAGACAGGAGAGGAGAGTTCAAATTGGATTCAGAGCATAAGTACCTCAAGGCAGTGAAGGAAGCAGCATATCTCTCCCTGCCTGCTAAACTCTCCCCAGTCTCTCCCTGCCTGCTAAACTCTCCCCAGTCTCTCCCAGCCTGCTAAACTCTCCCCAGTCTCTCCCTGCCTGCTAAACTCTCCCCAGTCTCTCCCTGCCTGCTAAACTCTCCCCAGTCTCTCCCTGCCTGCTAAACTCTCCCCAGTCTCTCCCTGCCTGCTAAACTCTCCCCAGTCTCTCCCTGCCTGCTAAACCCTCCCCAGTCTCTCCCTGCCTGCTAAACTCTCCCCAGTCTCTCCCTGCCTGCTAAACTCTCCCCAGTCTCTCCCTGCCTGCTAAACTCTCCCCAGTCTCTCCCTGCCTGCTAAACTCTCCCCAGTCTCTCCCTGCCTGCTAAACTCTCCCCAGTCTCTCCCTGCCTACTAAACCCTCCCCAGTCTCCCTGCCTGCCTAAACTCTCCCCAGTCTCTCCCTGCCTGCTAAACTCTCCCCAGTCTATCCCTGCCTGCTAAACCTCCCCAGTCTATCCCTGCCTACTAAACCTCCCCAGTCTCTCCCCCAGCCTGCTAAACCCTCCCCAGTCTCTCCCTGCCTGCTAAACCCTCCCCAGTCTCTCCTGCCTGCTAAACCCTCCCCAGTCTCCCCTGCCTACTAAACCCTCCCCAGTCCCCCTCTCCCCCAGCCTGCTAAACTCTCCCCAGTCTCTCCCAGCCTACTAAACTCTCCCCAGTCTCTCCCAGCCTACTAAACCCTCCCCAGTCTCCCTGCCTACTAAAACCTCCCCAGTCTCCCTGCCTACTAAACCCTCCCCAGTCTCCCCTGCCTACTAAACCCTCCCCAGTCCCCCCTCTCCCCCAGCCTACTAGACCCTCCCCAGTCTCTCCCTGCCTACTAAACTCTCCCCAGTCTCCCCTGCCTACTAAACCCTCCCCAGTCTCCCCTGCCTACTAAACCCTCCCCAGTCCCCCCCTCTCCCCCAGCCTGCTAAACTCTCCCCAGTCTCTCCCTGCCTGCTAAACTCTCCCCAGTCTCCCCTGCCTGCAAAACTCTCCCCAGTCTCTCCCAGTCTACTAAACCCTCCCCAGTCTCCCCTGCCTACTAAACCCTCCCCAGTCCCCCCCTCTCCCGCAGCCTACTAGACCCTCCCCAGTCTCCCCTGCCTACAAACCCTCCCCAGTCTCCCCCTGCCTACAAAACCCTCCCCAGTCTCCCCCTGCCTACTAAACCCTCCCCAGTCCCCCCGCCTACTAAACCCTCCCCAGTCCCCCCTCTCCCCCAGCCTACTAGACCCTCCCCAGTCTCCCCTGCCTACTAAACCCTCCCCAGTCTCCCTGCCTACTAAACCCTCCCCAGTCTCCCCTGCCTACTAAACCCTCCCCAGTCCCCCCTCTCCCCCAGCCTGCTAAACTCTCCCCAGTCTCTCCCTGCCTGCTAAACTCTCCCCAGTCTCCCCCAGCCTGCTAAACTCTCCCCAGTCTCCCCTGCCTACAAAACCCTCCCCAGTCTCCCCTGCCTACAAAACCCTCCCCAGTCTCCCCCTGCCTACAAACCCCTCCCCAGTCTCCCCTAGCCTACAAAACCCTCCCCAGTCTCCCCCTGCCTACAAAACCCTCCCCAGTCTCCCCCTGCCTACAAAACCCTCCCCAGTCTCCCCTGCCTACTAAACCCTCCCCATCCTCTCCCCTGCCTACTAAACCCTCCCCAGTCTCCCTGCCTACTAAACCCTCCCCAGTCTCCCCTGCCTACAAAACCCTCCCCAGTCTCCCCCTGCCTACTAAACCCTCCCCAGTCTCCCACTGCCTACTAAACCCTCCCCAGTCTCCCCATTTCTGCCTACTAAACCCTCCCCAGTCTCCCTGCCTACTAAACCCTTCCCAGTCTCCCCCTGTCTCCCTGCCTACTAAACTCTCCCCAGTCTCCCCCTGCCTACTAAACCCTCCCCAGTCTCCCCTGCCTACTAAACCCTCCCCAGTCTCCCCTGCCTACTAAACCCTCCCCAGTCTCCCCTGCCTACTAAACCCTCCCCAGTCTCCCCCTGCCTACTAAATCCTCCCCAGTCTCCACTCTTCTGGGAAGACGTTCCACTAGATTTTGGAACATTGCTGAGTTCATTCGGCCACAAGAGCATTAGTGTGGTCGGGCATTGATGTTGGGCGATAAGGACTGGCTCGCAGTCGTTGTTCGAATTCATCCCAAAGGTTTGATGGGGTTAAAGTCAGGGCTCTGTGCAGGCAAGTTAAGTTCTTCCTCACCGACCTCAAACCATTTCTGTATGGACTGTGCTTTGTGCACGGGGGCATTGCCATGCTGAAACAAGGGCCTTCACCAAAATGTTGCCATGAAGTTGGAAGCACAGAAAAGTCTAGAATGCCATTGTATTCTGTAGTGTTAAGATTTCCCTTGAAACCTTGAAAATGCATCCCGGGGCCTAGTCCGAACCATGAAAAATAGGCCCAGAGCATTATTCCGCCATCGAACTTTACATTCGGCACTATGCATTGGGGGCAGGTAGCGTTCTCCTGGCATCCGCCAAACCCAGATTCGTCCGTCAGACTGCCAGACGGTGAAGCGTGATTCATCACGACAGAGAACGCGTTTCCACTGCTCCAGAGTACAACATTGGCGAGCTTTACACCAACCACAGCCAACGCTTGGCATTGCACATAGTGATCTTAGGCTTGTGTGCCATGGAAACTTACAGTTGGCCGGGGCAGCTCTAGCACGGGCAGAAACTAGACGAACTGACTTGTTGGAAAGGTGGCATCCTATGACGGTGCCATGTTGAAAGCCCCTGAGAGCTCCTTTGTAAGGCCATTCCACTGCCAATGTTTGTCTATGGAGACGGCATGGATGTGTGCTGAAATAGCCAAATCCACTAATTTTAAGGGGTGTCCACATACTTCTATAGTGTTGAAATGCCTCATTTCCAAAGCAACAGTAGTTGCTTTGGAAACGAGGCATTTCAACGCTATAAAATAAAATCCAACAGACAAATATTTTGGTTGATTAGATATTGGCAGGGTGCGCTGTAAGATGTGGCTGCCATAGCAGAAGAGCGGCTCCAGAAACATTAGGATGAGAAAAGGTGCATTAACTATTGAAGACCATGTGTAGTACTATCGCTGGTTTACAGTGGAGGCCCAAATGGATCCCTCCTCCCCTGTATAGTGCACCAGTGTTACCGCTGCAGTCAATTTAGCTGACGCCGTACCACGACCAGAATCATTTCCGTCACTCCCCTAAAAAAAATATAAAATATTTATTTAGACGAGTAAATGAATAGAACATTGACAAGCCTATAGTAGAATAGTTTCTCTAGCTAGTCGGCTTGTTGTGTATTCTATGCCAGAGAAACATTCCTCTCCGGGTACATCCAAGTTACCAGAACCACAGGGAGGGGAACCGACATCCAAGTTACCAGAACCACAGGGAGGGGAACCCGCAATTAACAAGTTACCAGAACCACAGGGAGGGGAACCCGGCATCCAAATTACCAGAACCATAGGTTTATTTATATACCCTTACTATTTGTACATTGTTAAAACACTGTACAGATTTAAGTCTGAACATTGTCATAATGTGATTACTCTCCTAGCCGATGTGAATCGGAACGAAACATTTTGATAGAGATTGACTCATTTAATAAGGTTATAAGATATATATATTTTTAAAAGCTGTGAAATGATTCAACATCGCGCCGATGCACATCAGCAATCAGTCTATGGTCGCCAGGGCCGATTGAATCTGTCCGCTAGTGGCTGGTAAATGAACACTGGGTCAAACTAACGGTATGCTAAATTAAATAGTTAATAATAATAATAATATAATATATGCCATTTAGCTGACGCTTTTATCCAAAGCGACTTACAGTCATGTGTGCATACATTCTACGTATGGGTGGTCCCGGGAATCGAACCCACTACCCTGGCATTACAAGCGCCATGCTCTACCAACTGAGCCACAGAAGGACTGTTAACGGCAACAGTAACTGACATTCTGAACCAAGGCCTTTCCTCTATTGTGATTGGAGGATAAAGTGAGGCCTGTTTTTGCTGAATTTGTATTCTTTTGGCAAACGGATCCAAATGGCCCGATATGGCTTTCCTTCGTTGTAATTCCACCACAGCCAGCTTGTAAAGTCAAAGACTATAACAAGTCTCTGTATATGGACAATAGGCGGAGTACTTTAATTATGATGACAGTGGATGATGATATAAATAGTTATGTCGTCATTAGTACCATGTTCTACGTTTTGCTGTTGTCTTTGTACTTGTCTCAGCAATGTTCCCTCTAATTATTTATTTTCGGCACCGAACAAAATTTCAGGTCTGCTGAGCACAAGCTTGAATTTTGTGAAGAATTCTGTGCAACTTCCAGCACGTGTGAACACTGAGGATGTACCCTCTTTACGTTACAGCTTTAACAGTGGCCAAGTAGGCTACTGTGGCGGTTTGATCATAATGTAGACCTACCTACCAGAGTGACCAACCATCAAAAAAAACAATGCAGAAAAATGCATCCCCTAACATTTTAACATGGAAATAGCTGTTCTACCATTCAGACTACAGTAGCAGCCAGTGTGGTTTTCAATGTAGGCCTAACAAGAGACTTCTGAAGAAAAAAAAGCCGGTTTATCCTCTTGTCCTTCAGACAAGGAGGTGAGTGAAAATTGTGTGTTTGATGTAAGAAACCACTTTACAAAAAAAAAAATCCCATACCATAATGAGAGAGAAGGACAAATTACGCTACCCTCCGACTATTGCCTACTTAGGCTTGAATAAGCAGTCTCAAAATACAATGCTGCCTCTTCAAGACAAAAAAAAGTAATACCTGACATGCTTTTCAAAGCTGTCTAGAAACTTACACGTTTTATGCTACTGTAGGAAGTATATCACTCCCCTATTGCTGACATCAAATGATCTATAACTGGGCTAATAACTCACTAACTAGCAAAGGATATGAACAAAATGCGCACATGCAGCTCTCACTTTGATCTCAAAACAAGCGCATCTACTCACTACTGCTCATGCTGTAAACACAGTCCAGTTCAAAGTAAATGGCATAAACTGATATAAGGAAATGGTCTATTTGCATATAGGCCTACTGCAGCTCCGATTGATGCGTTCTGCCTACAACAAACAATGCGTTTCGGTGTGCTGCATTGAAAGTGGCTTATATTGATTTGATTCAATCACAATTGCCACGGTAAAGGGAAACATTGATAGTGTTAACAGGGAAAACTCTAGAAGTGGTCAACATTTTCTGAGTCATGATCACTTTGAGTCAAAATGCAAGCCGAGATCTAGCGCTCAGATTTTTTTTTTTTAACAAGACAAAAAAAATGTACTGTAGCAATGAGGTTTGTTCTGTAAGCTATAGGCCCAATACAATATCACCACGTACTGGCTTTGTTTGAATTTACCTGCCAATGCATTGCTGTTCGGGACATTTACAAAAAATTATATTTCAAAATTTGAGGTAGGCTATATGATCACACCGGTAATAGATTAATTGTATTACATGTGAAGCACAGCTGAGCATTTCAATGATTTACTATCATACTTCGATTTACCTGGATTGATGGTGCCTGCATCTGATTGGTCAGTCTCGGGTGGGGGGTGGGGGCGGGGGGAGCAGCTGACTGAGGGTCCACCACTCAACATCCCTCCCTCCCTTTCCTCCACTGACCAAAACAGGACACACAGTCTATCTGATGGGGAGACTCCAGTCACACTGAGTTATGCTGCTAATATCGCAGGCCAATAGATACACTTTCCTACTCATTCATTACTGCTAAAGTGATTGTAGCACTGAGTGGAAATAGGAAGAATGTACATTTCATGACTTAAAAAACAAAAAAAAAAAAAAGTTTTGACAGTGCCGAGTGCCGAGTAAGAACTTAAACTCACTCAAAAACAGCAGCTCTTTGCTGTCATCGTTGACAGTCTCGCTCTAGACATGGCTTTAAACATTTTGAAATCTCACAGTATCAACTTCGCTGAAGTTTTATTTTATGCCCGCTACGTTACTGCAGAAACTGTCATCAGAGTCATCTGATTGGCCAACGGTTGAGGCCTGGATTGTACCTTCAGACACATGAAAATGGTTTGAAACGGCAACAGTTGGCATGGCAACTGAATCTTGTGCACCAATCAGCAAGAGCCTGGAAATACTCCGGAGAAGGAGATCAACCGGTTGGTGACCTCCAGAAAGTGGAGTGAAGTTTAATCTTGTTGAGTCTCATTGGCTGATATTTCTGTGGCTACTGCAAACGCAGCTTAGAGGGAACATTGATCCTCAGTACTACATTTCTCCATTTTCTTTTTACTCTGTTTCTCTCCCCCCCCCCCTTTTCCATTTGTTTTGTGTCTAATTTCTTTAAGAGGATGCTCCTCTTGTGGTCATAAGCCTAAGGCTTATAGGGTTCTTGTCTAGGGGCTTGAGAGGTGTCAGCACTGAACAGTCTTCATTTCTTACCTGGACCACACCCATCTGCAGTTGAAGGTGTGTTTAGGATGCTAAAGGAGCGTTACGGGTACAGGGGGGTGTGGTAGGATGGCATCAGGGACAACACCCCCTTTTCTAAGGAAAGGGGGAGGCTTTTCGCAGGACATATATTAAAATGGTACAGCTACACGGATAGATGTCACTCAGAGACTCTGCTGGTATTGGTAAGTCTGGATACATTCAGGGTGTCTGAGATGTTGATTATGATGGGACTTTTTGGTATTAAGGCCTATTTCATGGTAAGGATCAACAAAACTTCATTATGGTAAGTGGTGAAATAAGTATAGCTAGTTGATCATTGTAATGGCTTATAGCAGATTATTTAAAAAAAAGACTACCTGGCTAAAAGGAATATAATATCTTATTGTTTATTCGAAACTCACTGTATAATTACAGATGAGGTTGTCTGGAAAAGGGATTGGAAGTGAGACATCTCTGTCATGGGCAACAATAAAATAAAATAAAATAGAATAGTTTATCAGAATGTGGAAACTGTAGATCGTTTTAAAATATGCTATTTGACAACATATTTGGCTCATTAACCTATAAAAATGGTACAAATAATGACGATCCACCTCCTTTGAAATTATACCTATTAATCAATGGAACTCAAAGCAACAGGATATTGTACCTTTTTTAAATACACAACCCCCCCCAGTGGATCGTAAAGGAAATCCCCCATCATGCACTTGGGGAAATAATAAAGATGGTGGAAACATTAGAACTAGCGGCTGCATGTAGGCTGAAAAAAACGACCTCGTGAGACAGACATCGAGGCTTAATCAAGTGAGCGGACTTGACTACTGTAATTGTATCATCCGGCGCCAACAGTAAAATAAATACAAGTGTTGGAGGTGGAAGAACGCGGTCTGACCATCAAATAATCAGCATCCACATAACTCTGACAGCATTTCCACGTGGGCGAGGTTATTGGACATTTAATCAAAGCATATATACATCTCCCAACAGGGCTGTTTTGTAGGACTCATTTTAGATGTGACTTATTTGATCCATTCCTGAACCTTTTGACCTGAAATGAGCTACACAGTGGCAATACAAAATGCAGTGATCTAGTGATTCTCTTCGTAGCAAAATCTGCAGAGCTGAGATGGTTGTATGCCACACTACATATACACATATATACACACACACACACACACACACACACACACATATATATATATATTTATCTATGATTCACCAAATAAAACTGAAAGGGGAAGCACAGTCCTTTAAGCATAAGTTCTCTTTTGAGTCTCCTCCATTTCCACTAACTTAACTGTAAGGAATCTTCCCCTAATAATAATAATAAGTGTAAAACGAACAGCCGTACAGAAAAACTTATGTGAGAGAAATTGCAGAGTAACTTCTTGATGCAATGAAAGCCTTTAGGCTAGGGAGAAAAACTACAGGGCTGGATGGCATTCCAGTTGAGGTATGGGAGTTGGTGGAGTTGTCACATTTGAAGTTCACAAACACATAGAAATGTTTGCTCCATCTAAAATTACACCCAACTGACTGCAGCATTATCACACACAAAACAAACAAACAGAGGAGACAAGTAGAATGGGGAGAAGGTACCTAACTTGTTTACCCTTTAAGATGGGCAAAAATAAATCGCCACAAATAGAATGTTACACGTGTGGCATACAACCATCTCAGCTCTGCAGATTTTTGCTACGAAGAGAATCACTAGATCACTGCATTTTGTATTGCCACTGTGTAGCTCGTTTCTGGTCACAGGTTCAAGAATGGATCAAATAAGTCACATCTAAAATTAGTCCCACAAAACAGCCCTATTGGGAGATTTGGACTATAGTCAAACAACAAAATAATACTATTTACCATTAACTTACAATATGTAGATACGATGTGATTAGACAGGTTCAGAATTTATGTGAAACATAAAGGGAGAGGTGGGATGGACAGAGTAGCTGAGGGGTGGGGTTTACAGAGAGAGGTGGGATGGACAGGGTAGCTGAGGGGTGGGGTTTACAGAGAGAGGTGGGATGGACAGGGTAGCTGAGGGGTGGGGTTTACAGAGAGAGGTGGGATGGACAGGGTAGCTGAGGGGTGGGGTTTACAGAGAGAGGTGGGATGGACAGGGTAGCTGAGGGGTGGGGTTTACAGAGAGAGGTGGGATGGACAGGGTAGCTGAGGGGTGGGGTTTACAGAGAGAGGTGGGATGGACAGAGTAGCTGAGGGGTGGGGTTTACAGAGAGAGGTGGGATGGACAGGGTAGCTGAGGGGTGGGGTTTACAGAGAGAGGTGGGATGGACAGGGTAGCTGAGGGGTGGGGTTTACAGAGAGAGGTGGGATGGACAGGGTAGCTGAGGGGTGGGGTTTACAGAGAGAGGTGGGATGGACAGAGTAGCTGAGGGGTGGGGTTTACAGGGAGAGGTGGGATGGACAGGGTAGCTGAGGGGTGGGGTTTACAGAGAGAGGTGGGATGGACAGGGTAGCTGAGGGGTGGGGTTTACAGAGAGGTGGGATGGACAGGGTAGCTGAGGGGTGGGGTTTACAGAGAGAGGTGGGATGGACAGAGTAGCTGAGGGGTGGGGTTTACAGGGAGAGGTGGGATGGACAGGGTAGCTGAGGGGTGGGGTTTACAGAGAGAGGTGGGATGGACAGGGCAGCTGAGGGGTGGGGTTTACAGAGAGAGGTGGGATGGACAGAGTAGCTGAGGGGTGGGGTTTACAGAGAGAGGTGGGATGGACAGAGTAGCTGAGGGGTGGGGTTTACATGGAGAGGTGGGCTGGACAGAGTAGCTGAGGGGTGGGGTTTACAGAGAGAGGTGGGATGGACAGGGTAGCTGAGGGGTGGGGTTTACAGAGAGAGGTGGGATGGACAGAGTAGCTGAGGGGTGGGGTTTACAGAGAGAGGTGGGATGGACAGAGTAGCTGAGGGGTGGGGTTTACAGAGAGAGGTAGGATGGACAGGGTAGCTGAGGGGTGGGGTTTACAGAGAGAAGTGGGATGGAGAGAGTAGCTGAGGGGTGGGGTTTACAGAGAGAGGTGGGATGGACAGAGTAGCTGAGGGGTGGGGTTTACATGGAGAGGTGGGCTGGACAGAGTAGCTGAGGGGTGGGGTTTACAGAGAGAGGTGGGATGGACAGGGTAGCTGAGGGGTGGGGTTTACAGAGAGAGGTGGGATGGACAGAGTAGCTGAGGGGTGGGGTTTACAGAGAGAGGTGGGATGGACAGAGTAGCTGAGGGGTGGGGTTTACAGAGAGAGGTAGGATGGACAGGGTAGCTGAGGGGTGGGGTTTACAGAGAGAAGTGGGATGGAGAGAGTAGCTGAGGGGTGGGCAGCCTCCACTCTTCTGGGAAGGCTTTCCACTAGATGTTGGAACATTGCTTGTGTGCTGCTGCTCTGCCATGGAAACCCATTTCATGAATCTTCCGACGAACAGCTATTGTGCTGACGTTGCTTCCATAGGCAGATTGGAACTCTGTAGTGAGTGTTGCAACCGAGGACAGACGTTTCCACTTCACGATAACTGCACTTACAGTTGACCGGGGGCAGCTCTAGCAGGGCACAAATGTGGTGAACTGACTTGTTGGAAAAGTGGCATCCTTGAAAGTTTCAAGTTCTTCAGTGAGGCCATTCTATTGTCAATGTTTTGTCTATGGAGATTGCATGGCTGTGTGGTCGATTTAATTAAACCTGTCAGCAACAGATGTGGCTGAAATATCAGAATCCACCCGTTTTGAAGAGGTGTCCACATACTTTTGTATTTATGAAAATATCAGAATTACTTAAATTTTTGCTATGTAACTACTGTGAACAAAACATGTATGCAGAATTTAACAAAATAAAAAGCTGTGTCATCCAGGTGGATGAGCCAATAGAAACTGTACATAGCTGACAACATTTTGAATGTCTATACTTTTGAAACATTAGACTGAAATGTACATTTTGGTTTGTTTACTTTATTATTTCAATGTATGTTTATCTTGCCAAAGCAAGTATGTTACCAACGCCATTACCAATGCCAAAAAACACCCTTCTAATTGAATTGAGAGAGGGCGAGCGAGCGAGCATGAGAGAGAACTAATGAGTGAGCGAGAGAAAGAGGGATGGCGGGGGGCGTTCAAGAAAGAGGGTGATGCAAAAAGGGCCCGCTTTAAAACTAAATATATCTGTCTGAATATCACTGTGGCACTCAGAACACAACCCACCGGTTGGTGGACAGCGGGGGAAAGAGGTAATTTTGTTCCTGTGCCGGTCTCAGTCTGTCAATAAGTTGTAGGTAGATGGAGATCAAACTGTTGAGACAATGAATCCCTGTCCCCTGAGGCACCACTTAACCTTGTCAGGCAGGGGGAGGTTGGGGAAAGCAAAGGGAGGCTTAAAGTGGGCTCCGCAGCTGTGACCAGCCATACTGATAAGACAAAGTGTTTGTCTTTCTGTCGTCTGACGGCTCAATCCACAACGCCATGGCTGAGGCCCAAATGGCAACCTATTGTCAATACAGTGCACTTGTCCTTACGGGCCCTGGTCAAAAGTAGGGCACTAAATAGGGAATAGGGCACCAAATGGGACCACAACATCAGATTGATGCTGCAGCCGCTTCCAGAAAGCTTAAGCCTGTTGACATAAAGGCCTTTGCAGACTGTATGATTTTAGCCGTACTTATGCCAGGGTTTTACCGTCCCAGACAGCTCTTTCAGTGCGACAGGGTCTAGAGGTCTGCCGGTGAAATACCTCTGCGTTTGGTTGTAGGCTCTGGCAAAGTTCTAGTGGTGTCGTCGAGACGTCGAGTCTTTATCGTGTTCTGAGCCGATCCCGGTGACTGACCAATAGGAACACGGACGGCACTGAGTACACACTCAAACAATACGATGAAGTCAGATTACTATAATAGTTTGATTTTAAATGTTTACATGCTGTGCAACAACAACAACAACAACAACTTCCCTTGATGATCTTTTCATCTGAAAATCAAAGCTTCCTGAAAAATGCAGAAAAATCACCAAATGAAATAATATAAACTGTTGGTGCTCAGAGTGATGTATAAACTGTTGGTGCTCAGAGTGATGTATAAACTGTTGGTGCTCAGAGTGATGTATAAACTGTTGGTGCTCAGAGTGATGTATAAACTGTTGGTGCTCAGAGTGATGTATAAACTGTTGGTGCTCAGAGTGATGTATAAACTGTTGGTGCTCAGTGATGTATAAACTGTTGGTGCTCAGTGATGTATAAACTGTTGGTGCTCAGAGTGATGTATAAACTGTTGGTGCTCAGAGTGATGTATAAACTGTTGGTGCTCAGAGTGATGTATAAACTGTTGGTGCTCAGAGTGATGTATAAACTGTTGGTGCTCAGAGTGATGTATAAACTGTTGGTGCTCAGTGATGTGATGATGTATAAACTGTTGGTGCTCAGAGTGATGTATAAACTGTTGGTGCTCAGAGTGATGTATAAACTGTTGATGCTCAGAGTGATGTATAAACTGTTGGTGCTCAGAGTGATGTATAAACTGTTGGTGCTCAGAGTGATGTATAAACTGTTGGTGCTCAGAGTGATGTATAAACTGTTGGTGCTCAGAGTGATGTATAAACTGTTGGTGCTCAGAGTGATGTATAAACTGTTGGTGCTCAGAGTGATGTATAAACTGTTGGTGCTCAGAGTGATGTATAAACTGTTGGTGCTCAGAGTGATGTATAAACTGTTGGTGCTCAGAGTGATGTATAAACTGTTGGTGCTCAGAGTGATGTATAAACTGTTGGTGCTCAGAGTGATGTATAAACTGTTGGTGCTCAGAGTGATGTATAAACTGTTGGTGCTCAGATCCACCGCTGCGGTAGACGTCAAGCGATACGCAGAATGTGACCGTTGGTGCTCAGAACTGAAGCAAAAAATTAAAAATAAAAAAAATGACCAGGTTGATCAAGATTTAAATGGTTTAACATCACACAGTGTGACATTTAATAATCGTAAAAGACCGAATCCGACAAGCAGTCTGCAAAGGCGTGTGGGTGTGCGTGTATATATAGAGAGGACTATGTCGGTGTAATGTTCAGCTAGGCTATACCATGGCAAATACCTTTTTGAATGAATTACAACACACACACACACACACACACTGCAGCTTTATACAGCGCTGCAACCCAGCAGCATAACAGGGGATTTGTTTAGACTGGGTGCTAGCTACTGGCCTATCATCTATTGTTCTGTTCCCAACATACACCGAGTATATCAAACATCAGGAACACCTTCCTAATATTGAATTGCACCCCCCTTTCGCCCTCGGAACAGCTTAAATTCTTCGGGGCGTCGACTCTACAATGTGTCAAAAGTGTTCCACAGGGATGCTGGCCCATGTTGACTCCAGTGCTTCCCACAAGTTGTGTGAAGTTGGCTGGATGTCCTTTTGGGTGGTGGACCATTCATGATACACACGAGAAAATGTTGAGCGTGAAAAAACCCAGCAGCGTTGCAGTTCTTCACACAAACCGGTGAGCCTGGAACCTACTACCATATACCCTGTTTAAAGGCACTTCAATCTTTTGTCCCGCCCGTTCACCCACCGAATGGCACAATGTTTTGTATAGTCAGTGTAAAAAAAAACCAACAACAACGACGAGGGAGTTTTAAAAATAAAATGTTCCAAGATGAACCATGCAGCTGGAACATGAATTGAGATGTGATGTGTTTCTTTCCAAAAAAGGGTTACGGTTGAGATTTGGGGGGCAAGCTGATCCTAGCTCCTTCTACCTTGGGCACAGCAGCCTAGAACACAGAGGAACCAGACAGGGGCCTAGAACACAGAGGAACCAGACAGGGGCCTAGAACACAGAGAAACCAGACAGGGGCCTAGAACACAGAGAAACCAGACAGGGGCCTAGAACACAGAGGAACCAGACAGGGGCCTAGAACACAGAGGAACCAGACAGGGGCCTAGAACACAGAGGAACCAGACAGGGGCCTAGAACACAGAGGAACCAGACAGGGGCCTAGAACACAGAGGAACCAGACAGGGGCCTAGAACACAGAGGAACCAGACAGGGGCCTAGAACACAGAGGAACCAGACAGGGGACTAGAACACAGAGGAACCAGACAGGGGACTAGAACACAGAGGAACCAGACAGGGGCCTAGAACACAGAGGAACCAGACAGGGGCCTAGAGCACTGAGGAACCAGACAGGGGCCTAGAACACAGAGGAACCAGACAGGGGCCTAGAACACAGAGGAACCAGACAGGGGACTAGAACACAGAGGAACCAGACAGGGGACTAGAACACAGAGGAACCAGACAGGGGACTAGAACACAGAGGAACCAGACAGGGGCCTAGAACACAGAGGAACCAGACAGGGGACTAGAACACAGAGGAACCAGACAGGGGCCTAGAACACAGAGGAACCAGACAGGGGCCTAGAACACAGAGGAACCAGACAGGGGCCTAGAACACAGAGGAACCAGACAGGGGCCTAGAGCACTGAGGAACCAGACAGGGGCCTAGAACACAGAGGAACCAGACAGGGGCCTAGAACACAGAGGAACCAGACAGGGGCCTAGAACACAGAGGAACCAGACAGGGGCCTAGAACACAGAGGAACCAGACAGGGGCCTAGAACACAGAGGAACCAGACAGGGGCCTAGAACACAGAGGAACCAGACAGGGGCCTAGAACACAGAGGAACCAGACAGGGGCCTAGAACACAGAGGAACCAGACAGGGGCCTAGAACACAGAGGAACCAGACAGGGGCCTAGAACACAGAGGAACCAGACAGGGGCCTAGAACACAGAGGAACCAGACAGGGGCCTAGAACACAGAGGAACCAGACAGGGGCCTAGAACACAGAGGAACCAGACAGGGGCCTAGAACACAGAGGAACCAGACAGGGGCCTAGAACACAGAGGAACCAGACAGGGGCCTAGAACACAGAGGAACCAGACAGGGGCCTAGAACACAGAGGAACCTAGAACACAGAGGAACCAGACAGGGGCCTAGAACACGGAGGAACCAGACAGGGGCCTAGAACACAGAGGAACCAGACAGGGGCCTAGAACACAGAGGAACCAGACAGGGGCCTAGAACACAGAGGAACCAGACAGGGGCCTAGAACACAGAGGAACCAGACAGGGGCCTAGAACACAGAGGAACCAGACAGGGGCCTAGAACACGGAGGAACCAGACAGGGGCCTAGAACACGGAGGAACCAGACAGGGGCCTAGAACACGGAGGAACCAGACAGGGGCCTAGAACACAGAGGAACCAGACAGGGGCCTAGAACACAGAGGAACCAGACAGGGGCCTAGAACACTGAGGAACCAGACAGGGGCCTAGAACACAGAGGAACCAGACAGGGGCCTAGAACACAGAGGAACCAGACAGGGGCCTAGAACACAGAGGAACCAGACAGGGGACTAGAACACAGAGGAACCAGACAGGGGACTAGAACACAGAGGAACCAGACAGGGGCCTAGAACACAGAGGAACCAGACAGGGGCCTAGAACACAGAGGAACCAGACAGGGGCCTAGAACACAGAGGAACCAGACAGGGGCCTAGAACAGAGGAACCTAGAACACAGAGGAACCAGACAGGGGCCTAGAACTCGGAGGAACCAGACAGGGGCCTAGAACACGGAGGAACCAGACAACCACATAGCCAAGCTCTAGGGTTTTCTATTCGGAGTTAGCATTTATACTGAACAACAACAAAAACACAACATGTAAAATGTTGGTCCCAAGTTTCATGAGCTGAAATAAAATTATACATTTTCCATATGCACATTCATTTCTCTCAAATTGTATTCACATATTTGTTTAGTGAACTTTTCTCTTTTGTCAAGATAATCCATCCACTTGACCAGGTGTGGCATATCAAGAAGCTGATTAAACAGCATGATCATTACACAGGTAATATATAATATATGCCATTTAGCAGACGCTTTTATCCAAAGCGACTTACAGTCATGTGTGCATACATTCTACGTATGGGTGGTCCCGGGAATCGAACCCACTACCCTGGCGTTACAAGCGCCATGCTCTACCAACTGAGCTACAGAAGGACCAGGTGCACCTTGTGCTCCGGACATAAGGACAATCTAGACCTCCCGGGTGCATCGCAGTGCTAGAGGCCTCACTACAGACCCGGGGTCAATCCCGCGCTGTGTCACAGCCGGCCGCGACCTGGAGACCCATGAGGCCATAGGGTCTGGCCCAACGTCGTCCGGATTAGGGAAGAATTTGGCCGGCCGAGATGTCCTTCTCACATCGCACTCTAGCGACACCTTGTGGCGGGTCGAACGCATGCACGCTGACACGAGTCGCCAGTTGTACGGTGTTCACTCCGACACATTGGTACGGCTGGCTTCTGGGTTTAGCGAGCAGTGTGTCAAGAAGCAGTGCAGCTTGGCGGGGTCGTGTTTCGGAGGGCGCGTGGCTCTCGACCTTCGCCTCTCCCGAACGCACAGAGGTCCCGTAACGAGATGCTGAAGCTCATTGTCGTGCCATTCATCTGCCGTCAATCCTCATGTTTCAGCACGATAACCCCTTGACCCCATGTCTCAAGGATCTGGACACAATTCCTGGAAGATAAAAATGCCCCAGTTCTTCCATTGGCCTTATTGTTACACGTTGAGCATGTTTGGGATGCTCTGGATGGACGTGTACAACAGCATGCTCCAGTTCCCACCATCGTCCAGAAACTTCACAGCCACTGAAGAGTGGGACAACACTTCACAATCAACATCCCGATCAACTCTATGCGAAAGAGACGCTGCAGGAGGCAAACGGTGGTCACACTAGAAACTCACTGGTTTTCTGATCCACGTCGCTACCTTTAAGGTATCTGTGACTAACAGATGCATATCTGTATTCCCAATTTAACTTATTTCCTTATTTGAACTGTACCTTGAAGTTGTTGCATTTATATTTGAGTCCAGTGTAGTAATGTCCCCATCCTCCATCACTAACTTCAACACATGATATTTTCTGTAGACAAATTAACTCCAGTATTTGAAGAAAACATCCAAGATGTTTGGTGTAATTTTAGGTAACGTACCTCGATGAGCTTGTTGGCGTGCTCGCGGAATACTTGGGCGTATTCCTTCACCTCCTTCTCGTTCCCGTTCTTTGCTGCTTCGATCAAAACCAGCAGAGGAACGTTGGTCTCCAGGAACGAGTCAGAAACATGATCCATGACCGCCTTACGCAGCTACACAGGAGGAGAGAGTCAGAGCGAGAAAGGGGAGTCAGACAGCAGGACAGTTATATTAGGTGTACCTGAGAACAGAAAGCCTCTGGTAGAGAAACTAAATATTTTGTAAAACCAACCTGTCTCTGGAGGTCTCTGGAGAAGGACTGGGAGGACGGAGAGAGAACGAGAACAAGGGAAGAAAGGGAGAAAGGGAGGAAAGGAAGAGAGGGGGAGTTGGACCAACCTGTCAGCGGAGGTCTTTGGAGAAGAAATGGAAGTTGTACCAACCTGTCTGCGAAGGTCCCTAGTCTTCTTGGTCATCCTGTCGATGGCAGTGTTCAGAGCATCACTCCTGTCCTTCTTGCCAGCCTGGAGAGAAAGAGAGAAGGTTAGAGAGGCCTACTGACTGGTAATGACTATTTACACAGAGAGAGAGAAAGGGAAAGAGGTGGCTGAAAGTCACTGAGGAATGAATCACAGGCCTGTACAAGACAGTGATATGAGATGGACCATAGATACAGATATAGTGTAAGATAGACAACAGTACAGATTTCTTCACATCTCCCCCTCGTTCTCCCCCTCGTTCTCCCCCTCTCTCCCCCCCTCGTTCTCCCCCGTTCTCCCCATCTCTCCCCCTCGTTCTCCCCATCTCCCCTCTTTCTCCCCATCTCCCCTCGTCCCCATCTCCCCATCCCCATCTCCCCCCTCGTTCTCCCCATCTCCCCTCGTTCTCCCCATCTCCCTCTTTCTCCCCCTCGTTCTCCCCCTCGTTCTCCCCCTCCCTCCCCCTCGTTCTCCCCCTCGTTCTCCCCCTCGTTCTCTCCCCATCTCCCTCGTTCTCCCCATCTCCCCCTCGTTCTCCCCATCTCCCCTCGTTCTCCCCATCTCCCTCTCCTCCCCATCTCCCTCTTTCTCCCCATCTCCCTCTTTCTCCCCATCTCCCTCTTTCTCCCCATCTCCCTCTTTCTCCCACTCATTGAGTTTCTCCTGAGGGACTCCCTGAGGAAGGATATCAACTAAAAGGTAATAACGTGTCTTCACGTGTCTTCATATTGATTCCTGCGCCAAGCCTAGATGTTCCGTAGGTTTTAATTGGCCGAACAATCACCTTGCACGGGAACGCTCTAGTTATTTCCCTGTTCTGGTCTATCTAAGGGTGTTGAAGAGGTTCAGATCAGGATGAGCGAACACGGCACCGGAGAAACTCCTGGTAATAGCCGTCATACCAACAGAGACTGAAGGAATCTCTCTCGTTCCCTCTTTCTCACACTGTGAATGAGTGTCAAATGGAGAAATGGCACCCTATTCCCTTTTGAAGTGCACTACTTTTAACCAGACCCTATGGCCAATGGCACCTTGCTCTCTTTGAAGTGCCCTTTCTTTTGATCAGGGCCCATAGGGTAGTAGTGCAGTAAAATAAGGGTCGCCATTTGGGATGCAGATAGAGTGTAACCTTGGTTAACAGATGAGAATGAGAGCAGACCGCCAAGCTAGGTGACGTCACAAACCAGTCCTGCTCTACCACGGTGTGAGAAAATATATACCTCAAAATGTTGTGTGATATGGAAAAACTAAAATGCAGCCTGACTGCAGAGAGATGCCCCACATAGGGCCCATAGGCCTCCGGTCAAAAGTAGTGCACTAGGTAGGGAATAGGGTGCCATTTGGGACTCATACAGGGGGGTTCAAGTCCTCATTAAAAGATAAGGTCGTAGTACTAGACAGTGACAGGCTACAGGAGAGGAGCAGGATTTTAATAGAACTCAATAAATACACTGAACTGATGTGCTTGTCATCAGCATACACTAACATTGCAGACATTCACACGCTACGCTAAAAATTAACAGGTTAGCAAACAGGCTACACAGCCAAATCAGATGCTAATATTAACAGGCTGGCTAAAACAACACTAAGGTAACTTGGTAGGATAGATGGAGAGACTGGTGGGAGAGATGGAGAGACTGGTGGGATAGATGGAGAGGCTGGTGGGAGAGATGGAGAGACTGGTGGGAGAGATGGAGAGACTGGTGGGAGAGATGGAGAGACTGGTGGGATAGATGGAGAGACTGGTGGGATAGATGGAGAGACTGGTGGGATAGATGGAGAGACTGGTGGGATAGATGGAGAGACTGGTGGGATAGATGGAGAGGCTGGTGGGATAGATGGAGAGACTGGTGGGATAGATGGAGAGACTGGTGGGATAGATGGAGAGACTGGTGGGAGAGATGGAGAGACTGGTGGGATAGATGGAGAGACTGGTGGGAGAGATGGAGAGACTGGTGGGAGAGATGGAGAGACTGGTGGGATAGATGGAGAGGCTGGTGGGATAGATGGAGAGACTGGTGGGATAGATGGAGAGGCTGGTGGGATAGATGGAGAGACTGGTGGGATAGATGGAGAGGCTGGTGGGATAGATGGAGAGACTGGTGGGATAGATGGAGAGGCTGGTGGGATAGATGGAGAGACTGGTGGGATAGATGGAGAGGCTGGTGGGATAGATGGAGAGGCTGGTGGGATAGATGGAGATGGAGAGACTGGTGGGATAGATGGAGAGACTGGTGGGATAGATGGAGAGGCTGGTGGGATAGATGGAGAGACTGGTGGGATAGATGGAGAGGCTGGTGGGATAGATGGAGAGGCTGGTGGGATAGATGGAGAGGCTGGTGGGATAGATGGAGAGGCTGGTGGGATAGATGGAGATGGAGAGGCTGGTGGGATAGATGGAGAGGCTGGTAGGATAGATGGAGAGGCTGGTGGGATAGATGGAGAGGCTGGTGGGATAGATGGAGAGACTGGTGGGATAGATGGAGATGGAGAGACTGGTGGGAGAGATGGAGAGACTGGTGGGATAGATGGAGAGGCTGGTGGGATAGATGGAGAGACTGGTGGGATAGATGGAGAGACTGGTGGGATAGATGGAGAGACTGGTGGGATAGATGGAGAGACTGGTGGGATAGATGGAGAGGCTGGTGGGATAGATGGAGATGGAGAGGCTGGTGGGATAGATGGAGATGGAGAGACTGGTGGGATAGATGGAGAGACTGGTGGGATAGATGGAGAGACTGGTGGGAGAGATGGAGAGACTGGTGGGAGAGATGGAGAGACTGGTGGGAGAGATGGAGAGACTGGTGGGAGAGATGGAGAGACTGGTGGGAGAGATGGAGAGACTGGTGGGAGAGATGGAGAGACTGGTGGGAGAGATGGAGAGACTGGTGGGATAGATGGAGAGACTGGTGGGATAGATGGAGAGACTGGTGGGATAGATGGAGAGACTGGTGGGAGAGATGGAGAGACTGGTGGGATAGATGGAGAGGCTGGTGGGATAGATGGAGAGGCTGGTGGGAGAGATGGAGAGGCTGGTGGGATAGATGGAGAGACTGGTGGGATAGATGGAGAGGCTGGTGGGAGAGATGGAGAGGCTGGTGGGATAGATGGAGAGACTGGTGGGATAGATGGAGAGACTGGTGGGATAGATGGAGAGACTGGTGGGATAGATGGAGAGACTGGTGGGATAGATGGAGAGACTGGTGGGAGAGATGGAGAGACTGGTGGGATAGATGGAGAGGCTGGTGGGATAGATGGAGAGACTGGTGGGATAGATGGAGAGACTGGTGGGATAGATGGAGAGACTGGTGGGATAGATGGAGAGGCTGGTGGGATAGATGGAGATGGAGAGACTGGTGGGATAGATGGAGAGGCTGGTGGGATAGATGGAGATGGAGAGACTGGTGGGATAGATGGAGAGGCTGGTGGGATAGATGGAGATGGAGAGACTGGTGGGATAGATGGAGAGACTGGTGGGATAGATGGAGAGACTGGTGGGATAGATGGAGATGGAGAGACTGGTGGGATAGATGGAGAGGCTGGTGGGATAGATGGAGATGGAGAGACTGGTGGGATAGATGGAGATGGAGAGGCTGGTGGGAGAGATGGAGAGACTGGTGGGATAGATGGAGAGGCTGGTGGGATAGATGGAGAGGCTGGTGGGATAGATGGAGAGACTGGTGGGAGAGATGGAGAGACTGGTGGGATAGATGGAGAGACTGGTGGGATAGATGGAGAGGCTGGTGGGATAGATGGAGATGGAGAGACTGGTGGGATAAATGGAGATGCTGGTGGGATAGATGGAGATGGAGAGACTGGTGGGAGAGATGGAGAGACTGGTGGGATAGATGGAGAGACTGGTGGGAGAGATGGAGAGACTGGTGGGAGAGATGGAGAGACTGGTGGGAGAGATGGAGAGGCTGGTGGGATAGATGGAGAGGCTGGTGGGATAAATGGAGAGGCTGGTGGGATAGATGGAGATGGAGAGACTGGTGGGATAGATGGAGATGGAGAGACTGGTGGGATAGATGGAGAGACTGGTGGGATAGATGGAGAGACTGGTGGGATAGATGGAGAGGCTGGTGGGATAGATGGAGAGACTGGTGGGATAGATGGAGAGACTGGTGGGATAGATGGAGAGGCTGGTGGGATAGATGGAGAGACTGGTGGGATAGATGGAGAGGCTGGTGGGATAGATGGAGAGACTGGTGGGATAGATGGAGATGGAGAGACTGGTGGGATAGATGGAGATGGAGAGACTGGTGGGATAGATGGAGAGACTGGTGGGATAGATGGAGAGACTGGTGGGATAGATGGAGAGACTGGTGGATAGATGGAGAGGCTGGTGGGATAGATGGAGAGACTGGTGGGATAGATGGAGAGACTGGTGGGATAGATGGAGAGACTGGTGGGATAGATGGAGAGACTGGTGGGATAGATGGAGAGACTGGTGGGATAGATGGAGAGGCTGGTGGGATAGATGGAGATGGAGAGACTGGTGGGATAGATGGAGAGACTGGTGGGATAGATGGAGAGACTGGTGGGATAGATGGAGATGGAGAGACTGGTGGGATAGATGGAGAGACTGGTGGGATAGATGGAGAGACTGGTGGGATAGATGGAGAGACTGGTGGGATAGATGGAGATGGAGAGGCTGGTGGGATAGATGGAGATGGAGAGACTGGTGGGATAGATGGAGAGACTGGTGGGATAAATGGAGAGACTGGTGGGATAAATGGAGAGGCTGGTGGGATAAATGGAGAGACTGGTGGGATAGATGGAGAGGCTGGTGGGATAGATGGAGAGACTGGTGGGAGAGATGGAGAGACTGGTGGGAGAGATGGAGAGGCTGGTGGGATAGATGGAGAGACTGGTGGGATAGATGGAGAGACTGGTGGGATAGATGGAGAGACTGGTGGGATAGATGGAGAGACTGGTGGGATAGATGGAGAGACTGGTGGGATAGATGGAGATGGAGAGACTGGTGGGATAGATGGAGATGGAGAGACTGGTGGGATAGATGGAGATGGAGAGACTGGTGGGATAGATGGAGAGGCTGGTGGGATAGATGGAGAGGCTGGTGGGATAGATGGAGAGGCTGGTGGGATAGATGGAGAGGCTGGTGGGATAGATGGAGAGGCTGGTGGGATAGATGGAGAGACTGGTGGGATAGATGGAGAGACTGGTGGGATAGATGGAGAGACTGGTGGGATAGATGGAGAGACTGGTGGGATAGATGGAGAGACTGGTGGGATAGATGGAGAGACTGGTGGGATAGATGGAGAGACTGGTGGGAGAGATGGAGAGGCTGCTGGGATAGATGGAGAGACTGGTGGGATAAATGGAGAGACTGGTGGGAGAGATGGAGAGACTGGTGGGATAGATGGAGAGGCTGGTGGGATAGATAGAGAGACTGGTGGGATAGATAGAGAGACTGGTGGGATAGATGGAGAGACTGGTGGGAGAGATGGAGAGACTGGTGGGATAGATAGAGAGACTGGTGGGATAGATAGAGAGACTGGTGGGATAGATGGAGAGACTGGTGGGAGAGATGGAGAGACTGGTGGGATAGATGGAGAGACTGGTGGGATAGATAGAGAGACTGGTGGGATAGATGGAGAGACTGGTGGGATAGATGGAGAGACTGGTGGGATAGATGGAGAGACTGGTGGGATAGATGGAGAGGCTGGTGGGATAGATGGAGAGACTGGTGGGATAGATGGAGAGACTGGTGGGATAGATGGAGAGACTGGTGGGATAGATGGAGAGACTGGTGGGATAGATGGAGAGACTGGTGGGATAGATGGAGAGACTGGTGGGAGAGATGGAGAGACTGGTGGGATAGATGGAGAGGCTGGTGGGATAGATAGAGAGACTGGTGGGATAGATGGAGAGACTGGTGGGATAGATGGAGAGGCTGGTGGGATAGATGGAGAGGCTGGTGGGAGAGATGGAGAGGCTGGTGGGATAAATGGAGAGACTGGTGGGATAGATGGAGAGGCTGGTGGGATAGATGGAGATGGAGAGGCTGGTGGGATAGATGGAGAGGCTGGTGGGATAAATGGAGAGACTGGTGGGAGAGATGGAGAGACTGGTGGGATAGATGGAGATGGAGAGGCTGGTGGGATAGATGGAGAGGCTGGTGGGATAAATGGAGAGACTGGTGGGAGAGATGGAGAGACTGGTGGGATAGATGGAGATGGAGAGGCTGGTGGGATAGATGGAGAGGCTGGTGGGATAAATGGAGAGACTGGTGGGAGAGATGGAGAGACTGGTGGGATAGATGGA
Source organism: Oncorhynchus keta (assembly GCF_023373465.1). Lineage (NCBI taxonomy): Eukaryota > Metazoa > Chordata > Actinopteri > Salmoniformes > Salmonidae > Oncorhynchus > Oncorhynchus keta. Next base: position 5,418,424 of record NC_068450.1, on the reverse strand, counting down.
GAGACTGGTGGGATAGATGGAGAGGCTGGTGGGATAGATGGAGATGGAGAGGCTGGTGGGATAGATGGAGAGGCTGGTGGGATAAATGGAGAGACTGGTGGGAGAGATGGAGAGACTGGTGGGATAGATGGAGAGACTGGTGGGATAGATGGAGAGGCTGGTGGGATAGATGGAGAGACTGGTGGGAGAGATGGAGAGACTGGTGGGATAGATGGAGAGGCTGGTGGGATAAATGGAGAGACTGGTGGGATAGATGGAGAGACTGGTGGGATAGATGGAGAGACTGGTGGGATAGATGGAGAGGCTGGTGGGATAAATGGAGAGGCTGGTGGGATAAATGGAGAGACTGGTGGGATAGATGGAGAGACTGGTGGGATAGATGGAGAGACTGGTGGGATAGATGGAGAGACTGGTGGGATAGATGGAGATGGAGAGACTGGTGGGATAGATGGAGAGACTGGTGGGATAGATGGAGATGGAGAGACTGGTGGGATAGATGGAGAGACTGGTGGGATAGATGGAGAGGCTGGTGGGATAGATGGAGAGGCTGGTGGGATAGATGGAGAGACTGGTGGGATAGATGGAGAGGCTGGTGGGAGAGATGGAGATGGAGAGACTGGTGGGATAGATGGAGATGGAGAGACTGGTGGGATAGATGGAGAGACTGGTGGGATAGATGGAGAGACTGGTGGGATAGATGGAGATGGAGAGACTGGTGGGAGAGATGGAGATGCTGGTGGGATAGATGGAGATGGAGAGACTGGTGGGATAGATGGAGAGACTGGTGGGATAGATGGAGAGGCTGGTGGGATAGATGGAGAGGCTGGTGGGATAGATGGAGAGACTGGTGGGATAGATGGAGAGACTGGTGGGATAGATGGAGAGGCTGGTGGGAGAGATGGAGAGACTGGTGGGATAGATGGAGAGACTGGTGGGATAGATGGAGAGGCTGGTGGGATAGATGGAGAGACTGGTGGGATAGATGGAGAGACTGGTGGGATAGATGGAGAGGCTGGTGGGATAGATGGAGAGACTGGTGGGATAGATGGAGAGGCTGGTGGGAGAGATGGAGAGACTGGTGGGATAGATGGAGAGACTGGTGGGAGAGATGGAGATGGAGAGGCTGGTGGGAGAGATGGAGAGACTGGTGGGATAGATGGAGAGGCTGGTGGGATAGATGGAGAGACTGGTGGGAGAGATGGAGAGACTGGTGGGAGAGATGGAGAGGCTGGTGGGATAGATGGGGAGGCTGGTGGGAGAGATGGAGTCTGTCTGGAGCTGGTCCAGTCTGAACACACCATTACATCAAACATTCTAGAGAGTCTGGAGCTGGTCCAGTCTGAACACAGCATGACATCAAACATTATGGAGAGCAAGAGGAGTCTCTCTTACTGTTGCGATAAAGAGGGAGGGAGAGAGCGAGTGAGAGATAGAGACACAGAGATACAGAGAGAGAGAGGACGAAGGTTAGGAAAGGAAGTGAGAAAGACGTGCGTTGAAGGAGGGAGAAAGAAGAGACAACTGACGTCACTGGTGACGCGGCCGCCTCCTTCCAAGTTGCTGAACTGAGTCAAAACATGAATGGAGACAACTAGCCAGACCAAACCCCCCGGGTCCAAACCACTAATCAGAATCCACTTCTCAGCCAAACACCAAATACAACAGGTGGTTGGAGTTCGCCCCCCCCCCACCCCACCCACTACACCGTTCCAAACCAATCACATTGAAGTACAGAGTGGCTGCCCATACGTCAGCAAGCCCGATACTCTAAATGAAAGCAGTGCCCTCTGGGTAGACGTGAATGATGTATCACACTCTTCCCTCCAATCAGACTACAGCATAGCCACCTCCTGCTCAGTTCAACCAAGGGGGTTTTGCAGCATACTTCAACTGCTCTGCCTCCCTCACTCACTCCCTCCCTCCCCTGGGAGTCCAGGGAACATAAAAAGGGCCATTTGTTTAATAATTCTATTTAATTTGTGTCTAGCGTGCGCACATATATATACATATATATATATATATATACATACACACACGGTCAGAAAACAGGCAGGTTCATATTTAGTCCATGTTGGTTCCAACAGGAAGCTGCCGCAACACGTTGGCGATATCAATATTCTGATGGTGACGAGTCAGCGGAAACGAAGGAAGACAACAAAAACAAACAAAAGACATGGAGGGAGAGGAGGAATGAGGCTCGTGAGCACTGTGCGCAAGTGTGCAAGGCAGAAAGCAAACGAGAGCAGTAGAGAAAACGAGAAAGAAGAGAGAAAGCGAGAGAGAAAGAGAGAAACAGAGAGAGAGAAAGAGAGAGAGACTGAGAGAAAGAGAGAGAGACAGAGAAAGAGAGAGAGACTGAGAGAAAGAGAGAGAGAGAAAGAGAGAGAGAGAGAAAGAGAGAGAGAAAGAGAGAGAGAAAGAGAGAAAGAAAGAGAGAAAGAAAGCGAGAGAAAGAGAGAGAAAGAGAGAGAGAGAGAAAGAGAGAGAAAGCGAGATAGAGAGAAAGAGAGAAAGCGAGAGAGAGAGAGAAAGAGAGAGAGAAAGAGAGAGAGAAAGAGAGAGAGAAAGAGAGAGAGAGAAAGAGAGATAGAGAGAAAGCGAGAGAGAGAAAGAGAGATAGAGAGAGAGAGAAACAGCACTGATGTTCGACGCCAGGCTGCCACCACTCTGTAGTGGTGAGTGGCTGCAACAAAAGCTCAGAATAACATCCCTGGCTTTCCGCTCGTCTTTTCTCTCTGCGTCGTTAGCTGGCTGCTCAGGACGCCCAGAGCCCGTAGGAGGAGAGTTGCTCCCTCCAACATACTGATCGCTGCAGTAGGCTGTGCTGGTCACCGCGGACCGACCAACCCAACGGCTCTCTGCCTGCCGGGTATCCCTGCCATCAACAAGTTAGGGGCAGGACGACTAGGGGATGGAGAGGACCCCCCCCCCACCACCACCTCTCAGCCAAGAGGGGCACTATTTGATACTCAATTAACCAATTGAGCTGACATCATTGCAGTGTGGAAGGAGGAGGAATACGGGGAAACAGTGTTTAGAGCCAGGGAGCTTTGGCAGCAAATCAACTAAAAACGAAGATACCAAAAAAAAAAAAAAAAAAAAAAAAAAAAACAGCCCTTTGGATAATGTGTGATTAAAAAACGCCAGAGGGGAAGATCACAACTAGGACCCGACAACATAATCAACCAGGGACATGGGATTTGTGATTTTGTTTCAATTGGGAGGGCTCAAGAGAAACGCCGCCACTTCATTACTTCAGCAAGAGAAGAGCCCGGTTCCTTTTGTGACTCAAAAGGGCTTTTCTTTTCTCCCTTTGTGTTCGTTCTGGCCGCTTCTGGAGTCCGCTGTGGAAAAGGACAGTTGAATGCAGCCTCCGACGTGCACAAAAGAATGGGTAAGTTATTCTCTTTTATCCAGAGAGTCTGGACATGAATAGGAAACAGAGTGAAAAAGGCGGGACTAAGGGATAATAGGGTTGTTCTTTATACTTTCAATGACATCCTCTTCTTCTTTGCCTTTTCATTTGGGGGGGGAGGGGGGGGAAGTCAAGTCTTGATTTGTTATCAAATTATACGACCAACTGACATGTTGTATAACAGTGCGCGGGGGAGATTATCTCCATGGCAATTCTTAAAGAATGCTGAGCGTAAACTAAAATTATCTATGAAAAAAAAAATGAAATTAGAAAGATTTTAATTGAATCAAAAGGCATAATGATTCTAGAAGCAGAGAGAAATCATTCATTAACAACCTGCATATATTCTTCTGTCTGATCATAAACAAATGACCTGGATGGAGGGCGAGAAGACCTCTAACATCTCTGCTTCATGTACATGAAACAGAGACAAACTGTTGTGTGTTTCTGAGAGGATTGTTTCCTTAACCTCCCTCCCTCCCTCCCTCCCGTCCTTCCTTCCTTCCTTCCTTCCTTCCTTCCTTGCTCGTCAAAGTAAACTCAGAACGCTCATAGCAGTGATGATGTGATCGATAATATGTGAAATTCTGGAATACTGAGGGGGTAGATTAGATTAGCAATAAGTGCTCTGCAGAGATCAGCATTTCCTCCCATTGGTTGATTTTATTATCTTTAAACCCCCCAGGTTTCCATTCAAGGTGGCCATTGGTGGGACCTGCACCAACGGCATTGTGCCTGTGTGTGTTCAGCATGCTGCTGTGCCTGCCGTCTCCTGCGTCATGCACAACCTGCCCCCAGAAATGCCGTTGCGAAGACCAGCAGTTCTACTGCGACACCCAAGGACTGGAGGCGCCCCCGGACGGCGTTGACAGGGGGGCCCTGGGGTTATCGCTCCGCCACAACAGCATCGCTGAACTGAGCCCGGACCAGTTCTATGGCTTCTCCCAGCTCACCTGGCTCCACCTGGACCACAACCAGATCACCACGGTGCAGGAGGACGCATTCCAGGGGCTCTACAAACTCAAAGACCTCAACCTGAGCTCCAACCGGATCACAACGCTGCCAAACACAACCTTCATCCACCTCATCAACCTACAGATCCTGGATCTGTCCTTCAACCTGATGACTGCGCTGGAGCCTGAGCTGTTTCATGGCCTCCGCAAGCTGCAGATCCTCCACCTGCGCTCCAACTCGTTGCGCACCACCCCCGTCCGGGCCTTCTGGGACTGCCGCAGCCTTGAGTACCTGGGTCTGTCAAACAACCGGCTGCGAAGCCTGGCCCGGAACGGCTTCGCTGGCCTCATTAAACTCAGAGAACTCCACTTGGAACACAACCAGCTGACTAAGATCAACCTGGCTCATTTCCCCCGCCTGGTGGCTCTGCAGTTCCTTTATCTGCAGTGGAACAAGATCTCCAACCTGACCTGCAACATGGAGTGGACCTGGACCACGCTGGAGAAGATGGACCTAACGGGGAACGAGATCCGGGTGCTGACCCCGGACGTGTTCGAGACGCTGCCCAACCTGAAGATCCTCCTACTGGATAACAACAAGCTAGGCAGCCTGGACCCTCTGGTCTTGGATATGTGGCGGTCTCTAGGTACCGTGGGGCTGTCCAGCAACCTTTGGGAATGTACCAAAGGGATCTGCTCCCTGGCCACTTGGCTTAGCACCTTCAAGGGGAGGTGGGAACACTCCATCCTGTGTCACACACCTGAGTACGCCCAGGGCGAGGAGATACTGGATGCCGTTTATGGATTCCAACTTTGCCCAAATTTTACGGCGCCGCCACCGGTCGTCTTGACCACAAACACATTGTCGATGACCACGGACACGTCGACAGGCACAACGGAGGAGGTCACCAGCTCGCTGTTTGGAATAATGCAGCAGACACCCACGCAGGACTTCTATGTGGATTTTGGGCGCTTTACGACCATAATGACAACGACCACCACGCCGCGCACCGCCCTGGCAACCGCCTTGGCAACCTCCGCCACGACAGTGGAGGGCGGAGAGCTGGGAGTCACGGAGGACTTCTCAGAGACGGACAACACAGTCCTAACCCAGAGGGTGATCATTGGAACTATGGTCCTTCTGTTTACATTCTTCCTCATCATTTTCGTTGTGTTCATCTCACGGAAGTGCTGCCCTCCTACCATGCGCAGGATACGCCAGTGCTCGGCCATGCAGAACCGCCGCCAGATGAGGACCCAGCAGCGGCAGCAAATGGCGGACCTGGCCACGCAGGTACCCTATAACGAGTACGAGCCCAGCCACGAGGAGGGAGCGCTGGTTATCATCAACGGCTACGGGCAGTGCAAGTGTCAACAGCTGCCTTACAAAGAGTGTGAAGTGTAAACTATGTATTCCTCCTGCAGCAGCAGCATATGGGCTGCTTACCATTCTAAATACAGGGTTTTATTTTTTTTTGCCTCCCCCCCCCAGTTTACAAAAAAAAAAAAGCATAATTTCTACTCGCTAGCTTTGAGAAATCAATGAGATTAGTGTATTGAGTGGGAGAGTTGATGACTGGTGGAAATGAACAGTGACGAGACTGATGAGGATGTAGTAGATATAGTCACCATTTATTTTTATATGAATGTTCATATCAAGCTGTGGGCAATCAGTCTAAAAATAGGAAAACGGGATTTATCACCACATTGTTATTAGTCACTTTCCGCAGCACAGAGAAAACATTATATATATATATTTTTTTTTTTTGCCAAAACATCTGTAGACTGATCCTCTTACTAAGAGATGGCACAGATACAAATAGATGGTCTATATCATGATATCATTATCAAGACACAGATACAAATAGGTGGTCTATATCATGATATCATTATCAAGACAGATACAAATAGATGGTCTATATCATGATATCATTATCAAGACAGATACAAATAGATGGTCTATATCATGATATCATTATCAAGACAGATACAAATAGGTGGTGGTCTATATCATGATATCATTATCAAGACAGATACAAATAGGTGGTGGTCTATATCATGATATCATTATCAAGACAGATACAAATAGATGGTCTATATCATGATATCATTATCAAGAGACAGATACAGATAGATGGTCTATATCATGATATCATTATCAAGACACAGATACAAATAGATGGTGGTCTATATCATTGTCAAGACGGATACAAATAGATGGTCTATATCATGATATCATTATCAAGACACAGATACAAATAGATGGTCTATATCATGATATCATTATCAAGACACAGATACAAATAGATGGTGGTCTATATCATGATATCATTATCAAGACACAGATACAAATAGGTGGTGGTCTATATCATTATCAAGACAGATACAAATAGATGGTGGTCTATATCATGATATCATTATCAAGACACAGATACAAATAGACGGTGGTCTATATCATGATATCATTATCAAGACACAAATAGATGGTGGTCTATATCATGATATCATTATCAACACACAGATACAAATAGGTGGTGGTCTATATCATGATATCATTATCAAGACAGATACAAATAGATGGTCTATATCATGATATCATTATCAAGACACAGATACAAATAGATGGTCTATATCATGATATCATTATCAAGACACAGATACAAATAGGTGGTGGTCTATATCATGATATCATTATCAAGACACAGATACAAATAGGTGGTGTTCTATATCATTATCAAGACAGATACAAATAGATGGTGGTCTATATCATTATCAAGACAGATACAAATAGATGGTCTATATCATGATATCATTATCAAGACACAGATATAAATAGGTGGTGGTCTATATCATGATATCATTATCAAGACAGATACAAATAGATGGTCTATATCATGATATCATTATCAAGACAGATACAAATAGGTGGTGGTCTATATCATGATATCATTATCAAGACACAGATACAAATAGATGGTAGTCTATATCATGATATCATTATCAAGACAGATACAAATAGATGGTCTATATCATGATATCATTATCAAGACAGATACAAATAGGTGGTGGTCTATATCATTATCAAGACAGATACAAATAGATGGTCTATATCATGATATCATTATCAAGACACAGATACAAATAGATGGTGGTCTATATCATGATATCATTATCAAGACACAGATACAAATAGATGGTGGTCTATATCATGATATCATTATCAAGACACAGATACAAATAGGTGGTGGTCTACATCATGATATCATTATCAACACACAGATACAAACAGATGGTCTATATCATTATCAAGACACAGATACAAATAGATGGTGGTCTATATCATGATATTATCAAGACAGATACAAATAGGTGGTGGTCTATATCATGATATCATTATCAAGACACAGATACAAATAGGTGGTGGTCTATATCATGATATCATTATCAAGACAGATAAATAGGTGGTGGTCTATATCATGATATCATTTATCAAGACACAGATACAAATAGATGGTAGTCTATATCATGATATCATTATCAAGACAGATAAATAGGTGGTGGTCTATATCATGATATCATTTATCAAGACACAGATACAAATAGATGGTAGTCTATATCATGATATCATTATCAAGACAGATACAAATAGGTGGTGGTCTATATCATGATATCATTATCAAGACACAGATACAAATAGGTGGTGGTCTATATCATGATATCATTATCAAGACACAGATACAAATAGATGGTAGTCTATATCATGATATCATTATCAAGACAGATAAATAGGTGGTGGTCTATATCATGATATCATTTATCAAGACACAGATACAAATAGATGGTAGTCTATATCATGATATCATTATCAAGACAGATACAAATAGGTGGTGGTCTATATCATGATATCATTATCAAGACACAGATACAAATAGGTGGTGGTCTATATCATGATATCATTATCAAGACACAGATACAAATAGGTGGTGGTCTATATCATGATATCATTATCAAGACACAGATACAAATAGGTGGTGGTCTATATCATGATTTCATTATCAAGACACAGATACAAACAGATGGTGGTCTATATCATTATCAAGACAGATACAAATAGATGGTCTATATCATGATATCATTATCAAGACACAGATACAAATAGGTGGTGGTCTATATCATGATATCATTTATCAAGACACAGATACAAATAGGTGGTGGTCTATATCATGATGTCATTATCAAGACACCGATACAAATAGATGGTGGTCTATATCATGATATCATTATCAAGACACAGATACAAATAGGTGGTGGTCTATATCATGATATCATTATCAACACACAGATACAAACAGATGGTGGTCTATATCATTATCAAGACACAGATACAAATAGATGGTGGTCTATATCATGATATTATCAAGACAGATACAAATAGGTGGTGGTCTATATCATGATATCATTATCAAGACACAGATACAAATAGGTGGTGGTCTATATCATGATATCATTATCAAGACACAGATACAAATAGGTGGTGGTCTATATCATGATATCATTTATCAAGACACAGATACAAATAGGTGGTGGTCTATATCATGATGTCATTATCAAGACACCGATACAAATAGACGGTGGTCTATATCATGATATCATTATCAAGACACAGATACAAATAGGTGGTGGTCTATATCATGATATCATTATCAAGACACAGATACAAATAGGTGGTGTTCTATATCATTATCAAGACAGATACAAATAGATGGTGGTCTATATCATTATCAAGACAGATACAAATAGATGGTCTATATCATGATATCATTATCAAGACACAGATATAAATAGGTGGTGGTCTATATCATGATATCATTATCAAGACAGATACAAATAGATGGTCTATATCATGATATCATTATCAAGACAGATACAAATAGGTGGTGGTCTATATCATGATATCATTATCAAGACACAGATACAAATAGATGGTAGTCTATATCATGATATCATTATCAAGACAGATACAAATAGATGGTCTATATCATGATATCATTATCAAGACAGATACAAATAGGTGGTGGTCTATATCATTATCAAGACAGATACAAATAGATGGTCTATATCATGATATCATTATCAAGACACAGATACAAATAGATGGTGGTCTATATCATGATATCATTATCAAGACACAGATACAAATAGATGGTGGTCTATATCATGATATCATTATCAAGACACAGATACAAATAGGTGGTGGTCTATATCATGATATCATTATCAAAACACAGATACAAATAGATGGTGGTCTATATCATGATATCATTATCAAGACAGATACAAATAGGTGGTGGTCTACATCATGATATCATTATCAACACACAGATACAAACAGATGGTCTATATCATTATCAAGACACAGATACAAATAGATGGTGGTCTATATCATGATATCATTTATCAAGACACAGATACAAATAGATGGTAGTCTATATCATGATATCATTATCAAGACAGATAAATAGGTGGTGGTCTATATCATGATATCATTTATCAAGACACAGATACAAATAGATGGTAGTCTATATCATGATATCATTATCAAGACAGATACAAATAGGTGGTGGTCTATATCATGATATCATTATCAAGATACAGATACAAATAGGTGGTGGTCTATATCATGATATCATTATCAAGACACAGATACAAATAGGTGGTGGTCTATATCATGATATCATTATCAAGACACAGATACAAATAGGTGGTGGTCTACATCATGATATCATTATCAACACACAGATACAAACAGATGGTCTATATCATTATCAAGACACAGATACAAATAGATGGTGGTCTATATCATGATATTATCAAGACAGATACAAATAGGTGGTGGTCTATATCATGATATCATTATCAAGACAGATACAAATAGGTGGTGGTCAATATCATGATATCATTATCAAGACAGATACAAATAGGTGGTGGTCAATATCATGATATCATTATCAAGACAGATAAATAGGTGGTGGTCTATATCATGATATCATTATCAAGACACAGATACAAATAGGTGGTGGTCTATATCATGATATCATTATCAAGGGGAATCGGTGGCGGAAAGGACCGTGGATTATAATGACAGGTTTTAAAGATGCACCGTAGCCACAGTTTGTTACTATCACAATCACGTGTTGGTACAGAAGTGATTCAAATGGGGTTTTGGTTATTAAATTTAAAAGCATTTATTTTTTCCCACATTTATTTTTATTTTTTTTGTAAATTACTATGAATATTGAATAAATGTTTTATTTATGTCACAATCTGAATTAAATCTCCAACTGAAAATCTAATCTGATAAACATTACTTGGTTTATATTTATATTTCAAAAATGTGCATTTCCTCTCTCTCTGTCTCTCTGGATCCAAACAGGACCTTTCTATTCTGGTCATTGAACACCCACGATATAGCCTTCTTGTTTCAGGATTTCATTTGACTCAATAAAAGGCCATTGCCTCCCATTAGAAGCGAAAAGCTTAGCACTGTCCGGTGAAAAGGTTAATGTCCAATTTGCCTGCAGTACCTGCTTAGTCAAACCGTCTACAGCCCGAGATGGAACTTGTAGTGGAGATGTATCAGACAATTTACATGTAACACATTGACCATCAGCGGTCACACGACACTATTAAAAAAAAAGAGATCAGTATGACGGCCCGCGGACAGTATCAATAGCCGCAGCAGAACCTTCTGGTCTACTGCCCTTTTTTTACTGATGCAATATTACACCCCCCCCCACACACACAGAATACGTTTCTGGAGAGGTAGTAGCAGAGCTCGTACAGAGACCGTAATAGTGAACAATGGACAAAAATATGTTCTGCTCTGCACAAAAGACATTTGTCTCAGGGAAAAGAGACCCAGTGGTGTTAGTACTCCCAGCTAGCCAGCCTTACGTCGCAGCTTCACAGACTCTAATCAGCTCGGACAGCGTCAACATTGAACCAATTAAGGAAAGGCAAAAAAAATAATAATTAATATTCTGTCGCCCACACCAGCAAAGATTTAGATGGCCACGGCTGCCAGTCAGACGGCCATTCAAACAGTTGGTAAAAAAAACATCCTTCCCTCAACACAGCCAGCAAGGACATTTTAACTCCATATCACGAATCCTGCTCTTGTGAAAGATTGTCAAGCCAGGCTGACATTTTCCTTCTTTGGATAGAAAGGATGAGAGAGAGAGAGAGAGAGGAAAAACAGGCAGAAAGAAGAGGGAAAAAACAGTCAGAAAGAAGAGGAGGAAAAACAGTCAGAAAGAAGAGGAGGGAAAAAAACAGGCAGAAAGAAGAGGAGGAAAAACAGGCAGAAAGAAGAGGGGGGAAAAAAACAGGCAGAAAGAAGAGGAGGAGGAAAAACAGGCAGAAAGAAGAAGAAGAGGAAGAAAACAGGCAGAAAGAAGAGGAGGAAGAAAACAGGCAGAAAGAAGAGGAGGAGGAAAAACAGGCAGAAAGAAGAGGAGGAAAAAAACAGGCAGAAAGAAGAGGAAGAAAACAGGCAGAAAGAAGAGGAGGAAGAAAAAAGGCAGAAAGAAGAGGAAAAACAGGCAGAAAGAAGAGGAAGAAAAAACAGGCAGAAAGAAGAGGAAGAAAAAACAGGCAGAAAGAAGAGGAGGAGGAAAAACAGGCAGAAAGAAGAAGAGGAAAAACAGTCAGAAAGAAGAGGAGGAAAAACAGGCAGAAAGAAGAGGGGGGGGTTGGGTTGACTAGATAATTACCCCGCACGGCTTTATGTTAAACTGTAGAGAATCTCCCATGAGAGCGAATGTAGCTCCTGTGATAAGCAAACAGAGGGGAGAGGAGGGCGGCTGAGGCTGGGGCTCGGGCAGAGGAGGCTGAGAGGCAGGTTTAGGACACATTGGTATGCAGCACAGAGAGGATGTGCATTAGCATCAGACTAAAGCAGCCGCCACTGCAGCTCCTCTCCCTCCCCCTCCATCTGCAGGTCTTTTTGTGTTCCTTTTACAAGGTAGGGGGCAGGGAGAGAGAGGGCACAAGGAGGGAGAGAGAAGGAAGAGAGTTGAGGGGAGGAGGGATATTTGGGGGTTTATGCCTTGGCTTATCTAAGGGAATCCTTCTGAGCGGTTAATGATATTCTATGTGGCTAAGATCCACAGGACAGGTCATGATATTCTATAGGGCTAAGATCTACAGGTCATGATATTCTATGGGACTAAGATCTACAGGACAGATCATGTTATTCTATGGGGCTAAGATCAACAGGACAGATCATGATATTCTATGGGGCTAAGATCTACAGGTCAGGTTCTTCTATGGGGTTAAGATCTGCAGGACAGGTCATGTAATTCTATGGGGTTATCCAGTACATGGTGCACCAGTTTAGACCAGTGTCATAAGGGTTGTGGTTAAAAGTAGTGCACTATATAGGAGAGAGTGTCATTTGGGACAAACCATGACATCACCTTGGGACAGGGACAACAGGGAGAGGTAAACATCACCTTGGGACAACATGGGAAGAGGAGAGGTAAACATCACCTTGGGACAACATGGGAAGAGGAGAGGTAAACATCACCTTGGCAATGTGGCATCAAAACCAATTACTGCTCCACTCCTACAAAAACTAAAATCAACCCAAAATATATATTTCTAATCAATGAAAATGAAAGCAAGAGAGGGGGAGTGAGCCAAAGTTAAATATGACAGTTTAGGAATTGCCACAGGCTCAGAGTTCTGGTCAACTCTTATTAGAAGACAGGAGCATTTTGAAGTTGTCCTTTTACAAAGACTGGAACTGTTTCAGAATAGATTGAGAGATTCACGATTTAAGTGACTGGGAGGTGAGGAAGGATGGTTCCTAGAGGGCGCTATGGAGTGTCAACTGTTGAAACAGGCCGGGGCCACGGCTAACGGGGCCACGGCTAACCCAATGTTTTTTCATACGTAGTGGAATATAAAGTAAAGTGTACCATTTGGGATGCAGTCCTATACACTGTCAACAATGACGTGGTCTCACTAGGAGTCCTAAACACGCTGACAACATCCAGGAAAGAGAGCGGGAGAAAATAGGCTTAAGTTCTTATTGGTTGAATTAAAATCAGTGCTCTATAAGACCAATCAATGGCGGGGAGAGGAGAGTCGTACCATATACCCTTAATAGTTCACTTAATAGTTACAATGTTGACTTCTTTAGGGAACAGGGTGCCATTTGGGACGCAGACAGAGCCGAGCAGGGACTAGATCTTACCAGCAGAGCCGGGCAGGAACTAGATCTTACCAGCAGAGCCGGGCAGGAACTAGATCTTACCAGCAGAGCCGGGCAGGAACTAGATCTTACCAGCAGAGCCGGGCAGGAACTAGATCTTACCAGCAGAGCCGGGCAGGAACTAGATCTTACCAGCAGAGCCGGGCAGGAACTAGATCTTACCAGCAGAGCCGGGCAGGAACTAGATCTTACCAGCAGAGCCGGGCAGGAACTAGATCTTACCAGCAGAGCAGAGCCGGAACTAGATCTTACCAGCAGAGCCGAGCCGGAGCAAGATCTTACCAGCAGAGCCGAGCAAGAACCTAGATCTTACAAGCAGAAAAGAGCCGGGCAGGAACTAGATCTTACCAGCCGAGCAGGAACTAGATCTTACCAGCAGAGCCGAGCAGGAACTAGATCTTACCAGCAGAGCCGAGCAGGAACTAGATCTTACCAGCAGAGCCGGGCAGGAACTAGATCTTACCAGCAGAGCCGGGCAGGAACTAGATCTTACCAGCAGAGCCGGGCAGGAACTAGATCTTACCAGCAGAGCAGAGCAGGAACTAGATCTTACCAGCAGAGCCGGGCAGGAACTAGATCTTACCAGCAGAGCCGGGCAGGAACTAGATCTTACCAGCAGAGCAGAGCAGGAACTAGATCTTACCAGCAGAGCCGGGCAGGAACTAGATCTTACCAGCCGAGCAGAGCCGGAACTAGATCTTACCAGCAGAGCCGGGCCGGAACTAGATCTTACCAGCAGAGCCGGGCAGGAACTAGATCTTACCAGCAGAGCCAGGCAGGAACTAGATCTTACCAGCAGAGCCAGGCAGGAACTAGATCTTACCAGCAGAGCCGGGCAGGACCTAGATCTTACCAGCCGGGCAGGAACTAGATCTTACCAGCAGAGCCGGGCAGGAACTAGATCTTACCAGCCGAGCCGGGCAGGAAGTAGATCTTACCAGCAGAGCAGGACATAGCCAAGCAGGAGGCAACAGTTGTTCAAAACATCCATCCACATTGCAGCGGACTGTTTCAGTCAGTCACACAACTCACAGTTTTTGAAGTCCTCAAATTGTTGTTCCATTGTAGTTTTTCCAAACAAAGCCATGTCATGTATTCCCATTTTGATGTCTCAAATTTTTTTCATCAAGGGTAAGAACTGTGTCGTTCTCCATTCAAAAACTTCTTGCATGTTCCAAGAAACCAGTCCCAGCTGACTTCAGGCATGTCATCCAGATAAAAACAGAAGCCTTATTTCTAAATTACGGCCCAACAATGGATAAGAGGGCCAGGAGAGAGTGAATAGTACTATATATATATATATATTTTTTTTTTTTGGGGTGTTTGCAAACAATTGACATCTCACAGTTAAAGATAACAGCTGGTTTTAAGAATGATTGAAATTAACACAATTTGTAGAAATATGCCTCCATTGTCACATTCTGGCTCTTTCAAGTTAGTTTTTTGGGGGGGTTGTTATACTCTGAAGCCCTTACCCCCACTCCACCTACCCCCTCCCTGATAACCTCTGTGCCAAATGAATGCTTTTCTCTTCCCTTCCCCTTCTGTATTGTAAAATGTACAATTTAATATATGTAAAGTGGGTAAGACGTGGCAAAACTGAAAAAAAAAATGTTTTTCTTAAAACATATATTTTTTAATAAAAATGGTTACAATTAAATTGTTTGGTGTGATTTCCCGGCACCCATGAGAACTGGTTTTAATTAAGTGGCGCTTATTATGCCATTATCCCTTTTCAAACAGTCCGTCTTGGTGATTCTTAAACCATCCGTACAGTTTCCAAACCCAACCAAGAGTTGGCATGGTGATCTAGTCCAACAGAACTCTCCAATCATATCACAGCATAGTGATCTAGTCCAACAGAACTCTCCAATCATATCACAGCATGGTGATCTAGTCCAACAGAACTCTCCAATCATATCACAGCATGGTGATCTAGTCCAACAGAACTCTCCAATCATATCACAGCATGGTGATCTAGTCCAACAGAATCCTCCAATCATATCACATCATGGTGATCTAGTCCAACAGAACTCTCCAATCATATCACAGCATGGTGATCTAGTCCAACAGAACTCTCCAATCATATCACAGCGTGGTGATCTAGTCCAACAGAATTCTCCAATCATATCACAGCATGGTGATCTAGTCCAACAGAATCCTCCAATCATATCACAGCATGGTGATCTAGTCCAACAGAATTCTCCAATCATATCACAGCATGGTGATCTAGTCCAACAGAATCATCCAATCATATCACAGCATGGTGATCTAGTCCAACAGAATTCTCCAATCATATATATTTATTTCCCTTGTTTGGTTTGATTAAATAAATGAACGACACAAATGACTTAAGAGCCCGATGGTCACATTTAAAAAAACGTAAAATGGCAGCAAGTGCCTGTGTAACTGGCTGCACGTCATCTCGTTCTCCTCTCTATCGACTGCAGCAAACAAAAAGGTACCACAGCACAGTGTTGATTGCTGAAGCTGCACCATCATTTTTTGTAATTTAATTTCTAACTAATTTCTGACTGAAAAGTTCTAACCGAAATTCCTTCACAAAGCCGCGGGGCCAGACGGATTACCAGGACGTGTACTCAAAGCATGCACAGACCAACTGGCAAGTGTCTTCACTGACATCTTCAACCTCTCCCTGACTGAGTCTGTAATACCTACATGTTTAAAGCAGACCACCATAGTGCCTGTGCCCAAGAAAGCAAAGGTAAACAGCCTAATTTATTACCGCCCCGTAGCACTCACATCTGTAGCCATGAAGTGCTTTGAAAGGTTGGTCATGGCTCACATCAACAGCATCCTCCCGGACACTCTAGACACACTCCAATTCGCATACCGCCTCAACAGATCCACAGATGACAATCACACTCCAAGCTGCCCTTTCCCACCTGGACAAAAGGAACACTTATGTGAGAATGCTGTTTAGTGACTACAGCTCAGCGTTCCAACACCATAGTGCCCTCAAAACGCATGACTAAGCTAAGGACCCTGGGACTAAACACCTCCCTCTGAAACTGGATCCTGGACTTCCTGACAGGCCGCCCCCAGGTGGTAAGGGTAGGCAACAACACATCTGCCATGCTGATCCTCAACACTGGAGCCCCTCAGGGGTGTGTACTTAGTTCCCTCCTGAAATCCCTTTTCCGCTCCCTGTAGTGGAGCGGGTAGAGAATTAAGTTCCTTGGTGTCCACATCACCAACGAACTACCATGGTCCAAACACATAAAGACATTCATGAAGAGGGCACGACAAAACCTTTTTCCCCTCAGGAGACTGAAAAGAGTTGGCATGGGTCCTCAGATCCTCAAAAAGTTCTACAGCTGCACCTCCGAGAGCATCCTGACTGGCATGGCAACTGCTTGGCATCTGACCATAAGTTGCTACAGAGGGTAGTGTGTACGGCCCAGTACATCACTGGGGCCAAGCCTCCTGCCATCCAGGACCTATATAATTAGGCGGTGTCAGAGGAATCCCATAAAATTGCCTGAGACTCCAGTCACCCAAGTCCAATTTTTCTTCGCTACGACACGGCAAGCAGTACCGGAGCGCCAAGTCTAGGACCAAAAGACTCCTTTACAGCTTCTAGCCCCCAAGACATACAATTACAATAACAATTCAGCCAAATGGCCACCCAGACTATTTACAATGACATCAAATAGACGGGACATGATGATCATAACAAAAATGAGGGTATAGGAGTGAGAGCTGTGTGCATACTAATTGTGACAAACAGGTGCTGTTGGATTACAATATCATTGTTGCGCCTGTTTGGAACAGTGTAAACACTACATAAATTATAAAGTGACAGCAGTCTGTTCTAACGAAAACAAAATGTAAAGCCTTCATTACAGCATTGCAAAGATTAACAAACAGCCCGAATCTGTGAAAGTGCTTTATCCGACATAATGCCGTTAAGTGAGGCTTGGTGCTCACTATTAAACAAACATGCAACAGATTGAGGATCTGTGTTATTTCTGTAGATATATATGGAGGGCTCATAAAAGCTAGGCACATTCAACAGTTAGGTTATTGATTATAGATCTAAATGGAGTTGGGGTTTGCACTCTCCTCAATTTTCTTTAGATAGTTAGGCTAAGTCTTTTTCCTCATCTCTGCTGCCTCC
Source organism: Oncorhynchus keta (assembly GCF_023373465.1). Classification (NCBI taxonomy): domain Eukaryota; kingdom Metazoa; phylum Chordata; class Actinopteri; order Salmoniformes; family Salmonidae; genus Oncorhynchus; species Oncorhynchus keta. The sequence goes on along the minus strand of NC_068450.1, from coordinate 5,400,638 downwards.
ACCTCGTTTTATCAATCTCAATGTGCTGGTTAACTTTGTTATAATGCACATAGCAACATACAGAAAAGGCACGCCGGGCCTCCCGGGTGGCGCAGTGGTTAAGGGCGCTGTACTGCAGCGCCAGCTGTGCCACCAGAGACTCTGTCGTAACCGGCCGTAACCGGCCGCGACCGGGAGGTCCATGGGGCGAGGCACAATTGGCCTAGCGTCGTCCGGGTTAGGGAGGGGTTGGCCGGTAGGGATATCGTTGTCTCATCGCGCAGTGCACTCCTGCGGCGGGCCGGGCGCAGTGTGCGCTAACCAAGGTTGGCAGGTGCACGGTGTTTCTTCCGACACATTGGTGCGGCTGGCTTCCGGGTTGGATGCGCGCTGTGTTAAGAAGCAGTGCGGCTGGTTGGGTTGTGTATCGGAGGACGCATGACTTTCAACCTTTGTCTCTCCCGAGCCCGTACGGGAGTTGTAGCGATGAGACAAGATAGTAGCTACTAAACAATTGGATACCACGAAATTGGGGAGAAAAAGGGGGTAAATTAAAATAAATAAAAACCATTTTAAAAAGGCACACTGAAGATTACGTTTCAGAACCGTGGACAGCGACCGTATCTAACGCAGGAGAAAGTGCATGTTGTAAAAAAATGTAGTAGTGTTGCAACCTTATCTTTTACATAATACGACCATTTACTATTTCAGTATGACACGCCTTAAGAGTACCGTGACATTCCCATGGCTACCTGACTGAGACAGGTACGAATCAGCCGATTGGCTTGTGCACCAAAAAGTCAAACTTGCAACTGCTCGACGAAAGACAATCTCGGTTGAAAAACAGCCTATCGACCCAACAATCGACCAGTTAACTAAATGGGATTTTCTGTTTCTTCTAAAAGTAAAGAGGCTTGATATCATTTTAACCAACATGGCACTTTCATACCGTTCTAAAAAATAAAATAAAAATAAATAAAATAAAAAGTAGTGCACTATATGGAATTGCCATTTGGGAAGATGACATGCTGCTCGAATAACTCCCATCAAATGGACGGGACATTTGAGACAGCCTTCAGTTCCGACAACCATGATATACAACACAATGATTGGTTTAAATAATTACTTCCAACCAATAACAAACACAGAAGGGGTTGGAAAGGAGTAAGTACTTCAGAGTTTGACTGGAGGTTTTGAGTTTAATTTATTTGACCTTTTTTTTTTTGCTGGACATTTTATCCTCCTGCTTGTTACTGTGATAGAGGGTCTTTCAGACAGTCTGTTATGATCCAGGGGTCTGGACAGTCAGCTCTGTGCACAGCGTCCCCATTCTGTTATGATCCAGGGGTCTGGACAGTCAGCTCTGTGCACAGCGTCCCCATTCTGTTATGATCCAGGGGTCTGGACAGTCAGCTCTGTGCACAGCGTCCCCATTCTGTTATGATCCAGGGGTCTGGACAGTCAGCTCTGTGCACAGCGTCCCCGTTCTGTTATGATCCAGGGGTCTGGACAGTCAGCTCTGTGCACAGCGTCCCCATTCTGTTATGATCCAGGGGTCTGGACAGTCAGCTCTGTGCACAGCGTCCCCATTCTGTTATGATCCAGGGGTCTGGACAGTCAGCTCTGTGCACAGCGTCCCCATTCTGTTATGATCCAGGGGTCTGGACAGTCAGCTCTGTGCACAGCGTCCCCATTCTGTTATGATCCAGGGGTCTGGACAGTCAGCTCTGTGCACAGCGTCCCCATTCTGTTATGATCCAGGGGTCTGGACAGTCAGCTCTGTGCACAGCGTCCCCATTCTGTTATGATCCAGGGGTCTGGACAGTCAGCTCTGTGCACAGCGTCCCCATTCTGTTATGATCCAGGGGTCTGGACAGTCAGCTCTGTGCACAGCGTCCCCATTCTGTTATGATCCAGGGGTCTGGACAGTCAGCTCTGTGCACAGCGTCCCCATTCTGTTATGATCCAGGGGTCTGGACAGTCAGCTCTGTGCACAGCGTCCCCATTCTGTTATGATCCAGGGGTCTGGAACATGCTACTAAGTGCACTGGCTGTTGTGTAGCTGTTATCGTTGGTGAATGCAGGAGTACAGGGGCTTGGTGAGACAGCATGACACAGCCAAACACTGCTGTAAAGATGGTAACTAAAGTTGTGTCCCAAATGCCACCCTATTCTCAATCCCTTTAAAATGCATTAATTTACCAGGGCCATAGTGCGCCGGTCTAAAGCAGGGCCCTATATAGGGAACCGGTCTCATTAGGGACAACATTAACCTACAAAACAGGGTAAAGTCAGACTTAGCTAGCTACCACTGTAGGCATGTGCAGTGAACACACAACAGCAACCAAGTTGACCAATCTCCATGGCAAATGAACCACATATACCCTTCATGCCAGACAGGGATAAAAGTAACTGAGTAATGTAATGCCGTTTCTTCAGCTGGAGGATGGAGTCAGGCAGGGGAGAGAGTCAGCCTGCCGGAAGGAACATGGCACTACTCCCACAGTAGTGAGTCATGAGCACTCCTGGACAGTTTTAAACCAACAGTACATTGTGTGTGTGTGTGTGTGTGTGTGTGTGTGTGTGTGTGTGTGTGTGTGTGTGTATTGCACCTGTATACCCAGTACTGAGTAGTAGAAAGACTAGAGCGAGAGAAAGTGGATAAATGATTGGTAGGTTCTAGCAGTTGCTGTGGTCAGCAGCGGTCTAAAGTATCAGATGTACTGCCTATGGGCCTTTTCTCTGGGGAGGAGGAAAGGACTGGGGTTGGATATGACAATGATTTATGGTTGAAGTGGTGTTTCTCGGACCAACTGTGACTCAAGCTCCCCCCCCACCTACCTCCTCCCGACTCCACCAAGCCCATCTCAGCAGCCACTAGTAGCTGGGGGAGCTGTAAAGCGCAGGGAGGACGGCTGTTTCACTCTGCACTGCTGGACTTAAGCTAGTCAGTCACTCCTCTTCAGACCTCACCCACCCAAGCTATTAAGTAAAAAATAAATAAATAAATAAAAAGGTCACATTTTAATTTGGTGTTGGCCCCATCTGTCAGGGGTTGTCCCATTTGGACAAGATGGAAACAGGGGAGATATAGAAAGCCTCTGGCTGGAGATGGATTTAACTAGAAGAGGCTTCTGAGAGGATTATTCAGCTCAGAGAGAGAGGGGTGAGGACAGATCTTTATCTGTAAAACTTTTTTCCCATTTCTGGGTTGTCAGCGAGCATCTTTCCAATTAACAGTAAGGGTGAGGTGTCAGTCACTAGAGAGGACTGTTGAAGAAAAAGCACTCTCAGGATTGGCGGAGATCTAAGATGTTCCCATATCAGAAAAGCAAAAACCTTTTATGCTTACTCACTTCCCACTAACTGCCGAATGTTAATTTGCTTCCTTTGTTCACAGTTAAGAGGAAGATGAAAGTTACTTCTAGTCTGTTGTTTTTAAGTCTGATAGAGAGGGCAGAAAGGCGGGCAGACGGGCGAGGGGACAGGGTGAAGGACACTGATTCTTCCCCACTTCTCCCTGTATGGTATCTGCTATTAAAACGGCGGCAGAAGGAGCAGCTGAATCGTTTGTTTCATTAGCCCAGCACCAGTGTAGTCCTCTTCCTCATTCTGGCTGATCAAAGCGCTCTACAAAAGGAAGTGACGACTGGCTGGAACGGCTACACAGCTCTGTGGTAGGAGGAGGTTGGGAGGCAGGAAGGAGATATCCGTTTTCCATAATCATGTTTTATTGAACTGAAGCTAAACACACCCAAAAAAGGTATTTTAAACACAGGAACCCATCAGAAAAAGAAAGAAAAAGGGATATCCTGTACACTGCCAGACCCTGATGTAGGAGGAGCGTCTTCACAACACACTGTATGTGGTCCATCCTTATCAACCACGTTGGAAACTCTAAAGAACAGACCATTTACTGAGAAGAAATATGATTGAATACTGGCAGAATACCATCCCACACACACACACACACAACACCCCTAGGCTACACAGGGCTCCAGGTTGAGGGAGAAAAAACCCACAATTAAAACCCCCTAACCACCAAACAGACATGTAGTAACCTCCAAACAGACAAGGTAGTGATTTGGAGCCTTTGGCAGTAATAAGGCCGACGAGCAGCAGCATTGGCAGTAATAAGGCCGACGAGCAGCAGCATTGGCAGTAATAAGGCCGACGAGCAGCAGCATTGGCAGTAATAAGGCCGACGAGCAGCAGCATTGGCAGTAATAAGGCCGACGAGCAGCAGCATTGGCAGTAATAAGGCCTACGAGCAGCAGCATTGGCAGTAATAAGGCCTACGAGCAGCAGCATTGGCAGTAATAAGGCCTACGAGCAGCAGCATTGGCAGTAATAAGGCCGGCGAGCAGCAGCATTGGCAATAATAAGGCCGACGAGCAGCAGCATTGGCAGTAATAAGGCCTACGAGCAGCAGCATTGGCAGTAATAAGGCCCACGAGCAGCAGCATTGGCAGTAATAAGGCCTCACGAGCAGCAGCATTGGCAGTAATAAGGCCGACGAGCAGCAGCATTGGCAGTAATACGGCCGGCGAGCAGCAGCATTGGCAGTAATACGGCCGACGAGCAGCAGCATTGGCAGTAATAAGGCCGACGAGCAGCAGCATTGGCAGTAATAAGGCCTACGAGCAGCAGCATTGGCAGTAATAAGGCCTACGAGCAGCAGCATTGGCAGTAATAAGGCCGACGAGCAGCAGCATTGGCAGTAATAAGGCCGACGAGCAGCAGCATTGGCAGTAATAAGGCCGACGAGCAGCAGCATTGGCAGTAATAAGGCCGACGAGCAGCAGCATTGGCAGTAATAAGGCCGACGAGCAGCAGCATTGGCAGTAATAAGGCCGACGAGCAGCAGCATTGGCAGTAATAAGGCCGACGAGCAGCAGCATTGGCAGTAATACGGCCTACGAGCAGCAGCATTGGCAGTAATACGGCCTACGAGCAGCAGCATTGGCAGTAATACGGCCGGCGAGCAGCAGCATTGGCAGTAATACGGCCGGCGAGCAGCAGCATTGGCAGTAATACGGCCGGCGAGCAGCAGCATTGGCAGTAATACGGCCGGCGAGCAGCAGCATTGGCAGTAATACGGCCGGCGAGCAGCAGCATTGGCAGTAATAAGGCCGGCGAGCAGCAGCATTGGCAGTAATAAGGCCTACGAGCAGCAGCATTGGCAGTAATAAGGCCGACGAGCAGCAGCATTGGCAGCACAATAAAACCTGAGCAGCAGCATTGGCAGTAATAAGGCCGACGAGCAGCAGTATTGGCAGTAATAAGGCCGACGAGCAGCAGCATTGGCAGTAATAAGGCCGACGAGCAGCAGCATTGGCAGTAATAAGGCCGACGAGCAGCAGCATTGGCAGTAATAAGGCCGACGAGCAGCAGCATTGCCATCAACCCCGGGGCCTACACGACTCTACCCAGCTGTTAAGACAGTGGCCGGGCCCGGGCCATATGCATCAAAATACATGTAACGAGCTGAAATAAAAAGAGCACAGAAATGTATGTAAAACATGGTGCACACATTTGTTTACATCCACTTAACCAATCAAGATCATCCATCCACCTGACCAGGTGTGGCATATCAAGAAGCTGATTAAACAGCATGATCATTACACAGGTGCACCTTGTGCATGGGGACAATATAAAACCAACAAAAAATGTGTAGTTTGTCACAACAATGTCACAGATGTCTAAATTTTTTAGAGTGTTCAATTGGAATGCTAACCGCAGGACCTAAAGTATGTGATCTGAAGCATGTTTGGGATGCTCTGGATCAACGTGTACGACACCGTGTTCCAGTTCCCGCCAATATCCAGCAGCTTTGCAGACATTGAAGAGGTCTGGGACAACATTACACAGCCTGATCAACTCCAAGTGAAGGAGATGTGTCGCGCTGCATGAGGCAAATGGTCACACCAGATACTGACTGGTTCTGGTCTATGACCCTACCTTTTTTTTTTAAAGGTATCTGTGCCCAACATATTAATATCTGTAGGTCATGTGAAATCCATTGATTAGGGACTAATTAATTAATTTCAAACTGGCTGAAATATTTGCATGTTGCGTTTCTATTCATGTCTAGCGTAGCTCCAGTACAGACTGTCCATTAGTTGTGAGGTAGAGAAGTCATGCTGTAGTCTAGCGTAGCTCCAGTACAGACTGTCCGTTAGGTGTGAGGTAGAGAAGTCATGCTGTAGTCTAGCGTAGCTCCAGTACAGACAGTCAGTTAGGTGTGAGGTAGAGAAGTCATGCTGTTGTCTAGCGTAGCTCCAGTACAGACTGTCAGTTAGGTGTGAGGTAGAGAAGTCATGCTGTAGTCTAGCGTAGCTCCAGTACAGACTGTCAGTCAGGTGTGAGGTAGAGAAGTCATGCTGTTGTCTAGCGTAGCTCCAGTACAGACAGTCAGTTAGGTGTGAGGTAGAGAAGTCATGCTGTTGTCTAGCGTAGCTCCAGTACAGACTGTCAGTTAGGTGTGAGGTAGAGAAGTCATGCTGTAGTCTAGCGTAGCTCCAGTACAGACAGTCAGTTAGGTGTGAGGTAGAGAAGTCATGCTGTTGTCTAGCGTAGCTCCAGTACAGACTGTCAGTTAGGTGTGAGGTAAAGAAGTCATGCTGTTGTCTAGCGTAGCTCCAGTACAGACTGTCCATTAGTTGTGAGGTAGAGAAGTCATGCTGTAGTCTAGCGTAGCTCCAGTACAGACTGTCCATTAGTTGTGAGGTAGAGAAGTCATGCTGTAGTCTAGCGTAGCTCCAGTACAGACAGTCAGTTAGGTGTGAGGTAGAGAAGTCATGCTGTAGTCTAGCGTAGCTCCAGTACAGACTGTCCATTAGTTGTGAGGTAGAGAAGTCATGCTGTAGTCTGGCGTAGCTCCAGTACAGACAGTCAGTTAGTTGTGAGGTAGAGAAGTCATGCTGTAGTCTAGCGTAGCTCCAGTACAGACTGTCAGTCAGGTGTGAGGTAGAGAAGTCATGCTGGTGGTCTTTGTAAAACATAAACACAGCTCCTATTAAGGACACTTGCCAATTCTCCTGAAGGGCGAGTGTCTCCAAACAAGAGCGCCGCTGGTAGAGAAAGCAAAGTAGTTGTCCATCATCCATTTACCGACCTCCCTCAGAGTGTGAGAGGAGAGAGAGGGGACTGGAGAGGAGGGAGTGCCAGGTCTGGCAGGGGGAGCATCTATCTTTCACACAGTGATCCGTCATAAGGTGTCAACTCCGTACCGTCGGCGGCTGCATCCCAGTTAATAAACAATTGGCAATATTTGTCTCTATTTGGCCAAGACTGGGAGAATGGAGCAGACAGCAGGCTCATCAGGCCAGGGGGAAGGCCACTAGTGAACAGGCTGGAGGAGGAGGAGGTAGAGTCAGGAGTAGGATGTGGTAGAGTCAGGAGTAGGATGTGGTAGAGTCAGGAGGAGGAGGTGGTAGAGTCAGGAGGAGGAGGTGGTAGAGTCAGGAAGAGGAGGTAGAGTCAGGAAGAGGAGGTAGAGTCAGGAAGAGGAGGTAGAGTCAGGAAGAGGTGGTAGAGTCAGGAAGAGGTGGTAGAGTCAAGAGGAGGAGGTGGTAGAGTCAAGAGGAGGAGGTGGTAGAGTCAAGAGGAGGAGGTGGTAGAGTCAAGAGGAGGAGGTGGTAGAGTCAAGAGGAGGAGGAGGTAGAGTCAAGAGGAGGAGGAGGTAGAGTCAGGAGGAGGAGGAGGTAGAGTCAGGAGGAGGAGGAGGTAGAGTCAGGAGGAGGAGGAGGTAGAGTCAGGAGGAGGAGGAGGTAGAGTCAGGAGGAGGAGGAGGTAGAGTCGGGAGGAGGAGGAGGTAGAGTCGGGAGGAGGAGGAGGTAGAGTCGGGAGGAGGAGGAGGTAGAGTCGGGAGGAGGAGGAGGTAGAGTCGGGAGGAGGTGGTGGTAGAGTCGGGAGGAGGTGGTGGTAGAGTCGGGAGGAGGAGGTGGTAGAGTCGGGAGGAGGAGGTGGTAGAGTCGGGAGGAGGAGGTGGTAGAGTCGGGAGGAGGAGGTGGTAGAGTCGGGAGGAGGAGGAGGTAGAGTCGGGAGGAGGAGGAGGTAGAGTCGGGAGGAGGAGGAGGTAGAGTCGGGAGGAGGAGGAGGTAGAGTCGGGAGGAGGAGGAGGTAGAGTCGGGAGGAGGAGGAGGTAGAGTCGGGAGGAGGAGGAGGTAGAGTCGGGAGGAGGAGGAGGTAGAGTCGGGAGGAGGAGGAGGTAGAGTCGGGAGGAGGAGGAGGTAGAGTCGGGAGGAGGAGGAGGTAGAGTCGGGAGGAGGAGGAGGTAGAGTCGGGAGGAGGAGGAGGTAGAGTCGGGAGGAGGAGGAGGTAGAGTCGGGAGGAGGAGGAGGTAGAGTCAGGAGGAGGAGGAGGTAGAGTCGGGAGGAGGAGGAGGTAGAGTCAGGAGGAGGAGGTAGAGTCGGGAGGAGGAGGAGGTAGAGTCAGGAGGAGGAGGAGGTAGAGTCGGGAGGAGGAGGAGGTAGAGAGTCGGGAGGAGGAGGAGGTAGAGTCAGGAGGAGGAGGAGGTCAGGAGGAGAGTCGGGAGGAGGAGGAGGTAGAGTCAGGAGGAGGAGGAGGTAGAGTCAGGAGGAGGAGGAGGTAGAGTCGGGAGGAGGAGGAGGTAGAGTCAGGAGGAGGAGGAGGAGGTAGAGTCGGGAGGAGGAGGAGGTAGAGTCAGGAGGAGGAGGAGGTAGAGTCGGGAGGAGGAGGAGGTAGAGTCGGGAGGAGGAGGAGGTAGAGTCAGGAGGAGGAGGAGGTAGAGTCGGGAGGAGGAGGAGGTAGAGTCGGGAGGAGGAGGAGGTAGAGTCAGGAGGAGGAGGAGGTAGAGTCAGGAGGAGGAGGAGGTAGAGTCAGGAGGAGGAGGAGGAGGTAGAGTCGGGAGGAGGAGGAGGTAGAGTCGGGAGGAGGAGGAGGTAGAGTCGGGAGGAGGAGGAGGTAGAGTCGGGAGGAGGAGGTGGTAGAGTCGGGAGGAGGAGGAGGTAGAGTCGGGAGGAGGAGGAGGTAGAGTCGGGAGGAGGAGGAGGTAGAGTCAGGAGGAGGAGGTGGTAGAGTCAGGAGGAGGAGGTGGTAGAGTCAGGAGGAGGAGGTGGTAGAGTCAGGAGGAGGAGGTGGTAGAGTCAGGAGGAGGAGGTGGTAGAGTCAGGAGGAGGAGGTGGTAGAGTCAGGAGGTGGTAGAGTCAGGAGGTGGTAGAGTCAGGAGGTGGTAGAGTCAGGAGGAGGTAGAGTCAGGAGGAGGTCAGGAGGAGGTGGTGAGTCAGAGTCAGGAGGAGGAGGTGGTAGAGTCAGGAGGAGGAGGAGGTGGTAGAGTCAGGAGGAGGAGAGAGGAGGAGTAGAGTCAGGAGGAGGAGGAGGAGGGTAGAGTCAGGAGGAGGAGGTAGTAGAGTCAGGAGGAGGAGGAGGAGGTGGTAGAGTCAGGAGGAGGAGGTAGTAGAGTCAGGAGGAGGAGGTAGAGTCAGGAGGAGGAGGTAGAGTCAGGAGGAGGAGGTAGAGTCAGGAGGAGGAGGTAGAGTCAGGAGGAGGTAGAGTCAGGAGGAGGAGGTAGAGTCAGGAGGAGGTGGTAGAGTCAGGAGGAGGTGGTAGAGTCAGGAGGAGGTGGTAGAGTCGGGAGGAGGAGGAGGTAGAGTCAGGAGGAGGAGGAGGTAGGAGGTAGAGGTCGGGAGGTCAGAGGAGGTCAGGAGGAGGAGGTGGTAGAGTCAGGAGGAGGTGGTAGAGTCAGGAGGAGGAGGAGGTGGTAGAGTCAGGAGGAGGAGGTGGTAGAGTCAGGAGGAGGAGGTGGTAGAGTCAGGGGGAGGAGGTGGTAGAGTCAGGGGGAGGAGGTGGTAGAGTCAGGGGGAGGAGGTGGTAGAGTCAGGAGGAGGAGGTGGTAGAGTCAGGAGGAGGAGGTGGTAGAGTCAGGGGGAGGAGGTGGTAGAGTCAGGGGGAGGAGGTGGTAGAGTCAGGGGGAGGAGGTGGTAGAGTCAGGGGGAGGAGGTGGTAGAGTCAGGGGGAGGAGGTGGTAGAGTCAGGAGGAGGTAGAGTCAGGAGGAGGTAGAGTCAGGAGGAGGTAGAGTCAGGAGGAGGTAGAGTCAGGAGGAGGAGGTGGTAGAGTCAGGAGGAGGAGGAGGTAGAGTCAGGAGGAGGAGGAGGAGGTAGAGTCAGGAGGAGGAGGAGGAGGTGGTAGAGTCAGGAGGAGGAGGAGGTGGTAGAGTCAGGAGGAGGAGGTGGTAGAGTCAGGAGGAGGAGGTGGTAGAGTCAGGAGGAGGAGGTGGTAGAGTCAGGAGGAGGAGGTGGTAGAGTCAGGAGGAGGAGGTGGTAGAGTCAGGAGGAGGAGGTGGTAGAGTCAGGAGGAGGTGGTAGAGTCAGGAGGAGGAGGAGGTGGTAGAGTCAGGAGGAGGAGGAGGTGGTAGAGTCAGGAGGAGGAGGAGGTAGAGTCAGGAGGAGGAGGAGGAGGTAGAGTCAGGAGGAGGAGGAGGAGGTAGAGTCAGGAGGAGGAGGTAGTAGAGTCAGGAGGAGGAGGTAGTAGAGTCAGGAGGAGGAGGAGGTAGAGAGTCAGGAGGAGGAGGTGGTAGAGTCAGGAGGAGGAGGAGGTGGTAGAGTCAGGAGGAGGAGGAGGTAGAGTCAGGAGGAGGAGGAGGAGGTAGAGTCAGGAGGAGGAGGAGGAGGTAGAGGAGGGAGGTAGGAGGAGGAGGTGGTAGAGTCAGGAGGAGGAGGTAGTAGAGTCAGGAGGAGGAGGTAGTAGAGTCAGGAGGAGGAGGTGGTAGAGTCAGGAGGAGGAGGAGGTGGTAGAGTCAGGAGGAGGAGGAGGAGGTAGAGTCAGGAGGAGGAGGAGGAGGTAGAGTCAGGAGGAGGAGGTAGTAGAGTCAGGAGGAGGAGGTAGGTAGAGTCAGGAGGAGGAGGTAGTAGAGTCAGGAGGAGGAGGTAGTAGTAGAGTCAGGAGGAGGAGGTAGTAGTAGAGTCAGGAGGAGGAGGTAGTAGTAGAGTCAGGAGGAGGAGGTAGTAGTAGAGTCAGGAGGAGGAGGTAGTAGGTGGTAGAGTCAGGAGGAGGAGGTAGTAGAGTCAGGAGGAGGAGGTAGTAGAGTCAGGAGGAGGAGGTAGAGTCAGGAGGAGGAGGTAGAGTCAGGAGGAGGAGGTAGTAGTAGAGTCAGGAGGAGGAGGTAGTGGTAGAGTCAGGAGGAGGAGGAGGTAGAGTCAGGGGGAGGAGGAGGTAGAGTCAGGAGGAGGAGGAGGTAGAGTCAGGAGGAGGAGGAGGTAGAGTCAGGAGGAGGAGGAGGTAGAGTCAGGAGGAGGAGGTAGAGTCAGGAGGAGGAGGAGGTGGTAGAGTCAGGAGGAGGAGGAGGTGGTAGAGTCAGGAGGAGGAGGAGGTGGTAGAGTCAGGAGGAGGAGGAGGTGGTAGAGTCAGGAGGAGGAGGAGGTGTCAGGAGGAGGTGGTAGAGTCAGGAGGAGGAGGAGGTGGTAGAGTCAGGAGGAGGAGGAGGTGGTAGAGTCAGGAGGAGGAGGAGGTGGTAGAGTCAGGAGGAGGAGGAGGTGGTAGAGTCAGGAGGAGGAGGAGGTAGAGTCAGGAGGAGGAGGAGGTGGTAGAGTCAGGAGGAGGAGGAGGTGGTAGAGTCAGGAGGAGGAGGAGGTGGTAGAGTCAGGAGGAGGAGGAGGAGGTAGAGTCAGGAGGAGGAGGAGGTGGTAGAGTCAGGAGGAGGAGGAGGTGGTAGAGTCAGGAGGAGGAGGAGGTGGTAGAGTCAGGAGGAGGAGGAGGTGGTAGAGTCAGGAGGAGGAGGAGGTGGTAGAGTCAGGAGGAGGAGGAGGTGGTAGAGTCAGGAGGAGGAGGAGGTGGTAGAGTCAGGAGGAGGAGGAGGTGGTAGAGTCAGGAGGAGGAGGAGGTGGTAGAGTCAGGAGGAGGAGGAGGTGGTAGAGTCAGGAGGAGGAGGAGGTGGAGTCAGGAGGAGGAGGAGGTGGTAGTGTCAGGAGGAGGAGGAGGAGGTGGTAGAGTCAGGAGGAGGAGGAGGTGGAGGAGAGTCAGGAGGAGGAGGAGGTGGTAGAGTCAGGAGGAGGAGAGTCAGGAGGAGGAGGTAGAGTCAGGAGGAGGAGGAGGTGGTCAGAGTCAGGAGGTGGTAGAGTCAGGAGGAGGAGGTGGTAGAGTCAGGAGGAGGAGGAGGTGGTAGAGTCAGGAGTCAGGAGGAGGTGGTAGAGTCAGGAGGAGGAGGTGGTAGAGTCAGGAGGAGGAGGAGGTGGTAGAGTCAGGAGGAGGAGGAGGTGGTCAGAGTCAGGAGGAGGAGGAGGTGGTAGAGTCAGGAGGAGGAGGAGGTGGTAGAGTCAGGAGGAGGAGGAGGTGGTAGAGTCAGGAGGAGGAGGAGGTGGTAGAGGCAGGAGGAGGAGGAGGTGGTAGAGTCAGGAGGAGGAGGAGGTGGTAGAGTCAGGAGGAGGAGGAGGTGGTAGAGTCAGGAGGAGGAGGAGGTGGTAGAGTCAGGAGGAGGAGGAGGTGGTAGAGGCAGGAGGAGGAGGTGGTAGAGTCAGGAGGAGGAGGAGGTGGTAGAGTCAGGAGGAGGAGGAGGTGGTAGAGTCAGGAGGAGGAGGTGGTAGAGTCAGGGGGAGGAGGTGGTAGAGTCAGGAGGAGGTGGTAGAGTCAGGAGGAGGAGGTGGTAGAGTCAGGAGGAGGTGGTAGAGTCAGGAGGAGGTGGTAGAGTCAGGAGGAGGTGGTAGAGTCAGGAGGAGGTGGTAGAGTCAGGAGGAGGTGGTAGAGTCAGGAGGAGGTGGTAGAGTCAGGAGGAGGTGGTAGAGTCAGGAGGAGGTGGTAGAGTCAGGAGGAGGTGGTAGAGTCAGGAGGAGGAGGAGGTGGTAGAGTCAGGAGGAGGAAGAGGCATGTCATATCTGTGGTTGATCCTCTTCCTGCATGTATCTTCATGTCTGATCCATAACAAGTCTGTATGATCACGAGGTTCTAGAGATCTGTGAATCTACATCAGCCTGCTGTTCACCTGAATTAGAAACCCACCTGCATATAGCCCTACACCTGAAATACACTGGGAGAAACCCACCTGCATATAGCCCTACACCTGAAATACACTGGGAGAAACCCACCTGCATATAGCCCTACACCTGAAATACACTGGGAGAAACCCACCTGTATATAGCCCTACACCTGAAATACACTGGGAGAAACCCACCTGCATATAGCCCTACACCTGAAATACACTGGGAGAAACCCACCTGCATATAGCCCTACACCTGAAATACACTGGGAGAAACCCACCTGCATATAGCCCTACACCTGAAATACACTGGGAGAAACCCACCTGCATATAGCCCTACACCTGAAATACACTGGGAGAAACCCACCTGCATATAGCCCTACACCTGAAATACACTGGGAGAAACCAACCTGCATATAGCCCTACACCTGAATTACACTGGGAGAAACCCACCTGTATATAGCCCTACACCTGAAATACACTGGGAGAAACCCACCTGCATATAGCCCTACACCTGAAATACACTGGGAGAAACCCACCTGCATATAGCCCTACACCTGAAATACACTGGGAGAAACCCACCTGCATATAGCCCTACACCTGAATTACACTGGGAGAAACCCACCTGTATATAGCCCTACACCTGAAATACACTGGGAGAAACCCACCTGCATATAGCCCTACACCTGAATTACACTGGGAGAAACCCACCTGCATATAGCCCTACACCTGAATTACACTGGGAGAAACCCACCTGTATATAGCCCTACACCTGAAATACACTGGGAGAAACCCACCTGCATATAGCCCTACACCTGAAATACACTGGGAGAAACCCACCTGCATATAGCCCTACACCTGAAATACACTGGGAGAAACCCACCTGCATATAGCCCTAGACCTGAAATACACTGGAGTTAAACCCACCTGCATATAGCCCTACACCTGAATTACACTGGGAGAAACCCACCTGCATATAGCCCTCACACCTGAAATACACTGGGAGAAACCCACCTGCATATAGCCCTACACCTGAAATACACTGGTAGAAACCCACCTGCATATAGCCCTACACCTGAAATACACTGGTAGAAACCCACCTGCATATAGCCCTACACCTGAAATACACTGGGAGAAACCCACCTGCATATAGCCCTACACCTGAAATACACTGGGAGAAACCCACCTGCATATAGCCCTACACCTGAAATACACTGGGAGAAACCCACCTGCATATAGCCCTACACCTGAAATACACTGGGAGAAACCCACCTGCATATAGCCCTACACCTGAAATACACTGGGAGAAACCCACCTGCATATAGCCCTACACCTGAATTACACTGGGAGAAACCCACCTGCATATAGCCCTACACCTGAAATACACTGGGAGAAACCCACCTGCATATAGCCCTACACCTGAAATACACTGGGAGAAACCCACCTGCATATAGCCCTACACCTGAAATACACTGGGAGAAACCCACCTGCATATAGCCCTACACCTGAATTACACTGGGAGAAACCCACCTGCATATAGCCCTACACCTGAAATACACTGGGAGAAACCCACCTGCATATAGCCCTACACCTGAAATACACTGGGAGAAACCCACCTGCATATAGCCCTACACCTGAAATACACTGGTAGAAACCCACCTGTATATAGCCCTACACCTGAAATACACTGGGAGAAACCCACCTGCATATAGCCCTACACCTGAAATACACTGGGAGAAACCCACCTGCATATAGCCCTACACCTGAAATACACTGGGAGAAACCCACCTGCATATAGCCCTACACCTGAAATACACTGGGAGAAACCCACCTGCATATAGCCCTACACCTGAAATACACTGGGAGAAACCCACCTGCATATAGCCCTACACCTGAAATACACTGGGAGAAACCCACCTGCATATAGCCCTACACCTGAAATACACTGGGAGAAACCCACCTGCATATAGCCCTACACCTGAAATACACTGGGAGAAACCCACCTGCATATAGCCCTACACCTGAATTACACTGGGAGAAACCCACCTGCATATAGCCCTACACCTGAAATACACTGGGAGAAACCCACCTGCATATAGCCCTACACCTGAAATACACTGGTGACAATCATATTACTATGCATGGCCAAGTGGAAAATTACACCATTTGTGTTGACATTTCTGCCCTGTTTCCTTCGTTAATTTTACCAGAAAAAAAAAAAAATCCTCCCCCTCGGGCCCTACGGCCTCCTCCCCCTCGGGCCCTACGGCCTCCTCCCCCTCGGGCCCTACGGCCTCCGCCCCCTCGGGCCCTACGGCCTCCTCCCCCTCGGGCCCTACGGCCTCCTCCCCCTCGGGCCCTACGGCCTCCTCCCCCTCGGGCCCTACGGCCTCCTCCCCCTCGGGCCCTACGGCCTCCTCCCCCTCGGACCCTACGGCCTCCTCCCCCTCGGACCCTACGGCCTCCTCCCCATCGGCCCTAGGTGTTTGTCATTTCCTGAAGGAAGTCGACACTAAGAGAAGAACCCTGCTATACAGTGCACTCAAAGTATTCAGTATGTGGAAAAAGCGCAAAAAGGAGTCTGAATTACAACTTCATTGTTGGTGAGAGAAGAAACCAAGTAGAGGTGGAAAGGAGGGAGAAAAAAATAAGAAAATTGGGGATTGCTTTAAGCAGGACAAAGATCAGGACCCTGAAAAGACACTGAACACAACAGACTGATATAGCAGGGCGTCGCTGCAATCTTCCATTATGCTATTATAAACGAAAAGGAATAAGCCCTTTCATTCAAGCAGATCAAAATGTCCCCCTGTACCTCCACGACAGCAGCATTTAATGAAAAGTTTGTCGAGTCCTGAGTGGGTGCTATATTAGCTACATTAATATGACAGGATGTATCAGGCCCGACACAGCTGTAGGTAGGCGGTGTGGTGGGGCTGAAGCTGTGTACGCTCTAGTAGAGTAATGGTGTAGACTAATGTGGCGTGGGTGTTCGGTCTAGATCTCGAGGGGGGAAAAAAAATCCACAGACACATTTAAGTGGTACATAGTAAACCTGTGTGGTTGTGGAGATCGTGAACTGTAGCTAATGGGCTCCAGCTAGGACCCTCTTGGAAAGGGAAAGAGAAAAAAAAAAACAGCAGACCAAGAATTAAACGGTTCTATTTTTTTTAAGTCGGCATCAACAATAACAGGGTCTTGGATAAAGGCTACACGGAATCATGGGTGGATGTAGGAACAAACAAGGATCTACAAAACAATCCTATAGAGTCAACAACAGTAGATGTCCCAATAAAACACAGCAGGGAAATAGGTCAAATATATATATATATATATATATTTAAACAGCAGAAACCCTTCCCCGTGAGCTAACAACCACACTGGTGTCCGAGGTTCATGACTGTGATGACATTTGAAGCAGAGAAACATCAACAGGGCTGAGGCAAGCTGTTAAAACCACAGAGGCAGATCGAACATCGGGGTTAGAATGAACAAGAGGACAGGGCTCTAGAATGAACAAGAGGACAGGGCTCTAGAATGAACAAGAGGACAGGGCTCTAGAATGAACAAGAGGACAGAGCTCTAGAATGAACAAGAGGACAGGGCTCTAGAATGAACAAGAGGACAGGGCTCTAGAATGAACAAGAGGACAGGGCTCTAGAATGAACAAGAGGACAGAGCTCTAGAATGAACAAGAGGACAGAGCTCTAGAATGAACAAGAGGACAGAGCTCTAGAATGAACAAGAGGACAGGGCTCTAGAAAGAACAAGAGGACAGAGCTCTAGAATGAACAAGAGGACAGAGCTCTAGAATGAACAAGAGGACAGGGCTCTAGAAAGAACAAGAGGACAGAGCTCTAGAATGAACAAGAGGACAGGGCTCTAGAATGAACCAGATCTCTCACCAGCCTCGCTGGTGGGTGGTCAGGTCTCCACAACGTCAGCATTTGCAAATACAATGTTACAAGTCAAGTACGAGCACATATTATTGCAAAAATAAATGGGAGTAGCCATTGTCAAAGTGTGCGTATATATATATATACACACACACACACACACACACACACACTGTCGAAGTGTGTTTTTGCTTTGTCATAATGGATATTGTGTGTAGATTGATGTGGGGGCGAACAATTTGTCATAAATGTTTGAAAAAATTTTTTTATGTCTAGTCTTCGGCGAGACCCTCCAGAAACCATCTCTTCTCGTCTTCACCGAGACCCTCCAGAACCATCTCTTCTCGTCTTCACCGAGACCCTCCAGAAACCATCTCTTCTAGTCTTCACCGAGACCCTCCAGAACCATCTCTTCTAGTCTTCACCGAGACCCTCCAGAAACCATCTCTTCTAGTCTTCACCGAGACCCTCCAGAAACCATCTCTTCTAGTCTTCACCGAGACCCTCCAGAACCATCTCTTCTAGTCTTCACCGAGACCCTCCAGAACCATCTCTTCTAGTCTTCACCGAGACCCTCCAGAACCATCTCTTCTAGTCTTCACAGAGACCCTCCAGAACCATCTCTTCTAGTCTTCACAGAGACCCTCCAGAACCACGCCTCTGATGGAACTGGAAACGTAGAGATGAAGGTCCCCGACGAGCTTAGTGTCCAGAAACCAACAACGCCCAAAGTAATACCTTCTGTGAAGTTAGCAATTAGTCACGAAAAAAAAAAAGTTGCTAAATGTGAGCCAATACTATTAAAAACACACGCTTTAACAGCCTTTAGTATGAATCGTCCATGACCTTGTATAATACTTTCTTACTTGTGAAAGCGGTATAGTTTCAGCAAGACTGAAATTGGATACCTAAAAAAAAAAAGTTAATCGCCCTAACATTGTACTGTGTACCCCGGGCCATCCCAGAGCCAATCAATACTATCAGGTTCTAATTGTGAGGTAAATCAATGCAGCCGCAGTAGCGTTTGAATCTCCTGCAGGCTATTGATTCCTGTTAACTAACTGTCCAAGGGTTTTTCCTCTAAGGAAGTCTGCTAATGTGGTGCTTGGATAAAATGCCTTTGTTTCACAACCTGGCCCCATCTGGAGGGAGAAGAAAAGTGTGTCCCAATAGGCACCCTTGTCTTTACAGGCCCTGGTCAAAAGTAGTACACTATATAAGGGGTTAAGATAACACTTAGGACACAGACGTCGTGCTGTTTTAAGTCTTAAAATTCACGATTGTCAGATCAGAACGAAGACGTCACAGACATAAGCACCTCGTTTGAACCTACAGTGCCTTGGGAAAAGTATTCAGACCCCTTGACTTGTTCCACACGTTGTTACGTTACAGCCTTATTCCAAAATGGATTCAAATTTAAAAAACATTGTGCCTACCTGTGTTGATTTCCATCACAGGCATATTGCCCTAGACAGCCTACGACTGAGGGGACTACACAAACTCCCATTTCAAGAGAGAACCGTTTTGTAGAACCAACTAGACTAACTAAATTCTTCACAAACTGCTCGGGTGTACTAGCTACAACTGTCCTCACGTTCGTGAGTTAACGGTTTAGAGCAGGCAGGTACGGTGGCTCCCGTAGGACATATAAAGTGAGTCAACAGGAACAACAACAATAATTAACACGGGCTACATAGCGAACATAAATTTACTATGTATTCAGGAGCTAATTAGGTTGAAATGCACTACGCAGCGTCTGTGAATTGACGTTTCTCCGTGTGATTTGGGCTATAAGCACACAGAGACTGACGGGGATTCCTGTGCCGTTTCATAGAGTAGCAGGAAAATGCTCACAGGAGCATTTTATTCATGTCTCATGATTCACGTTGGGCAAATGAATGCACGTTCTAATGAATTAAATGAATTGTTGACTCCCTACTATAGTCAATAGATTTTTGAATATCGTTTTGAATTCCGTTTTAATGTCTGGGTTCCGTGATTCCGTAAGCGTTCTCCGCAACACAGATTTTATAGGGCCTTACAAATGCTAAGTGGCGGCGTTGCACTTTAATATAATATTACCAATCTTCCATCCGATTTACAACCTTCCATTTTGTATATTATCAAGTCCACCAGTGAAACAATTTATTCAAACTAAGGACACTTACCTTGAAGCGAGTGTCCATACACTATCATCAGTCTAACCTCCCCACCTCCCTCTTCTTTAGATCAAGGATAAACGATGCACTTTCACTCAACAACATTTACTAAGGTTAAGAAGCAGGTTGTGCATTACTTGGTTTAGAGCGCATGGCAACGTACATAATGTCAACCCTATTCCATATAACGCTGACTAATTTGGACCAGGGTCCCAAAGGCCCTGCTCAACAGTAGTGCACCATTTACCCTAAGGGCCCTGCTCAACAGTAGTGCACCATTTACCCTAAGGGCCCTGCTCAACATTAGTGCACTATAAAATAGGGGAATAGGCTGCCATTTGGGTCACACACACACCATCTCACTATAGTATTATTTACCCATAACACCAGGAACAGAACAATGAAGTAAGGACTATACAAGGCTGTGTGTTTGTGGAAAGTAATACAAACTAAAAAAGACAAACCAGCTGCTTGTTTCAGGTTTTTTTTTTTTCAGCTGAAACGCATTTATCAGTTTGGGAAACTATTTATTAAAATGCAATTACGTTTCAGGAGAGGCGAGCGAGAGGAACTGGTATGCAAATTCCCTGGGCAATACTTTTCCTAGATTGTAGATTAGTTGTTCTCTACAAGAGCAAGAAAAGAAAATGGTCTGTTGAACACAACTCATTGTGTCCCTGTGGATCTGGGACAGCCTTACCCCCTAGACAGGCTATTTTTTACAGCAACAATGGCAGTATCATCTTCCCACAGTGTTGCTTTCCTTAACAAACGGGTTCTTTAAAAACACCTTTTGATTTAAAAACTGAAACACAGGGAATATCTGCATTACTTTTTGTGAGAGAATCACTTCCAGGGTCGGCTTGGGAAGAGAACCGCTTCCAGGGTCGGCTTGGGAAGAGAATCACTTCCAGGGTCGGCTTGGGAAGAGAACCGCTTCCAGGGTCGGCTTGGGAAGAGAACCGCTTCCAGGGTCGGCTTGGGAAGAGAACCGCTTCCAGGGTCGGCTTGGGAAGAGAATCACTTCCAGGGTCGGCTTGGGAAGAGAACCACTTCCAGGGTCGGCTTGGGAAGAGAACCACTTCGAGGGTCGGCTTGGGAAGAGAACCACTTCGAGGGTCGGCTTGGGAAGAGAATCACTTCCAGGGTCGGCTTGGGAAGAGAACCGCTTCCAGGGTCGGCTTGGGAAGAGAACCACTTCCAGGGTCGGCTTGGGAAGAGAACCACTTCGAGGGTCGGCTTGGGAAGAGAACCGCTTCCAGGGTCGGCTTGGGAAGAGAATCACTTCCAGGGTCGGCTTGGGAAGAGAACCACTTCGAGGGTCGGCTTGGGAAGAGAACCGCTTCCAGGGTCGGCTTGGGAAGAGAATCACTTCCAGGGTCGGCTTGGGAAGAGAATCACTTCCAGGGTCGGCTTGGGAAGAGAATCACTTCCAGGGTCGGCTTGGGAAGAGAATCACTTCCAGGGGTGTCTCCCAATAATGAAATTATCCAGATCCCTAGCTTCAACCCAAATGGCACCCTATTCCCTACGTAGCACACTACTTTAAATCAGCGTTCTGGTCTCTGGTCAAAAGTAGTGCGAACAGGCTACCATTTGGAACACAGCCCTAGAGTTTGTCATAAGTGCTCATCCCCACGGGTCGAGCAATCAGGATTGGAGTGCTGAAAGACAAATACTGGCACAGAATGCAATCTGATGGTCCTTATGTTAAGGACGCAGTGTTAAGAATGGGCCGGGCCCGGCAGCCCATTCCTATTCCAATCATGCGGTGTCCTTCAGAGGAGAAAACGTGCAGCATTGTGAGTATAGTGCCATCCTAGTGCTGTATTTGCTTAACAGATTGAATAAAATAAAAAAAATAGGGGGGGGGGGGCACCCCAGATGGCTCCCTGGTCCCTATATATAGTCCACTACCTTGTCTGGTCCTGGTCCCTATATATAGTCCACTACCTTGTCTGGTCCTGGTCCCTATATATAGTCCACTACCTTGTCTGGTCCTGACTGTGCCTTCGGAATAGGATTCAACTTCAGACACAGCCTACGTGATTTAATCCAGCCTCTGAAGTGTGTGGAGTAATTTGTTGTAGGCAAGGTCAAGGGCACGGACACACCACACACACACACACACACATCTGGAAAACTAAGTGTGTGTTCTGAACCATGCCCGAATGTGGCTAGTCTCCCATTGCCGTCTCTGCTCTCACTCACTCGCCACAGACCTCTGCCGCATCCCAAACTGGCACTATAGTCCCTACACAGTGAACTACTTTGGACAAGGGAACATAGGATAACGCTCCTGTCACCTGGGAGTCAATGTAGTCTCTTTACAGCCAACAAAACATCATATTTTTTTTCTCTCTTTTTTCTACTGTGTTATTGACTTGTTTATTGTTTACTCCATGTGTAACTCTGTGTTGTCTGTTCACAATGCTATGCTTTATCTTGGCCAGGTCGCAGTTGCAAATGAGAACTTGTTCTCAACTAGCCGACCTGGTTAAAAAAAAGGTGAAATAAATAAAAAAAATCATACAGAACAGACTGCAATATTATGTCCCGACTTATGTAAAATGTCCCAGGTTGTTTTTGCCTATGGCCAAAGTACTGCGGCTGTGTTTGAAATGTAGGTCGTTTCCTGGCATTAAACACTGCTTTCTGCCATCTGACAGGGAAAAAACATTAAAAGAAGGTGTTCTTAATGTTTTGTACACTCAGTGTATATCTCTTATGAGGAGGGTACTTTGAAAAAGATTTCCCGAAATTTAAAAAAAATAATATATATTTTTATAAATCTCTTGGTGCTGACTTGCTGGTGTTTTTTTGTTGTCTTAGTTTCTTTTGCTCAGAAAACCACTTCCTCTCATTCCCTACGTCAGTGTTCAACCCATACAGTAAGGTACCATTTGAGATAGACACTGAACATCTTGCTTTATATATTTTTTTAAATAAAATAACGCGATGACAAACAAGAACATCAACGCGGGTGGCGACTCAGCAAGACAACGCGGGTGGCGACTCAGCAAGACAACGCGGGTGGCGACTCAGCAAGACAACGCGGGTGGCGACTCAGCAAGACAACGCGGGTGGCGACTCAGCAAGACAACGCGGGTGGCGACTCAGCAAGACAACGCGGGTGGCGACCCAGCAAGACAACGCGGGTGGCGACCCAGCAAGACAACGCGGGTGGCGACCCAGCAAGACAACGCGGGTGGCGACCCAGCAAGACAACGCGGGTGGCGACCCAGCAAGACAACGCGGGTGGCGACCCAGCAAGACAACGCGGGTGGCGACCCAGCAAGACAACGCGGGTGGCGACCCAGCAAGACAACGCGGGTGGCGACCCAGCAAGACAACGCGGGTGGCGACCCAGCAAGACAACGCGGGTGGCGACCCAGCAAGACAACGCGGGTGGCGACCCAGCAAGACAACGCGGTGGCGACCCAGCAAGACAACGCGGGTGGCGACCCAGCAAGACAACGCGGGTGGCGACCCAGCAAGACAACGCGGGTGGCGACCCAGCAAGACAACGCGGGTGGCGACCCAGCAAGACAACGCGGGTGGCGACCCAGCAAGACAACGCGGGTGGCGACCCAGCAAGACAACGCGGGTGGCGACCCAGCAAGACAACGCGGGTGGCGACCCAGCAAGACAACGCGGTGGCGACCCAGCAAGACAACGCGGGTGGCGACCCAGCAAGACAACGCGGTGGCGACCCAGCAAGACAACGCGGGTGGCGACCCAGCAAGACAACGCGGGTGGCGACCCAGCAAGACAACGCGGGTGGCGACCCAGCAAGACAACGCGGGTGGCGACCCAGCAAGACAACGCGGGTGGCGACCCAGCAAGACAACGCGGGTGGCGACCCAGCAAGACAACGCGGGTGGCGACCCAGCAAGACAACGCGGGTGGCGACCCAGCAAGACAACGCGGGTGGCGACCCAGCAAGACAACGCGGGTGGCGACCCAGCAAGACAACGCGGGTGGCGACCCAGCAAGACAACGCGGGTGGCGACCCAGCAAGACAACGCGGGTGGCGACCCAGCAAGACAACGCGGTGGCGACCCAGCAAGACAACGCGGGTGGCGACCCAGCAAGACAACGCGGGTGGCGACCCAGCAAGACAACGCGGGTGGCGACCCAGCAAGACAACGCGGGTGGCGACCCAGCAAGACAACGCGGGTGGCGACCCAGCAAGACAACGCGGGTGGCGACCCAGCAAGACAACGCGGGTGGCGACCCAGCAAGACAACGCGGGTGGCGACCCAGCAAGACAACGCGGGTGGCGACCCAGCAAGACAACGCGGGTGGCGACCCAGCAAGACAACGCGGGTGGCGACCCAGCAAGACAACGCGGTGGCGACCCAGCAAGACAACGCGGGTGGCGACCCAGCAAGACAACGCGGGTGGCGACCCAGCAAGACAACGCGGGTGGCGACCCAGCAAGACAACGCGGTGGCGACCCAGCAAGACAACGCGGGTGGCGACTCAGCAAGACAACGCGGGTGGCGACTCAGCAAGACAACGCGGGTGGCGACTCAGCAAGACAACGCGGGTGGCGACTCAGCAAGACAACGCGGGTGGCGACTCAGCAAGACAACGCGGGTGGCGACTCAGCAAGACAACGCGGGTGGCGACTCAGCAAGACAACGCGGGTGGCGACTCAGCAAGACAACGCGGGTGGCGACTCAGCAAGACAACGCGGTGGCGACTCAGCAAGACAACGCGGGTGGCGACTCA
Organism: Oncorhynchus keta; assembly: GCF_023373465.1. Classification (NCBI taxonomy): domain Eukaryota; kingdom Metazoa; phylum Chordata; class Actinopteri; order Salmoniformes; family Salmonidae; genus Oncorhynchus; species Oncorhynchus keta. Next base: position 5,376,935 of record NC_068450.1, on the reverse strand, counting down.
GCAAGACAACGCGGGTGGCGACTCAGCAAGACAACGCGGGTGGCGACTCAGCAAGACAACGCGGGTGGCGACTCAGCAAGACAACGCGGGTGGCGACCCAGCAAGACAACGCGGGTGGCGACCCAGCAAGACAACGCGGTGGCGACCCAGCAAGACAACGCGGGTGGCGACCCAGCAAGACAACGCGGGTGGCGACCCAGCAAGACAACGCGGGTGGCGACCCAGCAAGACAACGCGGGTGGCGACCCAGCAAGACAACGCGGGTGGCGACCCAGCAAGACAACGCGGGTGGCGACCCAGCAAGACAACGCGGGTGGCGACCCAGCAAGACAACGCGGGTGGCGACCCAGCAAGACAACGCGGGTGGCGACCCAGCAAGACAACGCGGGTGGCGACTCAGCAAGACAACGCGGGTGGCGACTCAGCAAGACAACGCGGGTGGCGACTCAGCAAGACAACGCGGGTGGCGACTCAGCAAGACAACGCGGGTGGCGACTCAGCAAGACAACGCGGGTGGCGACTCAGCAAGACAACGCGGGTGGCGACTCAGCAAGACAACGCGGGTGGCGACTCAGCAAGACAACGCGGGTGGCGACTCAGCAAGACAACGCGGGTGGCGACTCAGCAAGACAACGCGGGTGGCGACTCAGCAAGACAACGCGGGTGGCGACTCAGCAAGACAACGCGGGTGGCGACTCAGCAAGACAACGCGGGTGGCGACTCAGCAAGACAACGCGGGTGGCGACTCAGCAAGACAACGCGGGTGGCGACTCAGCAAGACAACGCGGGTGGCGACTCAGCAAGACAACGCGGGTGGCGACTCAGCAAGACAACGCGGGTGGCGACTCAGCAAGACAACGCGGGTGGCGACTCAGCAAGACAACGCGGGTGGCGACTCAGCAAGACAACGCGGGTGGCGACTCAGCAAGACAACGCGGGTGGCGACTCAGCAAGACACAGTGTTAAACAGAACAAAACTGGTCCCAACACCCAACCAGACAGACTCTGCATTAGGCATCAATTGGAGACTCAATGAGCCAAACCGAAAACAAAGCCCAAATCTATTCAGCTCCTCATCTAGAGACCCGGAGCTGTGACATTTGCACTCAGCGCTGGCAACAAGGGATCCGCCACGCTCTGGGGAAAAAGTGATTACTCTACAAATGAAAATAAAGATACTTTCATTTTGTACCGATCGATAGCAAAAAAACTCAAGCCATCTCTCTTTACACAAGCTGAGTCTCAAGTGGCACCCAACTCCCTATTTAGGGAATTACTTTTGACCAAGACCCATAAGTCTCAGGTCAAAAGTAGTGCACCACATATGGAATAGGGTGCCATTTGGCATGTAGTTCATGTCTGGGAGGCACTGGCTGTATGTCTCTCTCCAGCCAGGCTCCCTTCCAGCATACCGACCGAACACAAAGAACCACAGAGCCAGATTTAACAGTCACTGACCTTCAGAGCCACTAAGACCTGCTGACACCCCCATGGAGGGAGAACAACAATGTCTAAAGAAACAAGCTAGCGACAGGTGTCTGGGTTTAAAATCCTGGGGTTTGGGTAGAAAAGGAACAGCCAAGACAGAGAGAAAATCCTTTTTCATATCCTAAAAAAGGTCCATATAGCACGCACGATCAATTTAGTATTTCCACTCGTTCAATTTGCAAATCTCATCCTAAAAGTTGTCTGAAAGAGTCAAATCATGTTCGTATCTATTCCTCAGAGATCCTAGAAGGTAACCAGACTTCACTAGTTCATTAGGGATGTAGTATATCCTATAGGACACCATATCAGAGATCCTAGAAGGTAACCAGACTTCACTATATCATTAGGGGTGTAGTATATCCTATAGGACACCATATCAGAGATCCTAGAAGGTAACCAGACTCCACCATTTCATTAGGGATGTAGTATATCCTATAGGACACCATATTTGGTCAGAGAGTGAGAGTGACGCCTTCATGGCACGCCGATGACGGTAATCTCTTGAACGACTATCTTCGTCAAATAAGCACCAATCGGGGTCAAAAAAAGCTAGCTAGATAGCCAATGAGCTGGGCTTTATGGGACAACCCGGAAACCATGTATAGGTCATAAAATGTAGCTTCTAACATTGTACAACAGCATGGCAGGCGTTTTGGTCTAAAGGAACAGGAAGCTAGTCAATGACAGGGGTTTGGTCTAAAGGAACAGGAAGCTAGTCAATGACAGGGGTTTGGTCTAAAGGAACAGGAAGCTAGTAAACGACAGGGGTTTGGTCTAAAGGAACAGGAAGCTAGTCAATGACAGGGGTTTGGTCTAAAGGAACAGGAAGCTAGTCAATGACAGGGGTTTGGTCTAAAGGAACAGGAAGCTAGTCAATGACAGGGGTTTGGTCTAAAGGAACAGGAAGCTAGTCAATGACAGGGGTTTGGTCTAAAGGAACAGGAAGCTAGTCAATGACAGGGGTTTGGTCTAAAGGAACAGGAAGCTAGTAGACGACAGGGGTTTGGTCTAAAGGAACAGGAAGCTAGTCAATGACAGGGGTTTGGTCTAAAGGAACAGGAAGCTAGTAGACGACAGGGGTTTGGTCTAAAGGAACAGGAAGCTAGTCAATGACAGGGGTTTGGTCTAAAGGAACAGGAAGCTAGTCAATGACAGGGGTTTGGTCTAAAGGAACAGGAAGCTAGTAGACGACAGGGGTTTGGTCTAAAGGAACAGGAAGCTAGTCAATGACAGGGGTTTGGTCTAAAGGAACAGGAAGCTAGTCAATGACAGGGGTTTGGTCTAAAGGAACAGGAAGCTAGTAGACGACAGGGGTTTGGTCTAAAGGAACAGGAAGCTAGTCAATGACAGGGGTTTGGTCTAAAGGAACAGGAAGCTAGTCAATGACAGGGGTTTGGTCTAAAGGAACAGGAAGCTAGTAGACGACAGGGGTTTGGTCTAAAGGAACAGGAAGCTAGTCAATGACAGGGGTTTGGTCTAAAGGAACAGGAAGCTAGTAGACGACAGGGGTTTGGTCTAAAGGAACAGGAAGCTAGTAGACGACAGGGGTTTGGTCTAAAGGAACAGGAAGCTAGTAGACGACAGGGGTTGGTCTAAAGGAACAGGAAGCTAGTAGACGACAGGGGTTTGGTCTAAAGGAACAGGAAGCTAGTAGACGACATGGGTTTGGTCTAAAGGAACAGGAAGCTAGTAGACGACAGGGGTTTGGTCTAAAGGAACAGGAAGCTAGTAAACGACAGGGGGTTGGTCTAAAGGAACAGGAAGCTAGTAGACGACAGGGGTTTGGTCTAAAGGAACAGGAAGCTAGTAGACGACAGGGGGTTGGTCTATCACAACGGGATCAAAGACTTGTCCATCTTAACCTTAGTATTATTGTGAGGACATGGCCTTTTTAACTTGAGATGGTATTGTGAATAACATCAGTTGAACTTTAGGTCTGTACTCGGTACAATATAAATGAGAAATTCCTCTTGATAACTAGCCTTCAACTCCGTTATTTTTGGAGCAGGATAAAGTCAAAAGGTTGTTTCGGACTGAGTTAGTGGCACTCCAGTCTCCTTTTGACCTCATTTAACAAACTGATTTATAAAAAGGCACATGTCAATGAGGTGGCCCAGGCAATGTTCCCTCTTAAGCTGCGCAGACGAAATACTGGCCCGCACAGAGAAGCACAAGATTAGAAAGTTCAGAGTCTTCCCCGTTAGTTAACAATATCAACATTTAACCTCTGTGGTAAATTGTGATCAAAACAATGTAATAGTAGCCACGTTCAATGCAACTATGCAAGACTTTGTATGCAAACCGAACTGCGCAAGACATTGTTGTAGGCAGAACGTATCGGAATACGATTCATTCTATTGCATTGACAGGCCCGACTCAGGACCGTACTCTACACAGCCCGTTGCATCATAACAAATGAGAGCTGCAGTATGCAAATACATCATTACCATATATGGATTTGTGCCATTCACTTTGAACTGGACTGTGTTTACAGCATGAGCATATGCGCTTGTTTTGAGATCAAAGTGAGAGCTGCATGTAGCCACATTTGTACATATCCTTTGCTAGTTAGTGAGTCATTAAGCCCAGTTATACATAATTTCTAAAATCAGCAATGGGGGGGGCTGCTTCCTACAAGAGCACAAACCATGTGCATTTCCAGCCATCTTTGAAAAGTGAGTCAGGTAAAGAGCTTTTTGTCTTAAAGGGGCAGTGTTGTATTTTGAATAAGCTAAGTAGTAAATAGGCAGAGGATAGCATGATTTGTCTGATTGTAACAATGGTATGGGATGACAATGTAAGGTTGTTTTTCTTTTTTTTAATCAACAAAATATTTCAGTCACCTATTTTAATGACAAAACGTTGTGATGTATTTTCACCAATGTGTTTAATGGTGGGCCACTCTGGTAGGCCTACATTATGATCAAATAGCCAGTCTTCGCCACTTAAAACTGTTTGGTACAGCTTGTGCATTACATTGTGACGTTTGTTTTTGGAGTTGGGTTATGATTTTGTCAGCAGTTTGGGCATTTCTCCTCAAGCACCGGTCGAAGTCTACACCCCTTCGTCCATGATTGGTCAACTGTAGGGGTGAAGCAGGTTTCTGCTTGTTCAAAGTGTTTGTTTTTTTTCGGCAGAAATGCCTTCTGGAACATGTGAATGTATGAGCCTTATTAACAAGCTTACATAATACATATTAACAAACTTGTAAGTGTATATCTGTAGATACTAATAAAATTGCTAAATTACAAGCCTAGTTGGTTTGCCACAGAAAATAGAGCAACCATCTGTAGATACGAATACAATTGATAAATTACGAGCCTAGCTGGTTTAGTCATTGAAAATAACAGCAATCTTCCCGCTAGCCATGATTGGCTTGAGATAATAAGTGGGCTGGGTATGCCGAGAGATGAGTTCTGATTGGTCTGCCATGTAGCACTGTTTCTGTCTATAATATGAGCTGGTCAGTATGTGTAGTTAATCCTTTCCAACGCAGCTTTTAATAAAGATATTACGTAGTAGAACTACATCAGTGTTGCTCTCCACTTTCTGGACGACCGAGGTTTGACATCAGTGGAGTATGATGGCTAAGGAGATGGAGAAAATTAACGCATTTGATTGAAAATATGCAGATGAGTCGAAAAGAGAACACAGAAGGCTGATGTCGTCACTTCCTCGTCCGGGTGTCGTCACTTCCTCGTCCGGGTGTCGTCACTTCCTCGTCCGGGTGTCGTCACTTCCTCGTCCGGGTGTCGTCACTTCCTCGTCCGGGTGTCGTCACTTCAATCTTTTCTTTTCAGGGAGCATGAGAGCACACTACTTCGATTAGCCGACCGTGAAGCAAGCGGACGCCTTCAGCGAGTGCACTTCACTGTATTCATACTTGGATTAGCCGACCGTGAAGCAAGAGGACGCCTTCAGCGAGTCACTGTATTCATACTTGGATTAGCCGACCGTGAAGCAAGGGGACGCCTTCAGCGAGTCACTGTATTCATACTTGGATTAGCCGACCGTGAAGCAAGCGGACGCCTTCAGCGAGTCACTGTATTCATACTTCGATTAGCCGACCGTAATAAACTCAGATCCAGTATAGTTAGTCTGAATGGACCCGTCTACTCTTCTCACACCCCCCTTGCTGGGTAGTAGGACATGTCCCAAATGACACCCAATACAGTGTCCTACTTTTGACGAGAGCCGTACTATATAGGATGCCATTTGGGATGCAGTAATCTATTATCCCCCCCAAGGGTACAAACAGACAACAGGGAGGGTGGTTTGTGGAAGGGGGGTCACATCCATTCAATCCTTTTCTCCCACCTTTATTTCTCTGTCCTCCCCTTCTCCCCCATTCTTTCATTCATTCTCTGACCTTTACTCTATATATCTATACCTCCGGTGTGATTCCCCCCCCCCTCTCTCTCTCTCTCTCCTGACTGTCTGATATTAGCTTAGATAAGCACAGTGATGGGAAGGAGAGAATGTCAAGTTCTATTCCATTATGACGGTGGGAAATAGAATTCTGGAGAACGGTTCACACCAGACCAGGGGTTCTCTACACACACACACCAGACCAGGGGTTCTCTACACACACACACCAGACCAGGGGTTCTCTACACACACACACACCAGACCAGGGGTTCTCTACACACACACACACAGACCAGGGGTTCTCTACACACACACACCAGACCAGGGTTCTCTACACACACACACCAGACCAGGGGTTCTCTACACACACACACACACACTAGACCAGGGTTCTCTACACACACACACCAGACCAGGGTTCTCTACACACACACACACACACACACACACACACACACACCAGACCAGGGGTTCTCTACACACACACACACCAGACCAGGGGTTCTCTACACACACACACACACACACACCAGACCAGGGTTCTCTACACACACACACACACACCAGACCAGGGTTCTCTACACACACACACACACACACACCAGACCAGGGTTCTCTACACACACACACACACACCAGACCAGGGTTCTCTACACACACACACACCAGACCAGGGTTCTCTACACACACACACACCAGACCAGGGTTCTCTACACACACACACACACCAGACCAGGGTTCTCTACACACACACACACACCAGACCAGGGGTTCTCTACACACACACACACACACCAGACCAGGGGTTCTCTACACACACACACACACCAGACCAGGGGTTCTCTACACACACACACACACACACCAGACCAGGGGTTCTCTACACACACACACACACACACCAGACCAGGGGTTCTCTACACACACACACACACACACCAGACCAGGGGTTCTCTACACACACACACACACACACACACCAGGGGTTCTCTACACACACACACCAGGGGTTCTCTACACACACACACCAGGGGTTCTCTACACACACACACCAGGGGTTCTCTACACACACACACCAGACCAGGGGTTCTCTACACACACACACCAGACCAGGGTTCTCTACACACACACACCAGACCAGGGGTTCTCTACACACACACACCAGACCAGGGGTTCTCTACACACACACACCAGACCAGGGGTTCTCTACACACACACACCAGACCAGGGGTTCTCTACACACACACACCAGACCAGGGGTTCTCTACACACACACACCAGACCAGGGGTTCTCTACACACACACACCAGACCAGGGGTTCTCCACACACACACACACAGACCAGGGTCTCCACACACACACACACACACACAAGACCAGGGGTTCTCCACACACACACACAAGACCAGGGGTTCTCTACACACACACACACGACCAGGGGTTCTCTACACACACACACACGACCAGGGGTTCTCTACACACACACACACGACCAGGGGTTCTCTACACACACACACACGACCAGGGTTCTCTACACACACACACACGACCAGGGGTTCTCTACACACACACACACGACCAGGGGTTCTCTACACACACACACAAGACCAGGGGTTCTCTACACACACACACACACACACCCAGGGGTTCTCTACACACACACACACACGACCAGGGGTTCTCTACACACACGACCAGGGATTCTCTACACACACACACACACACTAGACCAGGGATTCTCTACACACACACACTAGACCAGGGATTCTCTACACACACACACACACACACACTAGACCAGGGTTCTCTACACACACACCAGACCAGGGGTTCTCTACACACACACCAGACCAGGGGTTCTCTACACACACACCAGACCAGGGGTTCTCTACACACACACCAGACCAGGGGTTCTCTACACACACACCAGACCAGGGATTCTCCACACACACACCAGACCAGGGATTCTCCACACACACACCAGACCAGGGATTCTCCACACACACACCAGACCAGACGGATTCTCCACACACACACACACACACACACACTAGACCAGGGTTCTCTACACACACACGACCAGGGGTTCTCTACACACACTAGACCAGGGTTCTCTACACACACACACACACACACTAGACCAGGGTTCTCTACACACACACACACACACTAGACCAGGGTTCTCTACACACACACACACACACACACTAGACCAGGGTTCTCTACACACACACACTAGACCAGGGTTCTCTACACACACACACACACTAGACCAGGGGTTTTCTACACACACACACACACACTAGACCAGGGGTTCTCTACACACACACACTAGACCAGGGTTCTCCACACACACACTAGACCAGGGTTCTCTACACACACACACTAGACCAGGGTTCTCTACACACACACACACTAGACCAGGGGTTCTCTACACACACACACACACACTAGACCAGGGTTCTCTACACACACACACACACACTAGACCAGGGTTCTCTACACACACACACACACTAGACCAGGGTTCTCTACACACACACACACACTAGACCAGGGGTTCTCTACACACACACACACACTAGACCAGGGTTCTCTACACACACACACACACTAGACCAGGGTTCTCTACACACACACTAGACCAGGGTTCTCTACACACACACACTAGACCAGGGGTTCTCTACACACACACACTAGACCAGGGTTCTCTACACACACACACTAGACCAGGGTTCTCTACACACACACACTAGACCAGGGGTTCTCTACACACACACACTAGACCAGGGGTTCTCTACACACACACACTAGACCAGGGTTCTCTACACACACACACTAGACCAGGGGTTCTCTACACACACACACTAGACCAGGGTTCTCTACACACACACACACTAGACCAGGGGTTCTCTACACACACACACACTAGACCAGGGGTTCTCTACACACACACACACTAGACCAGGGTTCTCTACACACACACACTAGACCAGGGTTCTCTACACACACACACTAGACCAGGGGTTCTCTACACACACACACACACACACACACTAGACCAGGGGTTCTCTACACACACACACTAGACCAGGGTTCTCTACACACACACACTAGACCAGGGTTCTCTACACACACACACTAGACCAGGGGTTCTCTACACACACACACTAGACCAGGGTTCTCTACACACACACACACACACACACACACTAGACCAGGGGTTCTCTACACACACACACTAGACCAGGGGTTCTCTACACACACACTAGACCAGGGTTCTCTACACACACACACTAGACCAGGGTTCTCTACACACACACACACAAGACCAGGGGTTCTCTACACACACACACACACTAGACCAGGGTTCTCTACACACACACACTAGACCAGGGTTCTCTACACACACACACTAGACCAGGGGTTCTCTACACACACACACTAGACCAGGGTTCTCTACACACACACACTAGACCAGGGTTCTCTACACACACACACTAGACCAGGGGTTCTCTACACACACACACTAGACCAGGGTTCTCTACACACACACACTAGACCAGGGGTTCTCTACACACACACACTAGACCAGGGGTTCTCTACACACACACTAGACCAGGGTTCTCTACACACACACACTAGACCAGGGGTTCTCTACACACACACACTAGACCAGGGTTCTCTACACACACACACTAGACCAGGGGTTCTCTACACACACACACTAGACCAGGGTTCTCTACACACACACACTAGACCAGGGTTCTCTACACACACACACACTAGACCAGGGGTTCTCTACACACACACACACAAGACCAGGGTTCTCTACACACACACACACACACTAGACCAGGGTTCTCTACACACACACTAGACCAGGGTTCTCTACACACACACACACACACTAGACCAGGGTTCTCTACACACACTAGACCAGGGTTCTCTACACACACTAGACCAGGGGTTCTCTACACACACACACTAGACCAGGGTTCTCTACACACACACTAGACCAGGGTTCTCTACACACACACTAGACCAGGGGTTCTCTACACACACACTAGACCAGGGGTTCTCTACACACACTAGACCAGGGTTCTCTACACACACACACTAGACCAGGGGTTCTCTACACACACACACTAGACCAGGGTTCTCTACACACACACACTAGACCAGGGTTCTCTACACACACACACAGACCAGGGTTCTCTACACACACACACTAGACCAGGGTTCTCTACACACACACACTAGACCAGGGTTCTCTACACACACACACACTAGACCAGGGTTCTCTACACACACACACACTAGACCAGGGTTCTCTACACACACACACACTAGACCAGGGGTTCTCTACACACACACACACTAGACCAGGGTTCTCTACACACACACACACTAGACCAGGGTTCTCTACACACACACACACTAGACCAGGGTTCTCACACACACACTCTACACTAGACCAGGGGTTCTCTACACACACACACACACACACTAGACCAGGGTTCTCTACACACACACACACACACACTAGACCAGGGTTCTCTACACTAGACCAGGGGTTCTCTACACTAGACCAGGGGTTCTCTACACTAGACCAGGGGTTCTCTACACTAGACCAGGGTTCTCTACACTAGACCAGGGTTCTCTACACTAGACCAGGGGTTCTCTACACTAGACCAGGGTTCTCTACACTAGACCAGGGTTCTCTACACTAGACCAGGGTTCTCTACACTAGACCAGGGTTCTCTACACTAGACCAGGGGTTCTCTACACTAGACCAGGGTTCTCTACACTAGACCAGGGGTTCTCTACACTACACCAGGGTTCTCTACACTAGACCAGGGTTCTCTACACTAGACCAGGGGTTCTCTACACACACACACACACACACACACACACTAGACCAGGGTTCTCTACACACACACACACTAGACCAGGGGTTCTCTACACACACACACACTAGACCAGGGGTTCTCTACACACACACACACACTAGACCAGGGGTTCTCTACACACACACACTAGACCAGGGGTTCTCTACACACACACACTAGACCAGGGGTTCTCTACACACACACTAGACCAGGGTTCTCTACACACACACACACACACACTAGACCAGGGTTCTCTACACACACACACACACACACACACTAGACCAGGGGTTCTCTACACACACACACTAGACCAGGGTTCTCTACACACACACACTAGACCAGGGGTTCTCTACACACACACACACTAGACCAGGGTTCTCTACACACACACACACACACAGACCAGGGGTTCTCTACACACACACACACACTAGACCAGGGTTCTCTACACACACACTAGACCAGGGGTTCTCTACACACACACTAGACCAGGGTTCTCTACACACACACTAGACCAGGGTTCTCTACACACACACACACACACTAGACCAGGGGTTCTCTACACACACACACACACACACACACACACTAGACCAGGGGTTCTCTACACACACACACAGACCAGGGTTCTCTACACACACACTAGACCAGGGTTCTCTACACACACACACACCAGGGGTTCTCTACACACACACAGACCAGGGTTTCTCTACACACACACACACACACACACTAGACCAGGGGTTCTCTACACACACACACTAGACCAGGGTTCTCTACACACACACACTAGACCAGGGGTTCTCTACACACACACACTAGACCAGGGTTCTCTACACACACACACTAGACCAGGGGTTCTCTACACACACACACTAGACCAGGGGTTCTCTACACACACACACACTAGACCAGGGGTTCTCTACACACACACACACACACACACTAGACCAGGGGTTCTCTACACACACACTAGACCAGGGGTTCTCTACACACACACACACTAGACCAGGGTTCTCTACACACACACACACTAGACCAGGGTTCTCTACACACACACTAGACCAGGGTTCTCTACACACACACACACACTAGACCAGGGGTTCTCTACACACACACACTAGACCAGGGGTTCTCTACACACACACACTAGACCAGGGTTCTCTACACACACACACTAGACCAGGGTTCTCTACACACACACACACTAGACCAGGGGTTCTCTACTACACACACACACACTAGACCAGGGTTCTCTACACACACACACTAGACCAGGGTTCTCTACACACACACACACTAGACCAGGGGTTCTCTACACACACACACTAGACCAGGGTTCTCTACACACACACACACACACTAGACCAGGGTTCTCTACACACACACTAGACCAGGGGTTCTCTACACACACTAGACCAGGGGTTCTCTACACACACTAGACCAGGGTTCTCTACACACACTAGACCAGGGTTCTCTACACACACTAGACCAGGGGTTCTCTACACACACTAGACCAGGGTTCTCTACACACACTAGACCAGGGGTTCTCTACACACACTAGACCAGGGGTTCTCTACACACACTAGACCAGGGGTTCTCTACACACACTAGACCAGGGTTCTCTGCACACAAACACACACACTAGACCAGGGGTTCTCTGCACACAAACACACACACTAGACCAGGGTTCTCTACACACACACACACACATAGACCAGGGTTCTCTACACACACACACTAGACCAGGGGTTCTCTACACACACACACACTAGACCAGGGTTCTCTACACACACACACACACACTAGACCAGGGGTTCTCTACACACACACACACTAGACCAGGGGTTCTCACACAACACACACACACTAGACCAGGGTTCTCTTTACACACACACACACACTAGACCAGGGTTCTCTACACACACTAGACCAGGGTTCTCTACACACACACAGACCAGGGGTTCTCTACACACACACAGACCAGGGTTCTCTACACACACAGACCAGGGTTCTCTACACACACTAGACCAGGGTTCTCTACACACACTAGACCAGGGGTTCTCTACACACACTAGACCAGGGTTCTCTACACACAGACCAGGGGTTCTCTACACACACTAGACCAGGGTTCTCTACACACACTAGACCAGGGGTTCTCTACACACACTAGACCAGGGTTCTCTACACACACTAGACCAGGGTTCTCTACACACACTAGACCAGGGTTCTCTACACACACTAGACCAGGGTTCTCTACACACACTAGACCAGGGTTCTCTACACACACTAGACCAGGGGTTCTCTACACACACTAGACCAGGGTTCTCTACACACACTAGACCAGGGGTTCTCTACACACACTAGACCAGGGTTCTCTACACACACTAGACCAGGGGTTCTCTACACACACTAGACCAGGGGTTCTCTACACACACTAGACCAGGGTTCTCTACACACACTAGACCAGGGTTCTCTGCACACAAACACACTAGACCAGGGATTCTCTACACACACACACTAGACCAGGGGTTCTCTACACACACACACTAGACCAGGGGTTCTCTACACACAAACAATGCAGTCAATGTGACAGACCTCAGCTCACTGCTTCCTCTACTGAATTAAAGTTTAAGGGTTGCTGGGAGGGAAAAGAGGGCACTGTATCTGGAACACTACTTTCTATGAGGGTGTATACAGCTCTGGTCATAATTAGAGCAGCACTACTACTACACAACGCTATTATGGACACAACACCAAAATACATGGCATTTAAAAAAACTCAAGATGGGTTTACAAGGAGGTAAAACAGGCCCGCTTCAGACAACAGGAACATACCAAAGTAATGGGAAGTAAAGGAGAGGAACAAAAATATATCCTAATATTATCAAGGCCCAGATATGTGCTTTTAAACTCAAACATGTTATTTGACACATACACGTGTTCAGCAGATCTTATTACGGGTGGAAAAAAATGCTTGTGCTTCTAGTTCCCGACAGTGCAGCAATATCTAACACGTTCCTAACATACACACACACACACACACACACACACACACACTACATAGAAATCCAGTAAAGGAATGGAATTAAGAATATCAAAATATACGGACAAGCAATGTCAGAGCGGCAAAGATTTAGGAAATGAAGCCCTTTAACTACTTTAACCAGATACAGATACAATCATGGATACCTTTTTTTAATTTATTTTTTTATCTGTGTGCTAATTAGCATTAGCGCAGTTGCTAACTAACTAGCTCAATGACTGAAAGTCCATAGCAAAAGCTAACATGCTAAAGCTAGTTCGAAATGGCTCGTGAAAATACCTCTAAACTTCTGGATGCAGACACCTACAAAAACAGTATCCATGCGTTCATCTGACTCTTGGGGGTAGATAAAGGGATTCATTGCCAAGCTCCCCAAGCGTCCCTTTTAAGAGCTGCCCGGAGAGCTCATAGTGCTTAGTGAATTTAAAATTTTTTAAAATGAAGACTGAAAATAACCATCACGTGACGAGAGACGAGAGTTAAACATGGCGAACGGCGGTATATTTTTAACCTTCTCTTTGATACAGCAGGTTCATTGGTCCTTAATAGAAAGTGTCAGTCATTCAGCAAAAGAGCTGACACCCTATCCCCCACATCTACTTTTGACAACAGTAGTGTACAACATAGGGAATAAGGGAGCAGTGTGGGAGGCAGACAGAGCCCTATGGGCCCTGGTCAATAGTAGTGTAGGGAATAAGGGAGCAGTGTGGGAGGCAGACAGAGCCCTATGGGCCCTGGTCAATAGTAGTGTAGGGAATAGGGAGCAGTGTGGGAGGCAGACAGAGCCCTATGGGCCCTGGTCAATAGTAGTGTAGGGAATAGGGAGCAGTGTGGGAGGCAGACAGAGCCCTATGGGCCCTAGTCAATAGTAGTATAGGGAATAGGGAGCAGTGTGGGAGGCAGACAGAGCCCTATGGGCCCTGGTCAATAGTAGTATAGGGAATAGGGAGCAGTGTGGGAGGCAGACAGAGCCCTATGGGCCCTGGTCAATAGTAGTATAGGGAATAGGGAGCAGTGTGGGAGGCAGACAGAGCCCTATGGGCCCTGGTCAATAGTAGTATAGGGAATAGGGAGCAGTGTGGGAGGCAGACAGAGCCCTATGGGCCCTGGTCAATAGTAGTATAGGGAATAGAGCAGTGTGGGGAGGCAGACAGAGCCCTATGGGCCCTGGTCAATAGTAGTGTAGGGAATAAGGGAGCAGTGTGGGAGGCAGACAGAGCCCTATGGGCCCTGGTCAATAGTAGTGTAGGGAATAGGGAGCAGTGTGGGAGGCAGACAGAGCCCTATGGGCCCTGGTCAATAGTAGTGTAGGGAATAGGGAGCAGTGTGGGAGGCAGACAGAGCCCTATGGGCCCTGGTCAATAGTAGTGTAGGGAATAGGGAGCAGTGTGGGAGGCAGACAGAGCCCTATGGGCCCTAGTCAATAGTAGTATAGGGAATAGGGAGCAGTGTGGGAGGCAGACAGAGCCCTATGGGCCCTGGTCAATAGTAGTGTAGGGAATAGGGAGCAGTGTGGGAGGCAGACAGAGAAGTATCTTTAAATACCAGGAGACGCTCCATCTCCAGACTGGCCTTGTATGTCAAAATAAAACAAATCACTCTGGGATCTCTTTCACCCCCTCCACTGGGTTCACTAGTCAGATTCCCTCCAGCCCCTCCCATCCATCCTCGCCTCCTCATCCATCCCGTTTCAAGGAGAAGAGGCTCATCGGCGGAGGGAGCGGCAGGACTAATCCCCCCCCGGCTCACCGACACTTCCCAACCACGCATATCGTCAGGCTCAGTAAACTTCAGTTAAGGTCACCAAAACAATAACCAGCTAGAGAGAGGGAGGGACTCAAATGCCACCCAGGACAGGAGCAGCGTGGCCGGACGGCATTATGGGAGCTACGGTGTGTGAATGTTTATTATAGCATCTACTTCAACCAGGGGCCTATGGCTGGGTCAAAAGTAGTGCAGTAGGGAATAGGGTGACATTTGGGACCGGGACAACCATTGGATAAATTGACCCACTTCCTCATATTCCCCAGACTAACAGGAAGTTGCCAGCTAAGGAGTAAGGGGTTGCAATTGGCCTGGAGGAGGAGAGGGGGGGGGGGCATTACCCATGAAGTGCAGAGGGGGGATTAATCATGAAGAGCAGAGGGGGAGGCATTACTCATGAAGAGCAGAGGGGGGAGGCATTACTCATGAAGAGCAGAGGGGGGCATTACTCATGAAGAGCAGAGGGGGGGGGGCATTACTCATGAAGAGCAGAGGTGGGGGGCATTACTCATGAAGAGCAGAGGGGGGGGGCATTACTCATGATGAGCAGAGGGAGGGGGCATTACTCATGATGAGCAGAGGGAGGGGGCATTACTCATGATGAGCAGAGGGAGGGGGCATTACTCATGATGAGCAGAGGGAGGGGGCATTACTCATGATGAGCAGAGGGAGGGGGCATTACTCATGATGAGCAGAGGGGGGCATTACTCATGATGAGCAGAGGGAGGGGGCTATTACTCATGAAGAGCAGAGGGGGGGCATTACTCATGAAGAGCAGAGGGGGCATTACTCATGAAGAGCAGAGGGGGCATTACTCATGAAGAGCAGAGGGGGGTATTACTCATGAAGAGCAGAGGGGGGTATTACTCATGAAGAGCAGAGGGGGGGGTATTACTCATGAAGAGCAGAGGGGGGGTTGGGCATCACTTTTCCTAGCCTGTATAATTACCATGGTGACCATGGAACCGTATTTCACCTATATTCCCGCTCAGCCAATCAAAATCAAATTTAAAAAAAGGTGTGGCCTTGGACGGGGAGAGATCACAGGAGCAGATCTGGAGGAAGGAGCTGTGCCTTCCAGTTAGGCGACAGCTCCCTGGGGAGCACTACTTTATAGTGGCGGCCGTAAATACACACAAAGCATCGGGGCTCACAGCTAAATCTCTCCCTTGATACATCGTGTTCCGTGAATTAGTTTTGAATTTAGATGAGATTACAACTTGATAAATGTAATTAATGTCACCCTGATGCCGGTTAACCTCTCGCTCGGCTTTCGTAGAATAAATATACACCAAAAACGGAACGGCAATAGATTTTCAGACATTCCACCATTTCCTCAGTTTTTAGTGTTTCATCCACGGTCCACCAGAACTCTCTAATTTAGATTTTTACATCTGCCTCTCCCTTGTGATTAGAGAACAACTTGGAGAGCTGAAATTAGTGACGGTTTGTTTTTTGGATAAGATTCCCAGCAGACTTACAAGCGGACGTCGTCACAACTCAGATGGATTCGGCAGTTTAGAATCTAGTGCCCTGGGCAATGTGGGAACCAAAACAAAAATGAAACCGTTATTTTAGCTTGTAATCTAGGACCTTCTTTTCCAAGGAACACCATTTCCTGGTTGCTGAAATTAAATATAGTTTGCCTAATTTCAGTTTGTCACAAAGCAAGCAAGTATAGTGTAGAGAATCATTGTACCCATCTAAATACATTTTCATATCCCAAAAATATTGTATTTTGTCAAAAATAATAATAACTATACTTAAAAACGGGAAGCATAGAAACGGCACATGTAAAACAGATCTGCCTCTTCGTAGACATGTTTCATTTAACATTTACATTACATTTAAGTCATTTAGCAGACGCTCTTATCCAGAGCGACTTACAAAATTGGTGCATACACCTTATGGCATCCAGTGGAACAGCCACTTACATCTAAATCTTTTTTTTTTTGGGGGTGAGAAGGATTACTTACCCTTACTTACCCTATCCTAGGTATTCCAATGAGAACGACAGCTCTATAACTATATTTATCTATAACTATATTTATTTATTTATAACTATATTTAAATATAACTATATTTATCTGAATTTTGTCAGGTAGTCCC
The DNA here is from genome assembly GCF_023373465.1 of Oncorhynchus keta. NCBI lineage: Eukaryota > Metazoa > Chordata > Actinopteri > Salmoniformes > Salmonidae > Oncorhynchus > Oncorhynchus keta. The sequence goes on along the minus strand of NC_068450.1, from coordinate 5,359,265 downwards.
AAAAATGTAATTGCAGATTTAGAGCACGGGCAACCGAGAGGGGGGCGGGCGGGCTACCGAGAGGGGGGGGCGACCGACGTGAAAAAGTCAAGACTCAAGTTAGTTTCATGCTTTAAATTGCAGTTTTTCTTTTTCTACTAACAGACTAGACCACCCCCCCCTCTCTCACCCTTCTCTACAATCACCAGTAAGAGGTAGAGAGACACACGTCCCTGCTCGTACTCCTCAGTCCGTTTCTTTCTCTATCAGACCAGCCAATCCCGTCAGATTTGCTCTCCATCGCCATAGTGACGGCCTCAGAGTTCTATAGACATGTGTTCCACAGAGACGTGCAGGAGGACGGAAGGGGGGGGCAGAAGACCAATGAAGGGGAAAAGTTGTTCTGAAAAGGAACCCGAGTCATTGCTTTGGATTGGATGACCGTGGCGACCGAGCGAGGGGAGGGAGGGACCATGTGTGTTATTATTCACCCCTGACTAACATGTGGTCCTAGTGAGAGAGACGGAGTACGTGACAAGTGAGCAACATGGATTAAACAGTGCTGTGCATCAGTCACTGTAGACGCCTTAGGGTAGAGAGGGAAAGAGAGGGAAGGGGGGGGGAGGCAGCAAGGAATAAAGAGAGGGAAGGGGGGCGGGAGAGACAGCAAGGAAAAAAGAGAGGGAAGGGGGGGGGACAGCAAGGAATAAAGAGAGGGAAGGGGGGGAGACAGCAAGGAATAAAGAGAGGGAAGGGGGGACAGCAAGGAATAAAGAGAGGGAAGGGGGAGAGACAGCAAGGAATAAAGAGAGGGAAGGGGGAGACAGCAAGGAATAAAGAGAGGGAAGGGGAGAGACAGCAAGGAATAAAGAGAGGGAAGGGGGAGAGAGACAGCAAGGAATAAAGAGAGGGAAGGGGGGGAGAGAGACAGCAAGGAATAAAGAGAGGGAAGGGGGGGAGAGAGACAGCAAGGAAAAAAGAGAGGGAAGGGGGGGAGAGACAGCAAGGAATAAAGAGAGGGAAGGGGGAGAGAGACAGCAAGGAATAAAGAGAGGGAAGGGGGAGAGACAGCAAGGAATAAAGAGAGGAAGGGGGAGACAGCAAGGAATAAAGAGAGGGAAGGGGAGAGACAGCAAGGAATAAAGAGAGGGAAGGGGGAGAGAGAGACAGCAAGGAATAAAGAGGGGAGGGGGAGAGACAGCAAGGAATAAAGAGAGGGAAGGGGGAGAGAGACAGCAAGGAATAAAGAGAGGGAAGGGGGAGAGAGACAGCAAGGAATAAAGAGAGGAAGGGGGAGAGAGACAGCAAGGAATAAAGAGAGGGAAGGGGGGAGAGAGACAGCAAGGAATAAAGAGAGGGGAGGGGGGGAGAGAGACAGCAAGGAATAAAGAGAGGGGAGGGGGGAGAGACAGCAAGGAATAAAGAGAGGGAAGGGGAGAGACAGCAAGGAATAAAGAGAGGGAAGGGGGGGAGAGAGACAGCAAGGAATAAAGAGAGGGAAGGGGGGGAGAGACAGCAAGGAATAAAGAGAGGGAAGGGGGGGAGAGACAGCAAGGAATAAAGAGAGGGGAGGGGGAGAGAGACAGCAAGGAATAAAGAGAGGGGAGGGGGAGAGACAGCAAGGAATAAAGAGAGGGAAGGGGGAGAGACAGCAAGGAATAAAGAGAGGGAAGGGGGAGAGACAGCAAGGAATAAAGAGAGGGAAGGGGGGGAGAGACAGCAAGGAATAAAGAGAGGGGAGGGGGAGAGACAGCAAGGAATAAAGAGAGGGAAGGGGGGAGAGACAGCAAGGAATAAAGGGAGGGAAGGGGGAGAGACAGCAAGGAATAAAGAGAGGGAAGGGCAGAGAGGGGGGGGGGCAGAGAGGGGGGGAGGTGGCACAGTGGGGGAACAGAAAACAGGGATTTAATAAAACAATGGGGGAAGGAAAACAGAAGCAAATAAAGATCAGAAAGAAATAGAACAGATAGGAGATTCTTCTTCCTCATCCACAACTTCCCTGACGAGGTTAAAGGTGCAGACAAAGATGATTTTATAAACGCAGATTGTTCCTGATAATGTATGACTGAGTTGAAGGCATGTAAATGTCAGTCACTTAAATATGTCAGACCATCTCAGCATCCATCAGCCCCGTGTCTGTGTACACGCATCCCTCACGGATGGAGCAGCAGGTTTGAGTGAGAGAGAGAGACATGGTGTGTGTGAGAGAGAGAGAGAGAGACATGGTGTGTGTGAGAGAGAGAGAGAGACATGGTGTGTGTGAGAGAGAGAGAGAGACATGGTGTGTGTGAGAGAGAGAGAGAGACATGGTGTGTGAGAGAGAGAGAGAGACATGGTGTGTGTGAGAGAGAGAGAGACATGGTGTGTGTGAGAGAGAGAGAGAGACATGGTGTGAGTGAGAGAGAGAGAGAGACATGGTGTGAGAGAGAGAGAGAGACATGGTGTGAGTGAGAGAGAGAGAGACATGGTGTGAGAGAGAGAGAGAGAGAGAGAGAGAGAGAGAGAGAGAGAGAGAGAGACATGGTGTGAGAGAGAGACATGGTGTGAGAGAGAGACATGGTGTGAGAGAGAGACATGGTGTGAGAGAGAGACATGGTGTGAGAGAGAGACATGGTGTGAGAGAGAGACATGGTGTGAGAGAGAGACATGGTGTGAGAGAGAGACATGGTGTGAGAGAGAGACATGGTGTGAGAGAGAGACATGGTGTGAGAGAGAGACATGGTGTGAGAGAGACATGGTGTGAGAGAGAGACATGGTGTGAGAGAGAGACATGGTGTGAGAGAGAGACATGGTGTGAGAGAGAGAGAGACATGGTGTGAGAGAGAGAGACATGGTGTGAGAGAGAGATGGTGTGAGAGAGACATGGTGTGAGAGAGAGAGAGACATGGTGTGAGAGAGAGAGAGACATGGTGTGAGAGAGAGAGAGACATGGTGTGAGAGAGAGAGAGAGACATGGTGTGAGAGAGAGAGACATGGTGTGAGAGAGAGACATGGTGTGAGAGAGAGACATGGTGTGAGAGAGACATGGTGTGAGAGAGACATGGTGTGAGAGAGAGACATGGTGTGAGAGAGAGAGAGACATGGTGTGAGAGAGAGAGAGAGAGACATGGTGTGAGAGAGAGAGGTGTGAGACATGGTGTGAGAGAGAGAGAGAGAGACATGGTGTGAGAGAGAGAGAGAGACATGGTGTGAGAGAGAGAGAGAGACATGGTGTGAGAGAGAGAGAGACATGAGAGAGAGAGACATGGTGTGAGAGAGAGAGAGACATGGTGTGAGAGAGAGAGAGAGAGAGAGAGAGACATGGTGTGTGAGAGAGAGAGAGACATGGTGTGTGAGAGAGAGAGAGACATGGTGTGAGAGAGAGAGAGACATGGTGTGAGAGAGAGAGAGAGACATGGTGTGAGAGAGAGAGAGACATGGTGTGAGAGAGAGAGAGAGACATGGTGTGAGAGAGAGGTGAGACATGGTGTGAGAGAGAGAGAGAGAGAGACATGGTGTGAGAGAGAGAGAGACATGGTGTGAGAGAGAGAGAGAGACATGGTGTGAGTGAGAGAGAGAGACATGGTGTGTGTGAGAGAGAGAGACATGGTGTGTGTGAGAGAGAGAGACATGGTGTGAGAGAGAGAGAGAGACATGGTGTGAGAGAGAGAGAGAGACATGGTGTGAGAGAGAGAGAGAGACATGGTGTGAGAGAGAGAGAGAGACATGGTGTGAGAGAGAGAGAGAGACATGGTGTGAGAGAGAGAGACATGGTGTGAGAGAGAGAGAGACATGGTGTGAGAGAGAGAGAGAGACATGGTGTGAGAGAGAGAGAGAGACATGGTGTGAGAGAGAGAGAGAGACATGGTGTGAGAGAGAGAGAGACATGGTGAGAGAGAGAGAGACATGGTGTGAGAGAGAGAGAGACATGGTGTGAGAGAGAGAGAGACATGGTGTGAGAGAGAGAGAGAGACATGGTGTGAGAGAGAGAGAGACATGGTGTGAGAGAGAGAGAGAGACATGGTGTGAGAGAGAGAGAGACATGGTGTGAGAGAGAGAGAGAGACATGGTGTGAGAGAGAGAGAGAGACATGGTGTGAGAGAGAGAGAGAGACATGGTGTGAGAGAGAGAGAGACATGGTGTGAGAGAGAGAGAGAGACATGGTGTGAGAGAGAGAGAGAGACATGGTGTGTGTGAGAGAGAGAGACATGGTGTGTGTGAGAGCGAGAGACATGGTGTGTGTGAGAGCGAGAGACATGGTGTGTGTGAGAGCGAGAGACATGGTGTGTGTGAGAGCGAGAGACATGGTGTGTGTGAGAGCGAGAGACATGGTGTGTGTGAGAGCGAGAGACATGGTGTGTGTGAGAGCGAGAGACATGGTGTGTGTGAGAGCGAGAGACATGGTGTGTGTGAGAGCGAGAGACATGGTGTGTGTGAGAGCGAGAGACATGGTGTGTGTGAGAGCGAGAGACATGGTGTGTGTGAGAGCGAGAGACATGGTGTGTGTGAGAGAGAGACATGGTGTGTGTGAGAGAGAGAGACATGGTGTGTGTGAGAGAGAGAGACATGGTGTGTGTGAGAGAGAGAGATATGGTGTGTGTGAGAGAGAGAGATATGGTGTGTGTGAGAGAGAGAGATATGGTGTGTGTGAGAGAGAGATATGGTGTGTGAGAGAGATATGGTGTGTGAGAGAGATATGGTGTGTGAGAGAGAGAGACATGGTGTGAGAGAGACATGGTGTTTCGAGGGGCATATTAAATCCATGTGGCAGGAGTGGTTAGGGTCAACATGTTTCCATGTGAAACTGTCACGACAATATGGAATAATTAAGGTTTCAGTTGGTGTGTGAGTGTAACAGAGGGAAGCTCTCCCAACGACGAGCTGAACTGACGACTGAAACACAGCTGAACCGTGTTCCAGTATCAGGACAAGCCGGGCTGACTGAAACACAGCTGAACAGTGTTCCAGTATCAGGACTAGCAGGGCTGACTGAAACACAGCTGAACAGTGTTTCAGTATCAGGTCTAGCCGGGCTGACTGAAACACAGCTGAACAGTGTTCCAGTATCAGGACTAGCCGGGCTGACTGAAACACAGCTGAACAGTGTTCCAGTATCAGGACTAGCCGGGCTGACTGAAACACAGCTGAACCGTGTTCCAGTATCAGGACTAGCCGGGCTGACTGAAACACAGCTGAACAGTGTTCCAGTATCAGGACTAGCAGGGCTGACTGAAATACAGCTGAACCGTGTTCCAGTATCAGGACAAGCCGGGCTGACTGAAACACAGTTGAACAGTGTTCCAGTATCAGGACTAGCCGGGCTGACTGAAACACAGCTGAACAGTGTTCCAGTATCAGGTCTAGCCGGGCTGACTGAAACACAGCTGAACCGTGTTCCAGTATCAGGTCTAGCAGGGCTGACTGAAACACAGCTGAACAGTGTTCCAGTATCAGGACTAGCAGGGCTGACTGAAACACAGCTGAACAGTGTTCCAGTATCAGGACTAGCAGGGCTGACTGAAATACAGCTGAACAGTGTTCCAGTATCAGGAGATTAAGGATGTACCCCAAATGGCACCCTAATTCCTTCATAGTTTGGGTTTGATTTGGTACGCAGCTACAATACTGCCTCCTATTCCCTGGGTGTGTGAAAGGCTCATTGAAGAGGACCAGAGAGAACCGGCCCCCTACAGAAACCAGAGAGAACCGACCAACCGGCCCCCCTACAGAAACCAGAGAGAACCGACCAACCGGCCCCCCTTACAGAAACCAGAGAGAACCGACCAACCGGCCCCCCTACAGAAACCAGAGAGAACCGACCAACCGGCCCCCCTACAGAAACCAGAGAGAACCGACCAACCGGCCCCCTACAGAAACCAGAGAGAACCGACCAACCGGCCCCCTACAGAAACCAGAGAGAACCGACCAACCGGCCCCCTACAGAAACCAGAGAGAACCGACCAACCGGCCCCCCTACAGAAACCAGAGAGAACCGACCAACCGGCCCCCCTACAGAAACCAGAGAGAACCGACCAACCGGCCCCCCTACAGAAACCAGAGAGAACCGACCAACAGGCCCCCTACAGAAACCAGAGAGAACCGACCAACCGGCCCCCCTACAGAAACCAGAGAGAACCGACCAACCGGCCCCCCTACAGAAACCAGAGAGACCCGACCAACCGGCCCCCCTACAGAAACCAGAGAGAACCGACCAACCGGCCCCCCTACAGAAACCAGAGAGAACCGACCAACCGGCCCCCCTACAGAAACCAGAGAACCGACCAACCGGCCCCCCTACAGAAACCAGAGAACCGACCAACCGGCCCCCCTACAGAAACCAGAGAGAACCGACCAACCGGCCCCCTACAGAAACCAGAGAGAACCGACCAACCGGCCCCCCTACAGAAACCAGAGAGAACAGACCAACCGGCCCCCCTACAGAAACCAGAGAGAACCGACCAACAATAAATGGAATATAGAGTTCACAACAAAATGTGCAACTTCTCTTTTCTTACTACTACTAGTTTGATGGTTATAGCAAACATGTGTCCCATTAAATCACCTAAATGAGCAAATAACTTGACATTTTCTCTAGTATAGGCAACTTCTCATAATGAATGTTATCAACTAAGTGATCGGGATGGTCGTGTTGATCATTTTATCGTCCCAGCTCTACATAGGGGCCCGGTCAAACGTAGTACACTATATTGGGAATCGGGTTCCATTGGGACTCGGGTTCCATTTGGAACTGGAGGCAGACCAGGATTTTGAGATGCAGCCATCCGCAGCACAGAGACGCATAATGAGAATAAAGAGAGCTGGAGTAAAAAATAAAAAAAGAGCTGTTTTATTCTGGTTAACTGGGCACACATGTCCTCAACCCAAAATCAGTCAGATGAGATGAAGGGAGAGGGGGGAAGGGAGAGGGGGGAAGGGAGAGGGGGGAAGGGAGAGGGGGGAAGGGAGAGGGGGGAAGGGAGAGGGGGGAAGGGAGAGGGGGGAAGGGAGAGGGGGAAGGGAGAGGGGGAAGGGAGGGGGGAAGGGAGAGGGGGGAAGGGGAGAGGGGGAAGGGAGGGGGGAAGGGAGGGGAAGGAAGGGGAAGGGAGGGGGAAGGGAGAGGGGAAGGGAGAGAGGGGAAGGGAGAGGGGGAAGGGAGAGAGGGGAAGGGAGAGAGGGGAAGGGAGAGAGGGGAAGGGAGAGAGGGGAAGAAGGGAGGAACTCAAAAGGAAGAGGGAAAGAGGGAGAGGGTAGTGGGAGGACAGGTAGTGGGTGGGAGAGGGTATGAGGGGTGAAGGGGTAGTGGGAGGACAGGGAAGTGGGTGGGAGAGGCTATGAGGGGTGAAGGGGTAGTGGGGTAGTGGGAGGACAGGTAGTGGGTGGGAGAGGCTATGAGGGGTGAAGGGGTAGTGGGAGGACAGGGGAGTGGGTGGGAGAGGGTATGAGGGGTGAAGGGGTAGTGGGAGGACAGGGGAGTGGGTGGGAGAGGGTATGAGGGGTGAAGGGGTAGTGGGAGGACAGGGGGGTGGGTGGGAGAGGGTATGAGGGGTGAAGGGGTAGTGGGAGGACAGGGGGTGGGTGGGAGAGGGTATGAGGGGTGAAGGGGTAGTGGGAGGACAGGGGAGTGGGTGGGAGAGGGTATGAGGGGTGAAGGGGTAGTGGGAGGACAGGGGAGTGGGTGGGAGAGGGTATGAGGGGTGATGGGGTAGTGGGAGGACAGTGGGGTGGGTGGGAGAGGGTATGAGGGGTGAAGGGGTAGTGGGAGGACAGGGGTGGGTGGGAGAGGGTATGAGGGGTGAAGGGGTAGTGGGAGGACAGGGGGTGGGTGGGAGAGGGTATGAGGGGTGAAGGGGTAGTGGGAGGACAGGGGAGTGGGTGGGAGAGGGTATGAGGGGTGAAGGGGTAGTGGGAGGACAGGGGGTGGGTGGGAGAGGGTATGAGGGGTGAAGGGGTAGTGGGGGACAGGGGAGTGGGTGGGAGAGGGTATGAGGGGTGAAGGGGTAGTGGGAGGACAGGGGAGTGGGTGGACAGGTAGTGGGTGGGAGAGGCTATGAGGGGTGAAGGGGTAGTGGGAGGACAGGGGAGTGGGTGGGAGAGGGTATGAGGGGTGAAGGGGTAGTGGGAGGACAGGGGGTGGGTGGGAGAGGGTATGAGGGGTGAAGGGTTAGTGGGAGGACAGGGGGTGGGTGGGAGAGGGTATGAGGGGTGAAGGGGTAGTGGGAGGACAGGGGAGTGGGTGGGAGAGGGTATGAGGGGTGAAGGGGTAGTGGGAGGACAGGGGGGTGGGTGGGAGAGGGTATGAGGGGTGAAGGGGTAGTGGGAGGACAGGGGAGTGGGTGGGAGCCATGAATGAGGGAGGGAAAGTGAGAATGAAAAGTAGTGGATAGAAGTCCAGCCAGCCAGCCTCAGCTGTGATGACGGCCTCCAGTTCCCGGCTTTAAATGGCAGCCTATCTGTGTCTCCAAACAGTCTACACCCCCTCCAGTGAGATGAGGACACAGTGAATTCAGGAAGAAAACAGACCCTTGTGTGATATTTCCATTTATTTTTAATACGTTTGCTTAAAATGTCCCGACTTGTTTTTGCTTTATCATTATGGGGTATTGGGTGTAGATTGATGTGGATTGACGTGTAGATTGACGTGGTCCTTCTGTGGCTCAGTTGGTAGAGCATGGCGCTTGTAACGCCAGGGTAGTGGGTTCGATTCCCGGGACCACCCATACGTAGAATGTATGCACACATGACTGTAAGTCGCTTTGGATAAAAGCGTCAGCTAAATGGCATATATTATTATTATATTATGTGGGGGTGGAGAACAAATTAAGAGATTTTAAGGCTGTAAATGTAACAAAATGTGGAGAGAAAAAAATGTATCCCCCCCCCCTGCCCCCACATCAATCTACACACAATATCCATTATGACAACGCAAAAACACGCTTAAGACATTTTAGCTAAATGTATTATAAATGAATAGATAACACATTGCCATCAGTATTTCAGACTCTTTACTAAGGACTTTGTTGAAGCACCTTAGCAAGCGATTACAGCCTCAAGTCCTCTTGGGCGACGGCGCTCAAGTCCTCTTGGGCGACGGCGCTCAAGTCCTCTTGGGCGACGGCGCTCCAGCCCTCTTGGGCGACGGCGCTCCAGCCCTCTTGGGCGACGGCGCTCCAGCCCTCTTGGGCGACGGCGCTCCAGCCCTCTTGGGCGACGGCGCTCCAGGCCTCTTGGGCGACGGCGCTCCAGGCCTCTTGGGCGACGGCGCTCCAGGCCTCTTGGGCGACGGCGCTCCAGGCCTCTTGGGCGACGGCGCTCCAGGCCTCTTGGGCGACGGCGCTCCAGCCCTCTTGGGCGACGGCGCTCCAGCCCTCTTGGGCGACGGCGCTCCAGGCCTCTTGGGCGACGGCGCTCCAGGCCTCTTGGGCGACGGCGCTCCAGGCCTCTTGGGCGACGGCGCTCCAGGCCTCTTGGGCGACGGCGCTCCAGGCCTCTTGGGCGACGGCGCTCCAGGCCTCTTGGGCGACGGCGCTCCAGGCCTCTTGGGCAACGGCGCTCCAGGCCTCTTGGGCAACGGCGCTCCAGGCCTCTTGGGCAACGGCGCTCCAGGCCTCTTGGGCAACGGCGCTCCAGGCCTCTTGGGCAACGGCGCTCCAGGCCTCTTGGGCAACGGCGCTCCAGGCCTCTTGGGCAACGGCGCTCCAGGCCTCTTGGGCAACGGCGCTCCAGGCCTCTTGGGCAACGGCGCTCCAGGCCTCTTGGGCAACGGCGCTCAAGGCCTCTTGGGCAACGACGCTCAAGTCCTCTTGGGCAACGACGCTCAAGTCCTCTTGGGCAACGACGCTCAAGGCCTCTTGGGCAACGACGCTCAAGTCCTCTTGGGCAACGACGCTCAAGTCCTCTTGGGCAACGACGCTCAAGTCCTCTTGGGCAACGGCGCTCAAGTCCTCTTGGGCAACGACGCTCAAGTCCTCTTGGGCAATGACGCTCAAGTCCTCTTGGGCAACGACGCTCAAGTCCTCTTGGGCAACGACGCTCAAGTCCTCTTGGGCAACGACGCTCAAGTCCTCTTGGGCAACGACGCTCAAGTCCTCTTGGGCAACGACGCTCAAGTCCTCTTGGGCAACGACGCTCAAGTCCTCTTGGGCAACGACGCTCAAGTCCTCTTGGGCAACGACGCTCAAGTCCTCTTGGGCAACGACGCTCAAGTCCTCTTGGGCAACGACGCTCAAGTCCTCTTGGGCAACGACGCTCAAGTCCTCTTGGGCAACGACGCTCAAGTCCTCTTGGGCAACGACGCTCAAGTCCTCTTGGGCAACGACGCTCAAGTCCTCTTGGGCAACGACGCTCAAGTCCTCTTGGGCAACGACGCTCAAGTCCTCTTGGGCAACGACGCTCAAGTCCTCTTGGGCAACGACGCTCAAGTCCTCTTGGGCAACGACGCTCAAGTCCTCTTGGGCAACGACGCTCAAGTCCTCTTGGGCAACGACGCTCAAGTCCTCTTGGGCAACGACGCTCAAGTCCTCTTGGGCAACGACGCTCAAGTCCTCTTGGGCAACGACGCTCAAGTCCTCTTGGGCAACGACGCTCAAGTCCTCTTGGGCAACGACGCTCAAGTCCTCTTGGGCAACGACGCTCAAGTCCTCTTGGGCAACGACGCTCAAGTCCTCTTGGGCAACGACGCTCAAGTCCTCTTGGGCAACGACGCTCAAGTCCTCTTGGGCAACGACGCTCAAGTCCTCTTGGGCAACGACGCTCAAGTCCTCTTGGGCAACGACGCTCAAGTCCTCTTGGGCAACGACGCTCAAGTCCTCTTGGGCAACGACGCTCAAGTCCTCTTGGGCAACGACGCTCAAGGACTTTCAGAGACTTGTCCTGAAGCCAATTCTGCATTGGCTGTGCACGTCGGGTCGTTGTCCTGTTGTAAGGTTAACCTAAGCCCCAGGCTGAGGTCCTGAGCAGGTTTTCATTAAGGATCTCTGTACTTTGCTCAGTTAATCTTTCCCTCGATCCAGACTAGTCACCCAGTCTCTTCCGCTGAAAAACAATGCCAATTTTCCTCCAGATGTGACGCTTGGGCATTCAGGCCAAAGAGTTCAATCTTGGTTTCGTCAGACCAGAGAATCTGGTTTCTCATGGTCTGAGAGTGTTTAGGTGCCTTTTCGCAAACTCCAAGTGGGCTGTCATGTGACTTACTGAGGAGTGGCTTCCATCTTGCCACTCTACAATTAAGGCATGATTGGTGGAGTGCTGCAGAGATGGGATAACCTTCCAGAAGGACAACCATCTCCACAAAGGAACTCTATAGCTCTGTCAGAATGACCATTGGATTCTTAGTCACCTCCCTGAACAAGGCCCTTCTCCCCAGATTGCTCAGTTTGGCCAGGTGGCCAGCTCTAGGAAGAGTCTTGGTGGTTCCAAACTTCTTCCATTTAAGAATGATGGAGGCCACTGTGCTCTTGGGGACCTTCAATACTGCAGAATGATGAAGGCCACTGTGCTCTTGGGGACCTTCAATGCTGCAGAAACGTTTTGTTTTCGCATAGCAAAGGGTCTGAATACACTGCTCGTCCCCGCTGGTTTCCTTCATCAGACCAGTTGAGCAGCCAATCAGATCTGCTCTTCATCGCAATGGATGACGGCCTCAATATTCTAAAGACACGTGTTCCACAGAGACGTGCAGGGGGACGGAGGGGACTGGGGGGACGGAGGGGACTGGGGGGACGGAGGGGGAGGGGACGGAGGGGGAGGGGACGGAGGGGGACGGAGGGGACCAGTGAAGGGGAAAAGTTGTTTTGAAAAAGGAGTCAGAGTCGTTGCTTTGGATTGGGTGACTATGGCCCTGATATAATGTGTCAGAGGCCTGAGCAACACGGTGACAGACGTAGGGAGACAGGGAGACAGACTCAGACGTGGGCAGGGAGACAAACGCTCAAGACAGACGTAAAGGGACAACGTAGGGAGACAAACGTAGGGAGACAACGTAGGAGACAGACGTAGGGAGACAACGTAGGGAGACAAGCGTAAAGGAGACAAGCGTAAGAGACAAGCGTAAAGGAGACAAGCGTAGGAGACAGCGTGGGAGACAGGCGTAGGAGACAGGCGTAGGGAGACAGGCGTAGGGAGACAGGCGTAAGGAGACAAGCGTAGGGAGACAAGCGTAAAGGAGACAGACGTAAAGTCCAAACGTAATCTTTCCAGACGTAGGGAGACAGACGTAGGGAGACAGACGTAGGAGACAGGCGTAGGGAGACAACGTAAGGAGACAACGTAGCCAAACGTTTTCAGACGTAGGGAGACAGACGTAGGGAGACAGGCTAAAGAGACAAACGTAGGGAGACAACAGGGAGACAGACGAGGGAGACAGGTTTCCAAACGTAGGGAGACAGACGTAGGGAGACAGACGTAGGAGACAGACGTAGGAGACAGACGTAAAGACAGACGTAGGAGACAGACGTAGGGAGACAGACGTAGGGAGACAGAACGTAGGGAGACAAACGTAGGGAGACAAACGTAAAGGAGACAAACGTAGGAGACAGACGTAAAGACAGACGTAGGGAGACAGACGTAAACTCAGACGTAGGGAGACATGTGACGTAAAGAGACAAACGTGAGGACGTAAAGGAGACAAACGTAAAAGCCACTCTACAATTAAGGCATGATTGGTGACAAACGTGCTGCAGAGTATGGGATAACCGTAAAGAAGACAAACGACAACCAGACAAACGTAGGAGACAAACGTAGGAACAGACTATAGGGAGACAAACGTAAAGGAGAATGACGTATTGGACATTCTTAGTCACCTCCCTGAACAAACGTAAAGAGACAAACGTAAAGGAGACAGACGTAAAGGAGACAGACGTAGTTTGGCCAGACGTGGCCAGCAGACGTAGGGAAGACAGACGTAGGAGACAAACGTAGGGAGACAGACGTAGGAGACAGACGTAGGGAGACAGACGTAGGGAGACAAACGTAAAGGAGACAGACGTAAAGGAGACAATAAAGGAGACAGACGTAGTGAGACAAACGTAGGGGACCTTCAAGACAAACAGAATGATGAAGGCCAGGCGTGTGAGACAAACGTAGGGGACAGACTTCAATGGGAGACAACGTAAAGGGAGACAAACATAGCAAACGTAGGGTCAGACGAATACACGTAAAGGAGACAGACGTAGGGAGACAAACGTAGGGTTTCAAACTTCATCAGACAAAGTAATGAGACAGCCAATCAGACGTGCAAACTTAAAGGAGACAATGGATAAAGGAGACAAACGTAAATATTCAAACGTAAAGACAAACGTGTTCCAGACGTAGGAGACAAACGTGCAAACGTAAAGAGACAAACGTAAAGGAGACAGACGTAAAGGGAGACAAGGTAGGGAGACAGACGTAAAGGGGACAGACGTAAGGGAACAAACGTAAAGGGAGACAAACGTAAAGGAGACAAACGTAGGAGACAAACGAAAGGAGACAAACGTAGGGGACAGGAGGGACAGAGTAAAGACCAGACGTAAAGGGGAGACAAACGTAAAGGGAGACAGTTTAAAAAACAAACGTAAAGGAGACAAACGTAGGCAAACGTAAAGAGCAAACGTAAAGGAGACAAGCGTAGGGAGACAGAGCGTAGGGAGACAAACGTAGGGAGACAAACGTAGGAGAGACAAACGTAAAGAGACAAACGTAAAGGGAGACAAACGTAGGGAGACAAACGTAGGAGACAAACGTAAAGGAGACAAACGTAGAGACAGAACGTAAAGGAGACAAACGTAGGAGACAGAACGTAGGAGACAAACGTAGGGAGACAGGCGTAGGGAGACAGACGTAAGGAGACAAACGTAAAGGGAGACAAACGTAGGGAGACAAACGTAGGGAGACAAACGTAAAGAGACAGACGTAGGAGACAGACGTAAAGAGGGAGACAAACGTAAAGAGACAAACGTAAGACAAACGTAAAGAGACAAACGTAAGACAAACGTAAAGAGACAAACGTAAAGAGACAAACGTAGGGAGACAAACGTAGGGAGACAGACGTAGGGAGACAGACGTAGGGAGACAGACGTAGGGAGACAGACGTAGGGAGACAGACAAACAAACGTAGGGAGACAGACGTAAAGAGGAGACAGACGTAAAGGAGACAGACGTAGGAGACAAACGTAAAGGGAGACAAACGTAGGGAGACAGACGTAGGAGACAAACGTAAAGGAGACAAACGTAAAGAGACAGACGTAAAGGAGACAGACGTAGAGACAAACGTAAAGAGAGACAAACGTAACAAACGTAGAGAGGAGACAAACGTAGGGAGACAGACGTAGGAGACAAACGTAGGGAGACAGACGTAGGAGACAGAACGTAGGAGACAGACGTAGGGAGACAGACGTAGGGAGACAGACGTAGGGAGACAGACGTAGGGAGACAGACGTAGGGAGACAGACGTAGGGAGACAGACGTAGGGAGACAGACGTAGGGAGACAGACGTAGGGAGACAGACGTAGGGAGACAGACGTAGGGAGACAGACGTAGGGAGACAGACGTAGGGAGACAGACGTAGGGAGACAGACGTAGGGAGACAGACGTAGGGAGACAGACGTAGGGAGACAGACGTAGGGAGACAGACGTAGGGAGACAGACGTAGGGAGACAGACGTAGGAGACAGAAGGGTAGGAGACAGACAGACAGACGTAGGGAGACAGACGTAAAGGGAGACAGACGTAGGAGACAGACGTAGGGAGACAGACGTAGGGAGACAGACGTAGGGAGACAGACGTAGGGAGACAGACGTAGGGAGACAGACGTAGGGAGACAGACGTAGGGAGACAGACGTAGGAGACAGACAATAGGGAGACAGACGTAAAAGAGACAGACGTAGGGAGACAGGGAGACAAACGTAGGGAGACAGGGAGACAGACGTAGGGAGACAAACGTAGGGACAAACGTAGGGAGACAGTAAAGGAGACAGGGGGGAGACAGACGTAGGGAGACAGACAAACGTAGGGGAGACAGACGTAGGGAGACAAACGTAGGGAGACAGACGTAGGGAGACAGACGTAGGAGACAGACGTAGGGAGACAGGGAGACAGACGTAGGAGACAGACGTAGGGAGACAGACGTAGGAGACAAACGTAGGGAGACAGGGTAGGGAGACAGACGTAAAGGGAGACAGGTAGGGAGACAGACGTAGGGACAGACGTAGAGAGACAGACGTAGGGAGACAGGTAGAGACAGACGTAGGGAGACAGACGTAGGAGACAAACGTAGGGAGACAGGAGGGAGACAGACGTGTCAAACGTATAGAGAAGGAATGACAAACAAGACACAGACTTAGGGAGACAAGTTACATATGGTTTGGCACAACGTAAAGGGAGACATTCATTCAGGATACAAGTGGAATATAAATCTGAGCTGCGCCACAGAACAAACGTAATTGCCACTGTCAAACGGATTAGCATGTAACGTAAGGAGACAGAACGTAGGGAGACAAACGTATGTCCCAAATAGAACCCAACGTAAGGGAGAGTCAAAAAAGGAGACAAACGTAAAGGGGAACAAACGTAAAAGGCGACAAACGGGAGACAGACGTAAAGAGACAGACGTGGACAAACGAAGGAGACAAACGAGGGCAGACGTAGAGACAGACGTGAGACAGAAGGGCAGATATGAAGACAAACGGAAGACAAACGTAAGGAGACAAACGTCCTCAAACGTAGGGAGACAGGCTGGTGAGACAAACGTCAAGTAAGAGACAAACGTGAGGCCAATTAAAGGAGAGACAAACGCTGTCATTACAGACACGTAAGGACAAACATTCAGGAGACAGACTTAAATATACAAGGTAATAGGAGACAAACGTAGGAGACAAACGTACACAGACGTCAAACGTAAAGAGACAGCGTAGGAGACAGACGTAAGGGAGACAGACGTAGGGAGACAGACGTAGGGAGACAGACGTAGGGAGACAGACGTGGGAGACAGACGTAAGGAGACAACGTAGGGAGACAGACGTAGGGAGACAGACGTGACAGACGTCAGACAGACGTTCAGACGTTGGGAGACAGACTTTAGACAGACGTATATTTCAAACGTAAAGAGACAGACGTGGCAGACGTAGTTGACATGGTGACGTAGGGGAGACAGACAGGGAGACAGTAGGGAGACAGACGTAAGGAGACAGACGTAGGAGACAGACGGGGAGACAGGCGTAACTGGAGACAGACGTAGGGATGGCGTAGGGAGACAGATCCATAGGGAGACAGACGGGGAGACAGACGTAGGGAGACAGGGAGACAGACGTAGGGAGACAGACAGGGAGACAGGGACAGACGAGGGAGACAGGGGACAGGTACAGGGAGACAGGGAGACAGACGTAGGGAGACAGGGAGACAGACGTGGCTAACAGGGAGACAGGATGCAGGGAGACAGCCAGGAGACAGGGAGACAGACGTATAGAGACAGACGTAGGACAGGTGGACAGACTGTAGGGAGACAGGGAGACAGACCCACAGACGTAGGAGACAGGGACAGGTGGCTACAGGGGACAGACGCCAGACCCAGACGTAGGAGACAGGAGACAGGTGGGAGACAGGGAGACAGGGAGACAGACGTAGGGAGACAGGGAGACAGACGTAGGGAGACAGGGAGACAGACGTAGGGAGACAGGGAGACAGACGTAGGGAGACAGGGAAAAGACATGTCTGTATAGAGAAGGAATGACGACAAGACACCTTCAAGTTACATATGGTTTGGCATCATTCATTCAGGATACAAGTGGAATATAAATCTGAGCTGCGCCACAGAACAGGTAATTGCCACTGTCCAATCGGATTAGCATGTACCATGCGATCATAGGCTATGTCCCAAATAGAACCCTACTCCCATACAGGCTATAGTCCTCTATAAAGGGAACATGGCGCCGTGTGTGATGGACAGAAGGAGAAGGGCGAGAGATGAGACTGAAGGGCAGATATGAAGAGGGGAACCCCTTAAGTTCCTTTACGTCCTCCCTGGTGAGACGGTCAAGTAAGTGAGGCCAATTCCCTGCTGTCATTACAGACACAAGGACCATTCAGGAGCACGACTTAAATATATAAGGTAATACGTAGCCATCACACATCACTCAGCTCACATTGATTCAATCATTCGAGCCTGGTGAAGGGCAATATCTATTGAGACCATTGACCTAGTCTTCATTCTCTTCCTTTGTCATCTTTATCCATCATATATTTCTGTCTTGATTATGGCATCAGTTGAATGGTGATCCAGTGACAGTAGCTAGCACTAAGGAACAGGAGACGAGGGGGGGGGGGGTTGGCTAACTGTCTGGATGGCTGTAGAGCCAGATCCATAGGAGGACGGTAGCTAACTGTGGCTACAGAGCCAGACCCATAGAGGGACGGTGGCTAACTGTGGCTACAGAGCCAGACCCATAGAAGGACGGTGGCTAACTGTGGCTACAGAGCCAGACCCATAGAAGGACGGTGGCTAACTGTGGCTACAGAGCCAGACCCATAGGAGGACGGTGGCTAACTGTGGCTACAGAGCCAGACCCATAGAAGGACGGTGGCTAACTGTGGCTACAGAGCCAGACCCATAGAAGGACGGTGGCTAACTGTGGCTACAGAGCCAGACCCATAGAAGGACGGTGGCTAACTGTGGTTGTGGATGCAGAGCCATAGAAGGACGGTGGCTAACTGTGGTTGTGGATGCAGAGCCAGACCCAGGACTGAATGACGTAGTATAGCCTGATGTTTGGCTGGAGTCTACACCGTGACTGCAGCAGGTGTAAAGGCGACCATAAAAGCAAACTCCAATATCCCTAACAGGGGGTGAGATTGGCTGATTTCTTTAAGGAAGTAAAGGATACTCTGGTTGGAGCAGAGAGGAGAGAAGAGGTGAAGACGTGACCGTCTGGTTGGAGCAGAGAGGAGAGAAGAGGAGAAGACGTGACCGTCTGGTTGGAGCAGAGAGGAGAGAAGAGGAGAAGACGTGACCGTCTGATTGGAGCAGAGAGGAGAGAAGAGGAGAAGACGTGACCGTCTGGTTGGAGCAGAGAGGAGAGAAGAGGAGAAGACGTGACCGTCTGGTTGGAGCAGAGAGGAGAGAAGAGGAGAAGACGTGACCGTCTGATTGGAGCAGAGAGGAGAGAAGAGGAGAAGACGTGACCGTCTGGTTGGAGCAGAGAGGAGAGAAGAGGAGAAGACGTGACCGTCTGGTTGGAGCAGAGAGGAGAGAAGAGGAGAAGACGTGACCGTCTGGTTGGAGCAGAGAGGAGAGAAGAGGAGAAGACGTGACCGTCTGGTTGGAGCAGAGAGGAGACACTAGACATCCAAGTAACATTCAAAAATGTCTAAGATTTTACTGAATTGCATTTCACATATGGAAATCAGTCAATTGAAATAAATTCATTAGGCCCTAATCTATGGATTTCACATGACTGGGAATACAGATCCGTATGTGTTGGTCACAAACACCGTCAAAAAATAAAATAAAATAGGGGCATGGATTAGAAAACCAGTCAGTATCTGGTGTGACCACCATTTGGATATGGGGAGCCAACTGGAACACACTGTCGAACACGGCGATCCAGAGCATCCCAAACATGCTTATTTAACATCTGAACCAAAACGGTTCAAAACTGTCCAAAAGCCCGAGCAGCAACAAACACCAGAAAAATAGAACAAAGATGATAGATAGCTGATATGAAAGACATTATTGCAGCATACGAGGAAAAACACATATTCCACTGAAGGAGAGGGGGGGGGAGAAAGAAAGGGAAAGAGAACAGATTAAGAGAGAGTGTGTCAGAGCGGTTGACAGACATCGCCTGAATCTCAAAACCATACACTTGGCCCCTAAAGGGCTCTTCACAGTGATTTCACAGTGGCTGGGTAGTCTTTAAGCCCTTTATCGAGTGGCCCCTTGCTGTTGTGTTCGATAGTGATCACTCAAGCCTGCAAGTGTTTTAGCCTAAATTTATATTGACACTACACACACACACACACACACACAACATCCCAACTGCCACTTGTCAATATTCTAAATATTCTAAATTCTAAATCCATTTGCGTGGCTCGTCTCTTACCGCAACAAGTCTCAATGTCTGACACACTCATTATGAAGCAAGGGCAAATGGGGGCAGACATGTAATCAGATAGACAGAGATAAAGTTGTAAAAAACTACTCCTCCTGCAGTAAATACGTGCAAGTACACTGAGTATACAAAACATTAGGAACACCATACCTCGGTAATAAAAGGCACTTCAATATTTTGTCTTGCCCATTCACATTCTGAACGGTGTTAAGGAACGTTTTAAGGAATAAAATACAATTTTCACAAATTTAACCCTTCTCCTCCCCTTTATCTACATTGATTGACGTGGATTTAACAAGTGACATCAATAAGGGATCATATCTTTCACCTGGTCAGTGTCATCCCATGTCATGTTTCACCTGGTCAGTGTCATCCCATGTCATCTTTCACCTGGTCAGTGTCATCCCATGTCATGTTTCACCTGGTCAGTGTCATCCCATGTCATGTTTCACCTGGTCAGTGTCATCCCATGTCATCTTTCACCTGGTCAGTGTCATCCCATGTCATCTTTCACCTGGTCAGTGTCATCCCATGTCATGTTTCACCTGGTCAGTGTCATCCCATGTCATCTTTCACCTGGTCAGTGTCATCCCATGTCATGTTTCACCTGGTTGTCATCCCATGTCATGTTTCACCTGGTCAGTGTCATCCCATGTCATGTTTCACCTGGTCAGTGTCATCCCATGTCATGTTTCACCTGGTCAGTGTCATCCCATGTCATGTTTCACCTGGTCAGTGTCATCCCATGTCATCTTTCACCTGGTCAGTGTCATCCCATGTCATGTTTCACCTGGTCAGTGTCATCCCATGTCATCTTTCACCTGGTCAGTGTCATCCCATGTCATCTTTCACCTGGTCAGTGTCATCCCATGTCATCTTTCACCTGGTCAGTGTCATCCCATGTCATGTTTCACCTGGTCAGTGTCATCCCATGTCATGTTTCACCTGGTCAGTGTCATCCCATGTCATGTTTCACCTGGTCAGTGTCATCCCATGTCATCTTTCACCTGGTCAGTGTCATCCCATGTCATCTTTCACCTGGTCAGTGTCATCCCATGTCATGTTTCACCTGGTCAGTGTCATCCCATGTCATCTTTCACCTGGTCAGTGTCATCCCATGTCATCTTTCACCTGGTCAGTGTCATCCCATGTCATCTTTCACCTGGTCAGTGTCATCCCATGTCATCTTTCACCTGGTCAGTGTCATCCCATGTCATCTTTCACCTGGTCAGTGTCATCCCATGTCATCTTTCACCTGGTCAGTGTCATCCCATGTCATGTTTCACCTGGTCAGTGTCATCCCATGTCATGTTTCACCTGGTCAGTGTCATCCCATGTCATGTTTCACCTGGTCAGTGTCATCCCATGTCATGTTTCACCTGGTCAGTGTCATCCCATGTCATCTTTCACCTGGTCAGTGTCATCCCATGTCATCTTTCACCTGGTCAGTGTCATCCCATGTCATCTTTCACCTGGTCAGTGTCATCCCATGTCATCTTTCACCTGGTCAGTGTCATCCCATGTCATCTTTCACCTGGTCAGTGTCATCCCATGTCATCTTTCACCTGGTCAGTGTCATCCCATGTCATCTTTCACCTGGTCAGTGTCATCCCATGTCATCTTTCACCTGGTCAGTGTCATCCCATGTCATCTTTCACCTGGTCAGTGTCATCCCATGTCATGTTCTTAATGTTTTGTATACTCCATGTATATCGGTAGCTCGTCACGTTAGTCTAGTTTGACCGCCCGCTGATAAAGAGTCAGGGAGTTCCCTAAATATTTTTTTATAAAGAAACTGATCAAATATACAGCTGCTAAAATCAAGGTGGTTTACAAAGATGAGGACCAAGACTGAGTGCAGAGATTTAGTGTTCACAACTACAGAATCGTTGTGGAATCTGAAAAGACACATCGCATGATATGCCACGTGCACATTCTAACAGAAAGGAACGAGGTGGGTAGCTAGCTAAGTGTGTCATCTATTAGGTTACCATTGATCTGGTTCCAATTAGGCCTGACAAACTCCTTGAGAGGTCATTTTGACAAAAACTTAAGGCCTACTTATATTAAAATAAAACATTAACCTCTGCATCCCTGCCCAGCCTGGCAAAATTGGCCCGGAGGGTTTTTAGCATCCCCAGTGGCTCTCCAGACACAGTGCCGAGAGGGCCTGCTCTCCAGACACAGTGCCGAGAGGGCCTGCTCTCCAGACACAGTGCCGAGAGGGCCTGCTCTCCAGACACAGTGCCGAGAGGGCCTGCTCTCCAGACACAGTGCCGAGAGGGCCTGCTCTCCAGACACAGTGCCGAGAGGGCCTGCTCTCCAGACACAGTCACATGAGCCTGAAGCCATAGACTATGGCAAAACCTGTGTTTCTAAAAGTGAATTCAAACCTAAGGCATTTTGTTTAATTTAATTCTAAATCAAAACTTCGATACTAAATTCAGAGACTAATGAATTAATACAATGAAATGTTTAAAAATGCTGAGCACTTTATTTTCCTGCCAGCCTAGTGTGATGCATAACAATGTATTTCTTTGTATATATAGCTATAGCATTGAAACAGGTTGGAATAACCCTAGAGTGTAAACTGTCATGGGTCAAAACATATTGATACAACAGTAGATAAGATGGGGAGAAGTCTGTCCGTAATAAAGTGCTGCTCTGCCTTCTAAACAGCACTACCAACCAGGCAGGTCCTACAGGCCCTAGTTTCTACCTTCTAAACAGCACTACCAACCAGGCAGGTCCTACAGGCCCTAGTTTCTACCTTCTAAACAGCACTATCAACCAGGTAGGTCCTACAGGCCCTAGTTTCTACCTTCTAAACAGCACTACCAACCAGGCAGGTCCTACAGGCCCTAGTTTCTACCTTCTAAACAGCACTACCAACCAGGCAGGTCCTACAGGCCCTAGTTTCTACCTTCTAAACAGCACTACCAACCAGGCAGGTCCTACAGGCCCTAGTTTCTACCTTCTTAACAGCACTATCAACCAGGCAGGTCCTACAGGCCCTAGTTTCTACCTTCTAAACAGCACTATCAACCAGGCAGGTCCTACAGGCCCTAGTTTCTACCTTCTTAACAGCACTATCAACCAGGCAGGTCCTACAGGCCCTAGTTTCTACCTTCTTAACAGCACTATCAACCAGGCAGGTCCTACAGGCCCTAGTTTCTACCTTCTAAACAGCACTACCAACCAGGCAGGTCCTACAGGCCCTAGTTTCTACCTTCTTAACAGCACTACCAACCAGGCAGGTCCTACAGGCCCTAGTTTCTACCTTCTAAACAGCACTACCAACAAGGCAGGTCCTACAGGCCCTAGTTGTCACACCTGGACTACTGTTCAGTCGTGTGGTCAGGTGACACAATGTTTCTCTCTCCCTATGTTCTCAGGTCTCCTCCCCATCCCAGGCCAGTGTCACACAGACATGAACACATTTCCTATTTTTCCTATACAAACATGTAGAAGCATTTATCAAGCGATTAGCGAGCAAGCAATTCTTGGCCTCACAATAAATTGTCCTCCTGAAATCTATTAATCATTCAATAGACCCCATTATTCTCCCAGAATGATAAATACACCATTTTAGTCCAAGCCTAGAGTGGGTTAATGTAGTGTTTTCTTAGACAAAAACATGGTCTCTGATATCAACATTGTTTAGTGCATTTATACTGGCGTGTGTGTTTTGGCTGGTTAAGGGATAGAAGAGTTGAGAAAGGAATGTCTGGTAATCTCTAAGGGTTCTAGAAGGTTGTGTTCCAGAACGCTGGTGGAGATAATTTAAAGATAACTGATTCTGATTCCATGGGTTCTCATCCCACCTGTCTATCAGGTAGGTGCAGCACTTGTATTGACTAGGGATCCCTCATCATGTTTTGAACATGACAGTTTACAATGCATTATTTGGTGGTATACATGTAGAGCAGATATTAGGCCAATAACCAGCTAATTATCAAAATCCAGAAAAGAGACATTCAATTCTACAACCACCTAAAAGGAAGCGATTCACAAACCTTCCATAACAAAGCCATCACCTACAGAGAGATTAACCTGGAGAAGAGTCCCCTAACTAAGCAAGCTGGTCCTGGGGCTCTGTTCACAAACACAACCCACAGAGCCCCAGGACAACAGCACAATTAGACCCAACCAAATCATGAGAAAACAAAAAAGATAATTACTTAACACATTGGAAAGAATTAACAAAAAAACAGAGCAAACTAGAATGCTATTTGGCCCTAAACAGAGAGTACACAGCAGCAGAATACCTGACCACTGTGACTGACCCAAACTTGAGGAAAGCTTTGACTAAGTACAGGCTCAGTGAGCATAGCCTTGCTATTGAGAAAGGCCGCCGTAGGCAGACATGACTCTCAAGAGAAGACAGGCTATGTGCCCACTGCCCACAAAATGAGGTGGAAACTGAGCTGCACTTCCTAACCTCCTGTCAAACGCATGACCAGAGAGACACATATTTCCCTGACATGACACAGATCCAAAGCACACGAAAAAAAAAAACCTCAATATTGATAAACTCCCACATCTACTGGGTGAAATACCACAGTGTGCCATCACTGCAGCAAGACTTGTGACCTGTTGCCACAAGTGCAACCAGGGGTTGTAAATACAACCAATATTTATGTTAATTTATTTTCCCCTTTGTGTATCAATACAACAATGTCTTTTCCTTTAGAGCTTTTGTGAGTTTAATGTTTGTTTACTATCTCATTCACTTGCTTTGGCAATGTAAACATATGTTCCCCATGCCAATAAAGTCCTTGAATATTGAATTGAGAGATGGAGGAGAGGTGAAAGAGCAACTGGTACATTGCCTCGAGGGGAGAGATGGGTAGAGGGACTCGAGATAGAGAAGATGAAGGAAGAGCAAGAGAGGAGACTCCTCTACCTGTCTATGTAGTGAGTTAGTATCAGAATGGAGAGAAGAAGAGACTTACATTGCCCATGTACTCAGACAGCAGGTCCTGCAGAGCCTGCCGGACAGAGTTGCACTCGGCCACGATGCGCTCGCGCCGGTCATCACGGGTACAGGACGAGTCGGCCATGAGGGCGGCGCCACTGATGATGCTCTCCAAGCGCTCCTCCAGAGACGGGCGGAAACGCTCCTCGCTAAACGCCAGGGGGTCCACGATGATCTGCTTCTGTTGAGTTAGAAAACAGAGCGAGAGTTAGAAAACAGAGCGAGAGAGAAAGACGAGATGAGAGAGAGGGTTGAGGGAAAGAGAGAGAGAGAGGGTTGAGGGAAAGAGAGAGAGAGAGGGTTGAGGGAAAGAGAGAGAGAGAGAGTTGAGGGAAAGAGAGAGAGAGAGAGTTGAGGGAAAGAGAGAGAGAGTTGAGGGAAAGAGAGAGAGAGAGGGAAAGAGGAGAAAGGTTGAGGAAAAGAGAGAGAGGGGGTTGAGGGAAAGAGAGAGAGAGAGAGAGGGGTTGAGGGAAAGAGAGAGAGAGAGGGTTGAGGGAAAGAGAGAGAGAGAGGGTTGAGGGAAAGAGAGAGAGAGGGTTGAGGGAAAGAGAGAGAGAGAGGGTTGAGGGAAAGAGAGAGAGAGAGGGTTGAGGGAAAGAGAGAGAGAGAGGGTTGAGGGAAAGAGAGAGAGAGAGAGTTGAGGGAAAGAGAGAGAGAGAGGGTTGAGGGAAAGAGAGAGAGTTGAGGGAAAGAGAGAGAGAGAGAGTTGAGGGAAAGAGAGAGAGAGAGGGTTGAGGGAAAGAGAGAGAGAGGGTTGAGGGAAAGAGAGAGAGAGGGTTGAGGGAAAGAGAGAGAGAGAGTTGGGAAAGAGAGAGAGAGGGGAAAGAGAGAGAGAGGGAAAGAGAGAGAGAGGGAAAGAGAGAGAGGGGAAAGAGAGAGAGAGGGAAAGAGAGAGAGAGGGAAAGAGAGAGAGAGGGAAAGAGAGAGAGAGAGGAAAGAGAGAGAGAGGGAAAGAGAGAGAGAGGGAAAGAGAGAGAGAGGAAAGAGAGAGAGAGGGAAAGAGAGAGAGAGGGAAAGAGAGAGAGAGGGAAAGAGAGAGAGAGGGAAAGAGAGAGAGAGAGGAAAGAGAGAGAGAGGGAAAGAGAGAGAGAGGGAAAGAGAGAGAGAGGGAAAGAGAGAGAGAGGGAAAGAGAGAGAGAGGGAAAGAGAGAGAGAGGGAAAGAGAGAGAGAGGGAAAGAGAGAGAGAGGGAAAGAGAGAGAGAGAGGGTTGAGGGAAAGAGAGAGAGAGGGTTGAGGGAAAGAGAGAGAGGGTTGAGGGAAAGAGAGAGAGGGTTGAGGGAAAGAGAGAGAGGGTTGAGGGAAAGAGAGAGAGGGTTGAGGGAAAGAGAGAGAGGGTTGAGGGAAAGAGAGAGAGGGTTGAGGGAAAGAGAGAGAGGGTTGAGGGAAAGAGAGAGAGGGTTGAGGGAAAGAGAGAGAGGGTTGAGGGAAAGAGAGAGAGGGTTGAGGGAAAGAGAGAGAGGGTTGTTGTCATTCCTTTGAGCGTTACACGTGGTCTGACACTGCGAGGACGATCAGCTGTCCGTCCTGTCTCCCTGTAGCGCTGTCTTAGGCATCTCACAGTACGGACATTGACATTTATTGCCCTGGCCACATCTGCGGTCCTCATGCCTCCTTGCAGCATGCCTAAGACACGTTCACACAGATGAGCAGGGACCCTGGGCACCTGTCTTTTGGTGTTCTTCAGAGTCAGTAGAAAGGCCTCTTGAGTGTCCTAAGTTTTAATATCGGACCTTAATTGCCTACCGTCTGTAAGCTGTTAGTGTCTTAACGACCGTTCCACAGGTGCATGTTCATTAATTGTTTATGGTTCATTGAACAAGCATGGGGAAACAGTGTTTAAACCCTTTACAATGAAGATCTGTGAAGTTATTTGGATTTTTATTAATTATCTTTTAAAGACTGAGTCCTGAAAAAGGGACTTTTTTTGCTGAGTTTATAACAGCATATTATTGCTGAGCCATCAGCTTTTCCTTTACAGACCGATACCTTTCATCTGGGCCACTGAGTGAGTGGGATCGCCTCTATACTCTTAGAGGGCTCATCCTGTTCTTCTCATATCTTCTGAAATAGTTACATGTGATATGGGGTCAGAGCTGCTCTGAGGTGGTGTGTGGGTGGGGGGGTACGTGTGATGTTATCGGTCAACTGCTCTGAGGAAGTGGGGGGGTTGTTTACATGTGATGTTATGGGGTCAGAGCTGCTCTGAGGAGGTGGGGGGTTGTTTACGTGTAATGTTATGGGGTCAGAGCTGCTCTGGGGAGGTGTGTGGGGGTTGTTTACGTGTGATGTTATGGGGTCAGCTGCTCTGAGGTGGTGGGGGGGTGTGTTTACGTGTGATGTTATGGGGTCAGCTGCTCTGAGGTGGTGTGTGTGGCTGGGGGGATACGTGTGATGTTATGGGGTCAGAGATGCTCTGAGGTGGTGTGTGGGGGGGGGGTACGTGTGATGTTATGGGGTCAGAGCTGCTCTGAGGTGGTGTGTGTGGCTGGGGGGTGATACGTGTGATGTTATGGGGTCAGAGATGCTCTGGGGTGGTGTGGGGGGGGGTACGTGTGATGTTATGGGGTCAGAGCTGCTCTGAGGTGGTGTGTGTGGCTGGGGGGGATACGTGTGATGTTATGGGGTCAGAGCGTGGCTGAGGTGGTGGGATTGGTGTGATAAACAGCTATGTTTTTAAAGGTTTACATAGACCTACACTATTGAGCTGTTTGATTGCCAAGGCATGATTACTTACACAAATCACTTGGTTAAATAGCCTACAGGAAAAAAATACAAATTAATATTGTAATGCTATTCTGAAGTCGATATAATGGTTTAGAATTGAACCATGTAGTTTATTTATCAGTTGAATATTAACCGTCAGGTGAAAGAAATGTTCTAATAATCCCAGTCACAATGTCCACGTGCAACTTAATGTTTGAATAGTCACTATGTCTACATGCAACTTAATGTTTGAATAGTCACTATGTCCACATGCAACTTAATGTTTGAATAGTCACTATGTCCACATGCAACTTAATGTTTGAATAGTCACTATGTCTACATGCAACTTAATGTTTGAATAGTCACTATGTCTACATGCAACTTAATGTTTGAATAGTCACTATGTCTACATGCAACTTAATGTTTGAATAGTCACTATGTCTACATGCAACTTAATGTTTGAATAGTCACTATGTCTACATGCAACTTAATGTTTGAATAGTCACTATGTCTACATGCAACTTAATGTTTGAATAGTCACTATGTCCACATGCAACTTAATGTTTGATCCCAGCTTTGCAGAACTGTATGATTGGTTTCTTTGTTTTTTTTAATTGGCAACGTTTTACAAAAATCGGAGTGTCTGACATGACAAACAAAAAAAATACTGGATTCACGGCGGACATTTGAGTGAATAAACGGTAAGCCAATATTCACTGTCAAATTCACACAATTACACCATTTATATATATACCCCAAAATAACACGATTTTGTTAATGCCCGAGGGATTTTTCTTTAGGACATTAAACAAGCAACAATATCATATTTAGTCTGAGCTAGCTAATGGTTCACCCATCAGGGTAAACAATGCAGAGGGCCAACCCCGCGCTTCAGCCGTGTTGCCACACACATGATCAGCTCATAGCCTTCTGCCAGACCTCTGGTTGAAACAGCTCTCATTCGCCCCCACTTCACAGTAGAATCCTCAAACAACGTTCTAAAGACTGGTGACATCTAGTGGAAGCCTTGGGAAGTGCAATACGACCCCATAGACACTGCATATTAGAAAGACAATGAGTTGAAAAACTACAAACCTCAGATTTTCCCACTTCCTGTTTGGATTTTTTTCTCAGATTTTCGCCTGCCATATGAGTTTTGTTATACTCACAGACATCATTCAAACAGTTTTAGAAACATCCAAGTGTTTTCTATCCAAATCTACTAATAATATGCATATATTGGCTTCTGGGCCTGAGTAGCAGGCAGTTTACTCTGGGCACACTTTTTCCATCCAAACTTGAAAACGCTGCCCCCTATCCAAAACAGGTTAACTTGCTTTCCTGTGATCTTGGCCCAGGCCAGGTCATTTTCTCAATTTCGGGCAAATAGTTTTTACTTGGCACAAGATACGGTGCCTGTTCCTCTGTGTCGATCCAGAGAAAGAAGAGAAATAAAAGAGCAAAGTGAGAGAAATAAATCATAACCGGTTACAAAACCCTTCCGTTAGCACCGGTTAAAACAAACTATTCAGATGTTACAATTCCTGGTTTATTAGCTTAGCCACCCACCCCCCCACATCTGACCTCCTCTGTTTGAGTGTCACGTCGCCATGGCAACAGGCACTCTCTCTCTCGCTCTCTCTGGGTGTGCGTGTTCGTCTATGACTCACTCCCTGAAAGTTGCCTCGGCAGTGCTTGAAATTAGGCACCTTGGCCCAGAGAGAGGGAACTGGTCTGGAATGAAATGCAGAGACGCTGTGATATTAAATAAGAAGAAAAAAAATAAGAAAAACTGGTACGGTCACCAGGAAATGACTGATGTACAAGATCTGCAGTGGTTGTTATGATGCTAATAACCCGCTGCTTCTGCTCTCATCTCACGTGTCCTCTTCATCTTTCATGCATCTTCCTCTTTCACACACACACACCATCTGTCTGTGTTATGGAGCCGCTGCACTTCCTCTCCTGAGCCGTTCTGACTGAGTAGAACCACAGCACCTCTGCTCCTCCTTCCCAGCTCCCTCCCCCACTCCTCCTCCTCCTCTTCTTCTTCTTCTTCTCTGCAGGCTGAGAGACACCAGAGAATGACCCATCAATCAACCAGAGTCAGGTTAAGACCTGATGGAGTGGTATTGCCACTGACCAGCCTGCTAGCCACCAGAGGCGGCCTGTTGGAGAACACTAGTTTATTTAAAATAAAGTAAACATTGCCTTCTTTTCCCGACAAATATAATGCAAGTAAGCATTTTTTTTTATTGTACAGTGTACACCAGGTATAGCATATGCAAAACAAAAACACAAGAGCTACCCCAAACAGTTGATATTACAGCCATGTCATGCTAATGGGGAGCCAACATAGCTGCCATAGAATGTTGTAATGACAATTCATGATAATGCAGACCCATTGGCCCTACTCTAAATGCATACAGTTGAAGTCAGAAGTTTACTTAGGTTGGAGTTATTAAAACTAGTTTTTCAACCACTACACAAATTTCTTGTTTCTCTAGGGTAGGGTAGGGTGCAGTATTTTGATGTCGGGATGAAAAGCGTGCCCAAAGTAAACTACCTGTTACTCAGGCCCAGAAGCTAGGATGTGCATATAATTGGTATGTGGATAGAAAACACTCTGTTTCTTAAAACTGTTAAAATAATGTTGACGAGTAAAACAGAACTGATATGGCGAAACACCAACCAATTTTTCAAATGGCTATTACTTTAATTATAAAAGGCCAAGTGCCCAGATTGCAGTTCCTAGGGCTTCCACTAGATGTCAGTCTTTAGATAGAGTTTCAGGCTGGTTTTTGGAAAAATGACCCAGAAATTGTAGTTTTTCTTGGTGGCTCCCACTTTGGCTACAGTTTTTCCAAGCATGTTCTTTTGGTATTTTTCTCCGGTAAATACAATAACGATTATCCGTCTTAAATAAAACAATCAAATTTGCGTATTAGGGTATAATTTTAATGAGGTGAAATCCTCCCAGATTGCAGTTCCTAGGGCTTCCACTAGATGTAAAGACGATAACAATTCGCCATCTTAAATTGTATCATTTAGGGTACCTAAGGTTTGGTTATAAACGTTGTTTGACTTGTTTGGAAAAGTTTATTAGTAACGTTTGGGATTCATTTTGATGGAGGGGAAATGGGTAGATTGACTGAAGCGCTAAACAGAGTTTTTATGGATATAAAAAAAGGATATTATCGAACAAAAAGGACCATTTGTAAATGGGACCTTTGAGTGCCAACAGAAGATGATCATCAAAGGCATTTTTTATATAGTCATTTCTGACTTGTGTCGCACCTGCCTGGTTGAAATATGATTATGTGTTTTTATGAGGGGCGCTGAAGTTTCTTTTTATTGAGTTTAGTCACACGATTCCTTTAAATTTGCAGCAAGTTTGCCAGTTGGGCTGCCAGACTTATTTGCCATACCTTCGGCCTCATCCCCCTCAACATTTTTTCTTTTTTAATTCCTCATCATTCCACCGGGATTTTCTTAAAATGGGTGCATGCTTATTAGTAACTGGAGAAAGCAATTTCATAAATATATGTTTAGTGCAGATTCTGGTTGCTCCTCATTACACACCAGAGACCAGCAAATACTCTATACATCATAAACATAGGAATCAATACGACACTTCTTGTTTCTCCTTTTATACACTATATTATTAGGCTCCTCCTTTGGAACCTTGGTTTTCCTACATATGGCTCCTATACGGTGATCACTACATCCAATGGATTCGGATACTGCTTTAAAAAGCACATTTCTGAAGTGTTAGCTAAGGTGTGATCAATACATGTTGATGATTTCATTCCTGTGCTGTTTGCAAATACCCTGGTAGGTTGACTGAACAGGTGCCTGTAACCTGTTTGAAGCTTTTTCTTGGAGCAGCTTGATATAAGCCAGTCAATATTATTATTATATATTTTTTTTAATCACCCAGAAAATATACTTCTGTTGATATCACATATTATCAAGCATTTTACACATGTTATCCAGATACTGACTGTTAGCACTTGGTTTATAGCAGCTTCCCACAAGAATGGGCTTTAGGTGAGGCAGATGAACCTGTAGCCATATTACTTAAATACTGTTGAACATTAGATCGTCTCAACTTTACAGGAATGTGGTTCTGAATATAAAAAACGACCACACCTCCAACTTAGGCATTTCTGTCTTTCATGTAGATGTTATAACCATGTATTGCTACCACTGTATCAAAAAGTATATTATCTAAGTGAGTTTGAGAGGATGTCCGAATTTGAAAGTCACACAGTTACAAGCTAATTATTGATTTCATGAACCTTGTTTCTTAAGCTTCAAAATGTTAAAAAACACGTGGGTTATTTTTTAGCACTTTTTCTGGGATTATTTTTCTTGCTTTACTGGGAATCTTAGCAGAAGTTGACATGCTCATGTTATTTATATTAGTGCAGACGGCAGACTTCTTACTAGGGCACACCGCCTCAGGTTGTAGACCTCCGGTTCATAGGTCGCATGATTACAGCATACAATAGCTGTAGGATCAGCAGAGGCATTCAGGGTCAGTCAGAGGGACGTGAAATAGGTTACGTACATTGTGTCTACAAAAACACCCCTGGGATAATGTACATTTGCTGAAGCATTATGACAACTCCGTGACACAGCGGTAGGGATTAACTGCGCTGTGCTTGGGTCATTGATGAGTCACTGTCTCAACGCAGCCTTTACAGTGCTGTGAAAGGATCCAGGAACCCAAATGATTGGTTTGGATCCCATCCTCCTTATAATATGAGCTTAGTTTCCAGAAGCTATCAGAATCGTCAATAATTGTTTCACCCACAGAGCTGCAATAGTCTGGTAGCCAGTTATGAAAGGCTAAAAGTCTACTGAAATGTTCAATGTCACGATTTAGGAAGGGCAGAGGGCCAGATTATGGAGCTTCTGTTAGTGTAGTGACCCAATCAGTTCATTTAAAAATCTCTTCAGCTGCCCTTCATAATGTCATTGAATCCCGCATGAACTATGATAGACTCAATTTTCTTGAAGCGGACTTAAAATGTTTGAGAGCAGCCTATTGAAGTCCTGTACAGGCACACACATATATATATACACTCTTGAGAAGAAGAAGAAAAAGCCATGCATGTACATGGTGTAAAATCATAGAGGATAACAAAGTCTGGGACTTATTTCCGTTGTGGTCCTCATCTATATCTATCTATCTATCTATCTATAAGAGGAAAATTAGTCTGTCCTAAATGGGACCCTTGCATTTAGAATGCACTACTTTAGACCAGACACTAGAACAGTTTCCTCTGTATTTTAGGACAACAGTCAAACTCCACTAGATTAAAATCGCAAATATTGAATAATCTATTGACAACAACAACAAAAAAGTTAGGGTCGAAGTTGAGGCTTTGCACACTGTTCACGACCAAATTAACAATCCGGGATTTTGCCACCATCTGAAACACTGAGATCAAATCTTACAGGTTGGATTTGGGGTCAGCAGCAGTAGAGGCAGCATTAATCTGATCCAATCCTGGATTACAAGGCTTCCTGGACTGAATTCAATCAAACACACAGGATAACATGTCAACAGCTTTAAAGCCATATTTACAAACAGGAGAGAGAGAGAGAGAGAGAGACACACAGAGAGAGACACACAGAGAGACACACAGAGACACACACAGAGACACACACAGAGACACACACAGAGACACACACAGAGACACACACAGAGACACACACAGAGACACACACAGAGACACACACAGAGACACACACAGAGACAGAGAGAGAAAGAGAAAGAGGGAGCCTAAGAACATAGTGCGAGAAAGAGATGGGGGAGAGAAAGAGGGAGCCTAAGAACAGAGAGCGAGAAAGAGAGGGGGAGAGAAAGAGGGAGCCTAAGAACAGAGAGCGAGAAAGAGAGGGGGAGAGAAAGAGGGAGCCTAAGAACAGAGAGCGAGAGAGGGGGAGAGAAAGAGGGAGCCTAAGAACAGAGAGCGAGAAAGAGGGGGAGAGAAAGAGGGAGCCTAAGAACAGAAAGCGAGAAAGAGAGGGGGAGAGAAAGAGGGAGCCTAAGAACAGAGAGCGAGAAAGAGAGGGAGAGAAAGAGGGAGCCTAAGAACAGAGAGCGAGAAAGAGAGGGGGAGAAAGAGGGAGCCTAAGAACAGAGAGCGAGAAAGAGAGGGGGAGAAAGAGGGAGCCTAAGAACAGAGAGCGAGAAAGAGAGAGGCAAAAGATAGATACAAAGAAACACTTTTTCTTTTAAGAAATAGAAAAGTGAGGTGAGAGAAAAACCTGTTTTTGGGCTGAGTTGCTACAGTGGCAACATCCCCTCACATCTCTCCCTGACCTGCAGACACTACAGTGGGAACATCACCTCACAGGCTGGGGCCTGTTCCCTCCCTGCCTCCCACGTAGCACCCTAGTCCCTACATAGGGCTGTGGTCAAAAGTAGTGCACTATGTGATTCTTTATGGGCCCCGAGTCAAAAGTAGTGCACTTTTTAGGGAATAGGGTGTAACTTGGGATGCTCTGTTCTGTTTTAGTTCTCAACACAGCAGCAGGGGAAGAGGTGAGACCAAGCTGACACCATTGAGGTATACCTGCTTTGCAAACTTTGCATTTGTTTATGCAGTGCAGTCCGGTGTTATCAGATCAGTGCAGACCAAGGAAAGGAGATATGAGGGGGAGAGGACCCCCATAGCTCTCCTCCCTCTCCAAACCCCATCCCCCCTAGACTTACATCAAAGTTGTTGAGAGCGTAGGACAGCTCTCCTCCCTCTCCAAACCCCATCCCCCCTAGACTTACATCAAAGTTGTTGAGAGCGTAGGACAGCTCTCCTCCCTCTCCAAACCCCATCCCCCCTAGACTTACATCAAAGTTGTTGAGAGCGTAGGCCAGCTCTCCTCCCCCTCCAAACCCCATCCCTCCTAGACTTACATCAAAGTTGTTGAGAGCGTAGGCCAGCTCTCCTCCCTCCTAGACTTACATCAAAGTTGTTGAGAGCGTAGGCCAGCTCTCCTCCCTCTCCAAACCCCATCCCTCCTAGACTTACATCAAAGTTGTTGAGAGCGTAGGCCAGCTCTCCTCCCCCAGCAGGGTGGTTGAAGGCAGCATCATCTGAGGCAGTAGCCTGGGCAGCATTAGAGATGCCTGAGACTGCATGCTGAAGTTGCTTGTAGATCAGGTCACGGTTCGCCTGGAGAATGGAATTAAATTCACGTTATTTACGGGGGAACTAAAGATAATAAAAATACAAAATCAACCAGATGTGTCTCTGAAGCGCTTCGAGATTCTGTATGTAATGTGCTATTGAAGTAAAATCATGATCATAAGCTCTTTTCTTTTTTTACATGTCAAATATTATTAGGTCCCAAATGGCACCCTAAACCCTTGATGTTGCGCAGAAATGGCTTTTGGTCAACATCAGTTCACTATTAGGGAACAAGGTGCCATTTGGGATGCCCCCACTGTTCTACTACAGACCTTGTATGCGGCCACGTCCGGGTGTTGAAGGCAGGCGCGGGAGGCAGTGTAGAGCATGGGGATGTTCCTCTGGAGAACACCGCGGGCAGCCGCCATCTGATCCTTATGGTGAACATCCTTCAACTCCTACAGAGACAGAGAGGCAACGGTATCATTACACTATCTGGAAAACATCCTTTCAATAGCAAAGAACGCAGTCTCCGGGGGAGGAGGGGGGAGACGAGGGGGGAGACAGTCTCCGGGGGAGGAGGCGAGTAGGGAGACAGGCTCCGGGGGAGGAGGGGGGAGACGAGGGGGGAAGACCGGCACTTTGGATTGAAGACCAAGTGCTGCCCTCATGTACACAATTATGACAAAGCTGCTGTCTGAGCGACCTCGGCGCTGCTCTGTCTGAGCGACCTCGGCGCTGCTCTGTCTGAGCGACCTCGGCGCTGCTCTGTCTGAGCGACCTCGGCGCTGCTCTGTCTGAGCGACCTCGGCGCTGCTCTGTCTGAGCGACCTCGGCGCTGCTCTGTCTGAGCGACCTCGGCGCTGCTCTGTCTGAGCGACCTCGGCGCTGCTCTGTCTGAGCGACCTCGGCGCTGCTCTGTCTGAGCGACCTCGGCGCTGCTCTGTCTGAGCGACCCAGATTCTCCCCCGTGGTGATAAAGCGCAGTCATAATCAGGCCATTCCAATATGTCCTGCGGCTTTAACACATAGGTCTTACTACTGGCTCCAGTGTTGGTTTTTATAGAAGAGCCAGGGAGACAGCATAGGCTCCTGCCTCCCAAATTACACTATTCCCTATATGTGAATACAGTGCACTACATATAGGGAATACAGTGCACTACATATAGGGAATACAGTGCACTACATATAGGGAATACAGTGCACTACATATAGGGAATACAGTGCACTACATATAGGGAATACAGTGCACTACATATAGGGAATACAGTGCACTACATATAGGGAATACAGTGCACTACATATAGGGAATACAGTGCACTACATATAGGGAATACAGTGCACTACATATAGGGAATACAGTGCACTACATATAGGGAATACAGTGCACTACATATAGGGAATACAATGCACTACATATAGGGAATACAGTGCACTACATATAGGGAATACAGTGCACTACATATAGGGAATACAGTGCACTACATATAGGGAATACAGTGCCATTTACGAGGTAGAATCAACTGATGCCTTAGCATAAAAGGTAATCAACATCGGCCAAAGCCTCGATCGTATGGCTTTAAGTTTACATTTCAGTCGACTAAAAAACAGGAAGGGACATATTTATTGACAACCTGGTTGTTTGGTACTAAACCAAATCTAAAATTTAAAAAACACAAGACTGGAAAGACAAATAGGAAAATAAAACAGACCCAAAACAATAGCATGTGAGATATAACGAGCAGATTCTTCTCCTATACTGTGTGTGTGTGTGTGTGTGTGTGTGTGTGTGTGTGTGTGTGTGTGTGTCCTACCTGAACAGTCTAGTGATACTGCTCGTCCCTTTAACTCCAGTGACGTCAACGGCGAAACTCATCATGAAATATGAAATGCAGTGACAGTCCCCATCTCTCCATAATGGATGTGGTCACCCTGTGCTGCCTGCAATACATCTATCCACTCCCTCCTCTGGGGAGGGGGTTTAAACAGCTGAAATGTATAGACACTGTCCTTATTTTTTTACACCTTAAAAATTGTAACAACCTGTTACATTCTGAAAATTGGTCACCGTAGCTTTAAATCAGTTTTTTTTTTCTTGCTTGACTGCACTGAGCTACTGAGTTCCAGGCTAGAAGCATCTCCCCAGGTGATTACTAACATTCAGTCCATTTCCTTAATATTGATCAAATGGAGCAACTTTATTACGTAGCCTAGTGTTAGCCCAAAAGCTCCTGATCTACAGATGGTTCAACTTTTTTTTTAAAAACATCCACTTTCAGCTAGACAGCACGTTTACAAAGATTTGTAGAACTAACCGGAAGATAGCCTGTAAATTGGTCAATGGTGGGCAGAGCCAAGCAGGAACGAGCAAGATCCGACTGGAGCAGTCGAGCATTCATTTGCATATTTCCGTTAGGAAACACCTACTCGGCAGCAATAACTATATTTGCCTTTCTACTCCTAAACAGTGTTATATATTTTCTAAACTTTGGCAAAGGGCAAAGTCTACAAAACTTAGTTCGTAGCAGATTCTTTGTTTTGGGAAAACAAAACTGTATTGAGATCAAATGTTTCGTCAATGAGAAAACTAGCAGAATGCCGGACAAAAATCCATGTCACTCCATCTTCTCCAAATGCCGGGCCACTGGGCTTCCTCTAACTACCATATTTGGAAGCATCAAGCCGGGCCACTGGGCTTTCTCTCACTACCATATTTGGAAGCATCAAGCCGGGCCACTGGGCTTCCTCTCACTACCATATTTGGAAGCATCAAGCCGGGCCACTGGGCTTCCTCTCACTACCATATTTGGAAGCATCAAGCCGGGCCACTGGGCTTCCTCTCACTACCATATTTGGAAGCATCAAGCCGGGCCACTGGGCTTCCTCTCACTACCATATTTGGAAGCATCAAGCCGGGCCACTGGGCTTCCTCTCACTACCATATTTGGAAGCATCAAGCCGGGCCACTGGGCTTTCTCTCACTACCATATTTGGAAGCATCAAGCCGGGCCACTGGGCTTCCTCTCACTACCATATTTGGAAGCATCAAGCCGGGCCACTGGGCTTCCTCTCACTACCATATTTGGAAGCATCAAGCCGGGCCACTGGGCTTCCTCTCACTACCATATTTGGAAGCATCAAGCCGGGCCACTGGGCTTCCTCTCACTACCATATTTGGAAGCATCAAGCCGGGCCACTGGGCTTCCTCTAACTACCATATTTGGAAGCATCAAGCCGGGCCACTGGGCTTCCTCTCACTACCATATTTGGAAGCATCAAGCCGGGCCACTGGGCTTCCTCTCACTACCATATTTGGAAGCATCAAGCCGGGCCACTGGGCTTCCTCTAACTACCATATTTGGAAGCATCAAGCCGGGCCACTGGGCTTCCTCTCACTACCATATTTGGAAGCATCAAGCCGGGCCACTGGGCTTCCTCTCACTACCATATTTGGAAGCATCAAGCCGGGCCACTGGGCTTCCTCTAACTACCATATTTGGAAGCATCATGCCGGGCCACTGGGCTTCCTCTCACTACCATATTTGGAAGCATCATGCCGGGCCACTGGGCTTCCTCTAACTACCATATTTGGAAGCATCAAGCCGGGCCACTGGGCTTCCTCTCACTACCATATTTGGAAGCATCAAGCCGGGCCACTGGGCTTCCTCTCACTACCATATTTGGAAGCATCAAGCCGGGCCACTGGGCTTCCTCTAACTACCATATTTGGAAGCATCATGCCGGGCCACTGGGCTTCCTCTCACTACCATATTTGGAAGCATCATGCCGGGCCACTGGGCTTCCTCTAACTACCATATTTGGAAGCATCAAAATAATCGGAAATATCGGTCTCGTTGTTCTGTGACGTTTACGTGAGAATGCAGAAATGTTATTCAGCTAGCCTGCTAGCAGCCTATATTATAATACGAAAGACACTAACGTTACTGTACTTTTATATTCGTATGGGGGGGTAAAAGTTCATTATCGACATGCTAATGTCGCCAGCCACAACAAAAGACACGGATGAAAAGAAAGTCCCTTTCGTCCACTCTACTCCTCAGACTCCATATCTCGTAGTTTAGATGGGGCATCAGTAGGTTGCTTAACTACTAACATCCATCTCCCATGTCTCTCCCTCCAGTCTCGTACTTCCCATCACCTACCCTTCATAGCCCTTCACCCACCCCAACAGTCAGCTCCCTCTCCAGCCCAGATACCTCCCTTAGAACAGACCTGACTGCTTTCTCCTTGGCAGCCATCTCATTCCCAACCATGTGCTCCCTGTCCCTCTCCATCAGACAGTCCAGTACATACCTGCTGTCTCATTCCCAACCATGCTCCCTGTCCCTGTCCATCAGACAGTCCAGTACATACCTGCTGTCTCTCTCCCAACCATGCTCCCTGTCCCTCTCCATCAGACAGTCCAGTACATACCTGCTGTCTCTCTCCCAACCTCCCCCAATCAGACAGTCCAGTACATACCTGCTGTCTCTCTCCCAATCAGACAGTCCAGTACATACCTGCTGTCTCATTCCCAACCACCCCCAATCAGACAGTCCAGTACATACCTGCTGTCTCTCTCCCAACCTCCCCCAATCAGACAGTCCAGTACATACCTGCTGTCTCTCTCCCAACCTCCCCCAATCAGACAGTCCAGTACATACCTGCTGTCTCATTCCCAACCACCCCCAATCAGACAGTCCAGTACATACCTGCTGTCTCATTCCCAACCACCCCCAATCAGACAGTCCAGTACATACCTGCTGTCTCTCTCCCAATCAGACAGTCCAGTACATACCTGCTGTCTCATTCCCAACCTCCCCCAATCAGACAGTCCAGTACATACCTGCTGTCTCACTCCCAACCTCCCCCAGCCAGACAGTCCAGTACATACCTGCTGTCTCTTGGCAGCCATCATGTTGAGTTTGTCCACCTCTGGTTTCAGGGCCTTGTACTGTATGCCCAGGTCCTGCTCTGTTCCAGCGTTACGCACCTTCACCAGGTTCTCCTCCACCTAGAGGGGTTACAGAGGAACACACGGTTTAGATAGGGAACGTAGGCAGGGGTATCCCCAAAGAATGTAAGAGAAGCGTTGTGGACTGGGGAATTGGAGAAATTCACAGAGATGCTGGAAAGATCAGCCCCGAGACAGTTGGATAAAAAAAATGTTTTAAAAACTGGTAGGTTTGGAATGACGACGGAAATGAAGTCTGGATAACAGCACGATGAAGATTCAGGATCAACAGCTTCTCGTATTCAGATCCTGTCCCAAATACACACCATCCTGTCCCAAATAAAACACCATCCTGTCCCAAATAAAACACCATCCTGTCCCAAATAAAACACCATCCTGTCCCAAATAAAACCCCATCCTGTCCCAAATAAAACCCCATCCTGTCCCAAATAAAACCCCATCCTGTCCCAAATAAAACACCATCCTGTCCCAAATAAAACACCATCCTGTCCCAAATAAAACACCATCCTGTCCCAAATAAAACACCATCCTGTCCCAAATACACACCATCCTGTCCCAAACACACACCATCCTGTCCCAAATAAAACACCATCCTGTCCCAAATAAAACCCCATCCTGTCCCAAATAAAACCCCATCCTGTCCCAAATAAAACACCATCCTGTCCCAAATAAAACCCCATCACCATCATAGTGCACTACTTCGACCAGGGCCCATAGGTTTGTGCTCTCTAGGCCATAGGGCTCTGGTCAAAAAGTATTACATTATATGGTAAAGGGTGCCATTTGGGACTAAGGCAAAATCTTTGCTAGGAAGGTTATTCTTTCCGTGAGTTAACATTCCTCTCTCCACTCAACAGTCCATTAAAGACCAGTGCTTAGACTACAGTATATGGTAAATGATTAATTTGCTACTAGCTGTTACCACAGAAAAACAGTTTGCACTCAATCTTTACCATCAAAAAGTACACAACAGCTATATCAGCGCAAAGTGCAAAATGAATACAATATGCCTAGTGTTCAGGATGAGCTTTGGTAATATTGCAAAGGTAAAAAAGGGCATATTTATGGAGGGAATTGAGCAGAAGTTATTTAAAAAGGTTAAATAAATAAACATATATAAACCTTCCTGAAATAAAAGTATGTGGACACCTGCTCGTCAAACATCTCATTCCAAAAAAAACATGGGCATTAATATGGA
This sequence comes from Oncorhynchus keta, assembly GCF_023373465.1. Lineage (NCBI taxonomy): Eukaryota > Metazoa > Chordata > Actinopteri > Salmoniformes > Salmonidae > Oncorhynchus > Oncorhynchus keta. The sequence continues at coordinate 5,319,232 of NC_068450.1, read as the reverse complement.
GTTGGTCCCCCCCTTTGCTGCTATAAACAGCCTCCACCCTTCTGGGAAGACGTTCCACTAGATGTTGGAACATTACTGTGTTCACTAATGCTCTTGTGGCTGAATGAAGTCGGGTCGATTAGGTCGGGCTCGCAGTCCCCGTTAAAATTCATCCCAAAGGTGTTCAATGGAGTTGAGGTCAGGGCTCTGTGCAGGCCAGTCAAGTTCTTCCATACCGATCGACAAAACCATTTTTGTATGGACCTTGCTTTGTGCACGGGGCATTGTCATGCTGAAACAGGAAAGGCCCTTCCCCAACTGTTGCCACAAAGTTGGAAGTACAGAATCATCTAGAATGTCAATATAATATACTGTAGCATTGAGATTCCCTTCACTGGAACTAAGGGGCCTAGCTTGAACCATAACAGGTCCAGACCATTATTCCTCCACCAAACATTACAGTTGTCACTTTGCATTGGGGCAGGTAGTGTTCTCCTGGCATCCGCCAAAGCCAGATTCGTCTGTCGGACTGCCAGATGGTGAAACGTGATTCGTCACTCCAGAGAGCGCATTTCCACTGTTCCAGAGTCCAATGGCGGCGAGCTTTACACCACTCCAGCCGACACTTAGCATGGTGATCTTAGGCTTGTGTGCTGCTGCTCAGCCATGGAAACACATCTCCTGAAGCTCTCGACAAACAGTTATTGTGCTGACGCACATGGTGATCTTACGCCTTCGATCAAAAAAAAAAAAAAAAAAAAAAAAGCATCGTTGCATTTTGGTAAACCAGAAGTACATAAATTTCCAATGGGACCGCCGAGTTAGCCTTGCAGCATTGCGTTGTAGAGGCAGTTGCAGTGCGTTCTGTGTGGTGCTGTGTTGGATTTATCAAACATATACATCAAACTATGCGTAGAATGTTTGACAGAAATGGTGAACGTTGAACTTTTATTGTATACATATCCAGATGATGCTTCGTACTATTTTGTGCAATGACGCTGTAGGCGTGATCGAGAAATTAGGTTTGACACTTGGCATTGTGCATGGTGATCTGAGGCTTGTATGCGGCTGCTCGGCCATGGAAACCCATTTTATGAAGATCCCGGCGAACAGTTCTGGGGCTGACGTTGCTTCCAGAGGCAGTTTGGAACTCTGTAGTGAGGGTTACAACCGGAAGACAGACGATTGTTTACGCGCTTCAGCACTCGGCCGTCCTGTTCAGTGAGCTTGTGTGTCCTGCCACATCGTGGCTGAGCCGTTGTTGCTCCTAGACGTTTCCACTTCACCATAACAGCACTTATAGTTGACCGAGGCAAGCACTAGCAGGGCAGAAATGTAACAAACCGACTTGATGGAAAAGTGGCATACTATGATGGTGCCACGTTGAAAAAGTCACAGCTCTTCAGTAAGGCCATTCTACTGCCATTGTTGGTCTATGCATGGCTGTGTGCTCAAGAAAATAGTCCCAAGGTACACTTTATATACTTTATATACACACACAAAGGTAAGTTACATATTACCTCATTAGGGACTTGTCAAAAGCACTGTACAGGGTGTGATTCAGGGCTCACCTGTAGTCAAACTGAGTGAGAACACTAACCCCCATCAAACTAATGCCTCGGACCATACCCAGTCATCCACAGAGAACTGATGAAAGATTAAAAATGGAGATGACGTCACGGGCCACGTCACAGTAACGATCTCCTGGAGGCCTAGAGACTAGCTTTAGTCTATATTATCGAGGCCCGGGGCTAGGTTAGCTTTATTTCTCCAGTAGCATCTCCTACAGAGGTAGATCAGCCGGGCCTGAGGCTAACTGTAGATTAGCCGGGCCTGAGGCAGCTATAACTAAGGATGCCCATATATGTTACTTATGACCAAGGGTAACAGATGTAGGTCTGCACGGTTCCCTCTCCCTCATGGAAAAACAAGACCAAATCAGATGGAACTAATCAGAATCAGAATTTTAGAACATGTACAGTATTGAAAACAGCAGGCTTGCAATTTCAGATCATTTCAAATCAAATTGTATTGGTCGCATATCCATGATTGGCTGATGTTATTGCAGGTGTAGCAAAGTGTTTGTGTTCCTAGCTCCAACAGTGCACAGCTCCTAGCTCTAACAATACACAACAATACATACAAAAAAAGAATTGTCCATTTTTCAGGACCCAGTCTTTCAAAAATAATTCGTAAAAATCCAAATAACTTCACAGATCTTCATTGTAAAGGGTTTAAACACGGTTTCCCCATGCTTGTTCAATGAACCATAAACAATGAATGAACATGCACCTGTGGAACGGTCGTTAAAACACTAACAGATTACAGACGGTAGGCAAATAAGGTCACAGTAATATGACCACAGTTAGGACACTAAAGAGGTCTTTCTACTGACTCTGAAGAACACCAAAAGAAAGGTGCCCAGGGTCCCTGCTCATCTGCGTGAACGTGCCTTAGGCATGCTGCAAGGAGGCATGAGGACTGCAGATGTGGCCAGGGCAATAAATTGCTATGTCCGTACTGTGAGACGCCTAAGACAGCGCTACAGGGAGACAGGAAGGACAGCTGATTGTCCTCGCAGTGGCAGACCACGTGTAACACCTGCACAGGATCGGTACATCCGAACTTCATACCTGCAGGACAAGTACAGGATGGCAACAACTGCCCGAGGAACGCACAATCACTCCATCAGTGCTCAGACTGTCCGCAATAGGCTGAGAGAGGCTGGACTGAGGGCTTGAAGGCCTGTTGTAAGGCAGGTCCCCACCAGACATCACTGTCAACAACGTCACCTATGGTCACAGACCCACCGTTGCTTGACAGGACTGGCAAAAAGTGCTCTTCACTGACGGGTCACAGTTTTGTGCTCACCAGGGGTGATGGTCAGATTTGCATTTATTGTCGAAGGAATGAGTGTTACACCGAGGCCTGTACTCTGGAGCGGGATCGATTTGGAGGTGGAGGGTCCGTCATGGTCTGGGGCGGTGTGTCACAGCATCATCGGACTGAGCTTGTTGTCATTGCAGGCAATCTCAACGCTGTGTGTTACAGGGAAGACATCCTCCTCCCTCATGTGGTACCCTTCCTGCAGGCTCATCCTGACATGACCCTCCAGCATGACAATATCACCAGCCATACTGCTGGTTTTGTGCGTGATTTCCTGCAAGACAGGAATGTCAATGTTCTGCCATGGCTAGCGAACAGCCCAGATCTCAATCCCATTGAGCACATCTGGGACCTGTTGGATCGGAGGGTGAGGGCTTGGACCAAGAAAGGTCCGGGAACTTGCAGGGGCCTTGGTGGAAGAGTGGGGTATCATCTCACAGCAAGAACTGGCAAATCTGGTGCAGTCCGTGAGGAGGAGATGCTGCAATACTTAATGCAGCTGGTGGCCACACCAGATACTGACTGTTACTTTTGATTTTGACCCCCCCCCCCTTATTCCATTTCTGTTAGTCACATGTCCGGAACTTGTTCAGTTTGTCTCAGTTGAATCTTATGTTCATACAAATATTATAGATATATATCTATATTTAGTCATGTTAAGTTTAATGAAAGTAAACCATTTCTTTTTTTGCTGACTTCACATATCCTGGAGTAAACATTGAACATCTCAGGATTCAGGAACACTGTCTATTTGATATGATTCTATAATCCACCCAGCGCATGCCCGTTCAGTACCCATATATAGCATCCCAAATGGCAGCCTATTCACAAAGGGGGCCTTGGTCAAACAGCAGTGCTCTACATAGGGCGCCATTTGGGACTCTGGGTATCTGGAATGCAGAAAGAGCAATGACGTCAGGTCTCCTGCAGTTGGCTGGCAACACCGGGGTGGCCAGTGTCCAGAGAATGCCAGGGCTGACTTCCCTCAAGAGACTTCGATATAGCTGGACCACTGACTCAGTGTGGATGGGTCTTAAAAATGGCACCAGTTGCCCTATACAGGGCCCCATGTGGAATAGGCACTGCATAGGACATGGAGTGCCATTCCGGATACGGTCCCTGGTCAAAAGTAGTGCACTACATAGGACATAGGGTGCCATTCCGGATACGGTCCCTGGTCAAAAGTAGTGCACTACATAGGACATAGGGTGCCATTCCGGATACAGTCCCTGGTCAAAAGTAGTGCACTACATAGGACATAGGGTGCCATTCCGGATACAGTCCCTGGTCAAAAGTAGTGCACTACATAGGACATAGGGTGCCATGCCGGATACAGTCCCTGGTCAAAAGTAGTGCACTACATAGGGAACAGGTTGCCGTTTTGGGAAACAACCCAGGTATCTGGAAGGCACTAGCCCTGTGAAGAGGTGGGTTATAAACAGAGGCATGATAAGATAACATTGAGTTGTTCAACTTTAAGAGACAGTATGGGAAGTGGAACACGGGGTGGAGCTTAGCCCACAATGCAACAGCACGCATAGCTGTGGAAGCTTCCTCACCTCAAGAGTAGAAACTAGTGTTTTTTCTATCCTCTCTCTTTCTACTTCGTTCCACGGTAAATCATTTCTGGAGAGGCCCATGCACATATTCATGAAGTGTCTCACAGTAAAGAGTGTGTTGATCTATATGTCAATGTAATTACTGATGATAATTTAAATGATCTTAAAACTGATTCCAGATCTTCACCCGGAGGATCTGAGACAATAAAAACATAGTCATTTCCTTTTTCAACCTGCTGACCTGTCTGAGCTGAGCTGAAATGACAGACGTCTTCCATTTTACAGCGTAGCTATAAAAAAAAAATATATATATATTTTTTAAGTGAATCCATTTCATCGTTGACATTTGACAATGACTTCACCGTCTGGCTGTGTAATTAGAATCAGAACAGTTTACAGTAGTGAACGGAAAGGTTAGAAAACATATGGCTACATCCCAAATGGCACCCTGGGCCCTGGTCTAAAGTAGTGCACTACCCCTATGGGGCCCTGGTCTAAAGTAGTGCACTACCCCTATGGGGCCCTGGTCGAAAGTAGTACACTACCCCTATGGGGCCCTGGTCAACAGTAGTGCACTACCCCTATGGGTCCCTGGTCTAAAGTAGTGCACTACCCCTATGGGTCCCTGGTCAACAGTAGTGCACTACCCCTATGGGTCCCTGGACTAAAGTAGTGCACTACCCCTATGGGGCCCTGGTCGAAAGTAGTACACTACCCCTATGGGGCCCTGGTCAACAGTAGTGCACTACCCCAATGGGTCCCTGGTCTAAAGTAGTGCACTAACCCTATGGGTCCCTGGTCAACAGTAGTGCACTACCCCTATGGGTCCCTGGTCTAAAGTAGTGCACTACCCCTATGGGGCCCTGGTCTAAAGTAGTACACTACCCCTATGGGGCCCTGGTCAACAGTAGTGCACTACCCCTATGGGTCCCTGGTCTAAAGTAGTGCACTACCCCTATGGGGCCCTGGTCGAAAGTAGTACACTACCCCTATGGGGCCCTGGTCAACAGTAGTGCACTACCCCAATGGGGCCCTGGTCTAAAGTAGTGCACTAACCCTATGGGTCCCTGGTCGAAAGTAGTGTACTACCCCTATGGGGCCCTGGTCAACAGTAGTGCACTAACCCTATGGGTCCCTGGTCTAAAGTAGTGCACTAACCCTATGGGTCCCTGGTCTAAAGTAGTGCACTACCCCTATGGGTCCCTGGTCTAAAGTAGTGCACTAACCCTATGGGGCCCTGGTCAACAGTAGTGCACTAACCCTATGGGGCCCTGGTTGAAAGTAGTGCACTACCCCTATGGGTCCCTGGTCTAAAGTAGTGCACTAACCCTATGGGTCCCTGGTCTAAAGTAGTGCACTAACCCTATGGGTCCCTGGTCTAAAGTAGTACACTACCCCTATGGGGCCCTGGTCAACAGTAGTGCACTAACCCTATGGGGCCCTGGTTGAAAGTAGTGCACTACACCTATGGTGCATTGGTCACAAGTAGTGCACTAAATAGATAGTTTGCCTACAGAGGACTAAGCCTACGACAGATGATAAACAGCAAGTCTCTTGACTGCAGGTGAAAGGCCTCCTTGTGGTCAGGATTTAGTTTCATTCATTCACAGCAATAATGAACTGGGTAAAAGGATGGACAAAACACAGAAGACCTTTTGGTTAGAAACCTTTAGCCAAGACACCAGAACGTTAGAGTCAAGCAAACTATTTATCTAGAAAAAAAACAGTTGAATAGGTAGAAGTGTTGCTTTCTTTAAAAACCAGTTGAATAGGTAGAAGTGTTGCTTTCTTTAAAAACCAGTTGAATAGGTAGAAGTGTTGCTTTCTTTAAAAACCAGTTGAATAGGTAGACGTGTTGCTTTCTTTAAAAAAAACGCAGTTGAATAGGTAGACGTGTTGCTTTCTTTAAAAACCAGTTGAATAGGTAGACGTGTTGCTTTCTTTAAAAACCATTTGAATAGGTAGACGTGTTGCTTTCTTTAAAAAACCAGTTGAATAGGTAGACGTGTTGCTTTCTTTAAAAACCAGTTGAATAGGTAGAAGTGTTGCTTTCTTTAAAAACACAGTTGAATAGGTAGACGTGTTGCTTTCTTTAAAAACACAGTTGAATAGGTAGACGTGTTGCTTTCTTTAAAAACACAGTTGAATAGGTAGAAGTGTTGCTTTCTTTAAAAACACAGTTGAATAGGTAGAAGTGTTGCTTTCTTTAAAAACCAGTTGAATAGGTAGACGTGTTGCTTTCTTTAAAAACACAGTTGAATAGGTAGACGTGTTGCTTTCTTTAAAAAAACAGTTGAATAGGTAGACGTGTTGCTTTCTTTAATAAAAACACAGTTGAATAGGTAGACGTGTTGCTTTCTTTAATAAAAACCAGTTGAATAGGTAGACGTGTTGCTTTCTTTAATAAAAACCAGTTGAATAGGTAGACGTGTTGCTTTCTTTAATAAAAACCAGTTGAATAGGTAGACGTGTTGCTTTCTTTAAAAAACACAGTTGAATAGGTAGACGTGTTGCTTTCTTTAAAAAACCAGTTGAATAGGTAGACGTGTTGCTTTCTTTAAAAAACCAGTTGAATAGGTAGACGTGTTGCTTTCTTTAAAAACACAGTTGAATAGGTAGACGTGTTGCTTTCTTTAATAAAAACCAGTTGAATAGGTAGACGTGTTGCTTTCTTTAATAAAAAACAGTTGAATAGGTAGACGTGTTGCTTTCTTTAATAAAAAACAGTTGAATAGGTAGACGTGTTGCTTTCTTTAATAAAAAACAGTTGAATAGGTAAACGTGTTGCTTTCTTTAATAAAAAACAGTTGAATAGGTAAACGTGTTGCTTTTTTTTAAAACACAGTTGAATAGGTAAACGTGTTGCTTTCTTTAAAAACAGTTGAATAGGTAGACGTGTTGCTTTCTTTAATAAAAACACAGTTGAATAGGTAGACGTGTTGCTTTCTTTAAAAACCAGTTGAATAGGTAGACGTGTTGCTTTCTTTAAAAAACAGTTGAATAGGTAGACGTGTTGCTTTCTTAAAAACACAGTTGAATAGGTAGACGTGTTGCTTTCTTAAAAAAACAGTTGAATAGGTAGACGTGTTGCTTTCTTTAAAAAACAGTTGAATAGGTAGACGTGTTGCTTTCTTAAAAAAACAGTTGAATAGGTAGACGTGTTGCTTTCTTTAATAAAAACCAGTTGAATAGGTAGACGTGTTGCTTTCTTTAAAAAACCAGTTGAATAGGTAGACGTGTTGCTTTCTTTAAAAAAACCAGTTGAATAGGTAGACGTGTTGCTTTCTTTAATAAAAACCAGTTGAATAGGTAGACGTGTTGCTTTCTTTAATAAAAAACAGTTGAATAGGTAGACGTGTTGCTTTCTTTAATAAAAACCAGTTGAATAGGTAGACGTGTTGCTTTCTTTAATAAAAACAGTTGAATAGGTAGACGTGTTGCTTTCTTTAATAAAAACCAGTTGAATAGGTAGACGTGTTGCTTTCTTTAATAAAAACCAGTTGAATAGGTAGACGTGTTGCTTTTTTTAAAACACAGTTGAATAGGTAAAAAAACCAGTTGAATAGGTAGACGTGTTGCTTTCTTTAAAAAACCAGTTGAATAGGTAGACGTGTTGCTTTCTTTAAAAACCAGTTGAATAGGTAGACGTGTTGCTTTTAAAACTTTAAAAAAACAGTTGAATAGGTAGACGTGTTGCTTTCTTTAAAAACCAGTTGAATAGGTAGACGTGTTGCTTTCTTTAAAACACAGTTGAATAGGTAGACGTGTTGCTTTCTTAAAAAAACAGTTGAATAGGTAGACGTGTTGCTTTCTTAAAAAACACAGTTGAATAGGTAGACGTGTTGCTTTCTTAAAAACACAGTTGAATAGGTAGACGTGTTGCTTTCTTAAAAACACAGTTGAATAGGTAGACGTGTTGCTTTCTTTAAAAACACAGTTGAATAGGTAGACGTGTTGCTTTCTTTAAAAAACCAGTTGAATAGGTAGACGTGTTGCTTTCTTAAAAACACAGTTGAATAGGTAGACGTGTTGCTTTCTTAAAAACACAGTTGAATAGGTAGACGTGTTGCTTTCTTTAAAAACCAGTTGAATAGGTAGACGTGTTGCTTTCTTTAAAAACCAGTTGAATAGGTAGACGTGTTGCTTTCTTAAAAACCAGTTGAATAGGTAGACGTGTTGCTTTCTTAAAAACACAGTTGAATAGGTAGACGTGTTGCTTTCTTTTTTTTAAAAGGTGCAGCTAAACTTTAGGTTATTTGCTTATTTTTATTTTCTTCGATGCAATAAAGAATGTCTAAATAATTCATAAGCTAGTTAAATAGTTTTCCCTTCAGCTACGTGGAACTTCTGTCATATCCACAAGAGCCCACTTAAGTCGTGTGGCTCATAATAAGCAAAGCCAGAGAGACAGTTTAATGGTGTAAGGTACAGTTGAAGTCAGAAGTTTACATACACTTAGGTTGGGGTCATTAAAACTCCTTTTTCAACCACTCCACAAATTTCTTGTTTAACAAACTATAGTTTTGGCAAGTCGGTTAGGATATCGACAAGTCATTTATCCAACAATTGTTTACAGATTTCACTTATAATTCACTGCATCACAATTCCAGTTGGTCAGAAGTTTACATACATTAAGTTGACTGTGCCTTTAAACAGCTTGGAAAATTCCAGAAAATTATGTCATGGTTTTAGAAGCTTCTGATAGGCTAATTGACATAATTTGAGTCAATTGGAGGTGTACTTGTGGATGTATTTCAAGGCCTACCTTCAAACTCAGTGCCTCTTTGCTTGACATCATGGGAAAATCAAAAGAAATCAACCAAGACCTCAGATAACAAACTGTAGACCTCCACAAGTCTGGTTCATCCTTGGGAGAAATTTCCAAACGCCTGGAGGTAGCAAATTCATCTGTATAAACAATAGTACGCAAGTATAAACACCATGGGACCACGCACCGGTCATACCGCTCAGGAAGGGGACGCGTTCTGTCTCCTAGAGATTAACGTACTTTGGTGCGGAAAGTGCAAGTCAATCCCAGAACAACAGCAAAGGACCTTGTGAAGATGTTGGAGGAAACAGGTACAAAAGTATCTATATCCACAGTAAAACAAGTCCGATAGACATAACCTGAAAAGCCGCTCAGCAAGGAAGAAGCCACTGCTCCAAAACCACCATATAAAAGCCAGACTGGTTTGCAGCTGCACATGGGTACAGAGATCGTACTTTTTGGAGAAATGTCCTCTGGTCTGATGAAACAAAAATAAAACTGTTTGGCCATAATGACCATCGTTTTGTTTGGAGGAAAAAGGGGGGGGCCTTGCTAGCCAAAGAACACCATCCCAACCGTGAAGCATGGGGGTGGCAACATCATGTTGTGGGGGTGCTTTGCTGCAGGAGGGACTGGTGCACTTCACAAAATAAATAGCATCGTGAGGAAAGAACATGTGGATATATTGAAGCAACATCTCAAGACATCAGTCAGGAAGTTAAATCTTGGTCGCAAATGGGTCTTCCAAATGGACAATGACCCCAAGCATACTTCCAAAGTTATGGCAAAATGGCTTAAGGACAACAAAGTTAAGGTATTGGAGTGGCCATCACAAAGCCCTGACCTCAATTCCATAGAAAATGTGGGCAGAACTGAAAAAGCATGAGCGAGCAAGGAGGCCTACAAACCTGACTCAGTTACACCAGCTCTGTCAGGAGGAATGGGCCAAAATTCACCCAACTTATTGTGGGAAGCTCGTGGAAGGCTACCTGAAACGTTTGACCCAAGTTAAACAATTTAAAAGGCACTGCTACCAAATACTAATTGAGTGTATGTAAACTTCTGACCCACTGGGAATGTGAAGAAAGAAATAAAAGCCGAAATAAAATCACTAATATTGACATTTCACATTCTTAAAATAAAGTGGTGATTTTAACTGACAGTCAATTTTTACTAAGATTGAATGTCAGGAATTGCGAAAAACTGAGTTTAAATGCATTTGGCTAAGGTGAATGTAAACTTCAGACTTCAACAGACTCGCTACCTCACAATGTGACCCAAAGCCAGACGGTTGATAATGATTTAATAATCCATGACCTGTGACCTCACCACCAGTGCACGTTTCTCCCTGTGTGTGTGCGCGTGTCATGTCCCTCACCAGTCTGAGCTGCAGCAGCTTTTTTACAGACATGTCAGCCAGCACCAGCAGGTGTGTGTGTGTGTGCGCATGCGTGTATGTGTGCGCATGCGTGTGTGTGTGTGTGCATGCGTGTGTGTGTGTATGTGTGTGTGTGTGTATGTGTGTGTGTGTGTGTGTGTGCATGTGTGTGTGTGTGTGTGTGTGCCTCACCAGTTTGAGTTGCAGCAGCAGCTTATAGACATCAGACATGTCGGCCAGAACCAGCAGGTGAGTGACGGCAGAGAGGAGTGCTCTGGCTGCACGGACCATGTTACCCCTCTTTACCGAGGAACAGGGGTCCTCTGCAAACTCTCCCGATGCCTGCTTCATGGATTCACCTGAGGGACAAAAGGAGGAACGACAGGACATTAAATGTGACAGTTAGGACACATTTTTAAAAATAAAAATAAAAATAAAGAGTTTGTCCCAAATTAAACCCTATATAAAAAGGAAGCATTGTCCCCGACAAGGGCCTTGATGAAAAAGTAGTGCACTGCGTGAAGGGGGGTATAGGGTGCCTACAGAGGCACGTTAAAGTGAAGGAGCGTTAGGGGAGACCACTGTCACAACGAGTAAACCTGTCACACAGAGAGGAGAAAGAGGACCGCTGACAGTCTTAATTGGATGCATTTATTAAGGTAAAAATCAAAAGCAGAGAGCACACCTCAGGCGGGGCAGAGTGAAGAGTGAGGAAGATATTCCATTAGCTCAGTGTTAAAGAAGCAATCTGTGATTCGAACAACAAAAGTCAACCCGCCACTTGTTGTGGTTACCATCTGAGGTACAGGGGGCTGGGGAATCTCAGGCTAACTATCCATGAGATCAAAACTCTGTGTGTGTGTGTGTGTGTGTGTGTGTGTGTGTGTGTTCTCTATATATATATAATTGAGATGGTTTGGGATGAGTTGACTGCGGAGTGAAGGAAAAAGCAGCCAACAAGTGCTGAGCATATGTGGGTACTCCTTCAAGACTGCTGGAAAAGCATTCCGGTTGAGAGAATGCCAAGAGTGAAAAACTCAAGGAAAAGGGTGACTACTTGTAAGATGGTCAAATACATTGATTTGTTTATCACTTTTCAGTTTACTACATGATTCCATGTCTGTTATTTTATATAGTTTGTCATCACTATTATTCTATTATAATAAAATTAAAATAAAAACCATGGACTGAGTAGGTGTCCAAACTTTTGACTGGTACTGTGTGTTGTTTAATCAGACCATTGGCATCAAGATGTGCATCCGGCACAGACAGAAGAGGACTGGCCGCCCCTCATAGCCTGGTCCCTCTCTAGGTTTATAATCTCCACCCGGCACAGACAGAAGAGGACTGGCCGCCCCTCATAGCCTGGTTCCTCTCTAGGTTTATAATCTCCACCCGGCACAGCCAGAAGAGGACTGGCCACCCCTCATAGCCTGGTTCCTCTCTAGGTTTATAATCTCCACCCGGCACAGACAGAAGAGGACTGGCCGCCCCTCATAGCCTGGTTCCTCTCTAGGTTTATAATCTCCACCCGGCACAGCCAGAAGAGGACTGGCCACCCCTCATAGCCTGGTTCCTCTCTAGGTTTATAATCTCCACCCGGCACAGCCAGAAGAGGACTGGTCGCCCCTCATAGCCTGGTTCCTCTCTAGGTTTATAATCTCCACCCGGCACAGCCAGAAGAGGACTGGTCGCCCCTCATAGCCTGGTTCCTCTCTAGGTTTATAATCTCCACCCGGCACAGCCAGAAGAGGACTGGCCGCCCCTCATAGCCTGGTTCCTCTCTAGGTTTATAATCTCCACCCGGCACAGCCAGAAGAGGACTGGCCACCCCTCATAGCCTGGTTCCTCTCTAGGTTTATAATCTCCACCCGGCACAGCCAGAAGAGGACTGGCCGCCCCTCATAGCCTGGTTCCTCTCTAGGTTTATAATCTCCACCCGGCACAGCCAGAAGAGGACTGGCCGCCCCTCATAGCCTGGTTCCTCTCTAGGTTTATAATCTCCACCCGGCACAGCCAGAAGAGGACTGGCCGCCCCTCATAGCCTGGTTCCTCTCTAGGTTTATAATCTCCACCCGGCACAGCCAGAAGAGGACTGGCCACCCCTCATAGCCTGGTTCCTCTCTAGGTTTCTAATCTCCAACAGGCACAGCCAGAAGAGGACTGGCCACCCCTCATAGCCTGGTTCCTCTACCCGGCACAGCCAGAAGAACATTGGCCATGAGGACTGGCCACCTCTCATAGCCTGGTTCCTCTAGGTTTTGGCCTTTCAAGGGAGTTTTTCCTAGCCACCATGCTTCTACACCTGCATTGCTTGCCGTTTGGGGGTTTTAGGCTGGGTTTCTGTACAGAAAATTAATTAAATTAAATTTGATTGGTTGCCTGCCTCTTGACATCTTTTTAAAAAAGCAGCCAGTCGCCAACCACTTCTCTCTCTCGTGTTGAATCAGTCACTGTGTCTGTATATTCATCCATGGATAAAGAGACGTGTGCCTGGCTGGCAGTGCTTCCCCCCCACCACCTATCACCATAGACTTCAGCTCTTTAATCCCACCCCCCCAGCCACTCTCAGCCCATTCCACCTATCACCATAGACTTTAGTTCTTTAATCCACCCATCACCATAGACTTCAGTTCTTTAATCCCAACCCCCCAGCCACTCTCAGCCCATCCCACCTATCACCATAGACTTCAGCTCTTTAATCCCAACCCCCCAGCCACTCCCAGCCCATCCCACCTATCACCATAGACTTCAGCTCTTTAATCCCAACCCCCCCAGCCACTCTCAGCCCATCCCACCTATCACCATAGACTTCAGCTCTTTAATCCCAACCCCCCCAGCCACTCTCAGCCAACCCCACCTATCACCATAGACCTCAGCTCTTTCTGTGCCCTACCAATGAAGACATACCTAGAGCAGCTAATCTTATCCAAACCATTTAATCTAAACTCTTTACCAATTGGCTTAGCTAGTCTGTTGGTTGGTAGCGTTTGCTAAGATTAACAACAAAATACTCTAATTGCTAGCCTTAGCTGGTATACTACTCCCTCTGTCCACCAGTCTGTCTCATCCTCTCAAAACTCAGAAATAATTACCCGTGAACCTCTGCTCCTCCGCAGGCAGTGTCACGCAAATGTAGGCATGCTGCTCCTAATGTCAGCCCCAGAAAACACTCCCTCTCCCTGCCAGCCCAGAAGGACTTTGAGGGGGGAAAAAAAATGTAGCTTCCTTTTAATCATCATATTCCACTCTCCTCCTCTAGCCCAGGCAACCAATTGAATCCCTAATGGCACCCTATATAGTGCATTACTATGAGCCCTGGTCAAAAAGGTAGTACACAATATAGGGAGTAATTTGGGGCGCATCCACAATAGGCCCACTGCTGGGCCTGATACCAGTAAAGGCCTCAGAGCATAGAGGCTGGATGGGATCCAGGCTAAGAGTTAATTGCATTAGAATGTCATTTGAGATGAAGAGGAGAGGAGAAAAGGATGAGAGAGATGAGAAGGGCATAAGGGGGAGGAGAGAAAGGCAGTCTGACAGAGTAAATCCAAAACTCCCACACAGGCGGTGACCTAGGCCTAACATATACAGCCAAAGGCCTCACACACAATGGTGGGGGGGTGGAAAGTACCCAATTGGGAGTTGCCGCAATCTACTCCAGAGATGGCCTGCAAAGTTATGTCATACTTTCCAGGTCCGTGCCCAAACAGTTCGAGCTTTTAATTTTAAAAATTAATCTCTCCAGAAATAAGTCTCACTGTTATAGACCCCCCCCCCTCCTCCTCCTCCTCTGCTCCCATCTGCCTTGGACACCATATGTGAATTGATTGCCCTCCCATCTATCTTCAGAGTTCGTTCTGTTAGATGACCTAAACTGGGACATGCTTAACCCCCACCAGCAGTCCTACAATCTAAACTAGATACCACAATCTCACACAAATTATCAAGGAACCCACCAGGTACAACCCTAAATCAGAAAACATGGGCACCTTCATAGATATTATCCTGACCAACATGCCCTCCAAATACACCTCTATTGTTTTCAAATCAGGATCTCAGCGATCACAGACTCATTGTCTGCATCCGCTATGGGTCTGCGGTCAAACTCTCCCTAAAACACTTCTGCGAATGCAGTGCGTTCCGTCATGTGGTATAATTAAATAAGGTAGCATTACATCGTGTGGTATAATTAAATAAGGTAGCATTACATCGTGTGGTATAATTAAATAAGGTAGCATTACATCGTGTGGTATGATAAAATTATGCGGTGCGCGTCTTTGGCTTGCTGGACCATAACTTTGGCCAGAGTGAATGTGTCAACTCTTACAGTGGTGCTTTGTCTTGTTATTATACAGACCTAAGGCCTGTCATAATATCAGATCATATCTCATTTAAAAATCATGCATGTTTTTGTTTTTTTGCTTACGTCTTTGTTGGGCAAATCTTTTTTTTTTTGCGCGTTAGGTACTATATGCAGGGCCCAGACCACCTTGCACACTCAACTTCAGCGAGATATGGTGGTAGTTTCCTTGTAGGCCTATTTGCCAGGGGAAATGAAGCCAGCTGTATAGCCTATTGCCCATTTCAGTCGGGGGGGAAACCTTTCCATCTTTTTCATTAAATCATGCATAGTTATGAACTTTATTTTAGGCCATATAAAGCACGTGGGCAGCATATTATCCACAGGCTACGGGATTCCGAATTTCTCCATTAGGAATATATTACATATCACGCGGGTGGGAAATAGATCTTAAAAAAAAAAAGTCCACATTTGAACATTTCAATAAAATGAAACTGTCACAACCATTATTGAAATGGAAACATTATGATTTGAGAGACTAAAGTGACAACCGCCTTTGGTTAAAGGGTTCGGTTGTACTGGGCTCTGTCATCACAATTATCAGCTTTGGTATTGACATCAGTGAGCAGGCTTTCTGATTGGAGGAGAGACATGGAGAGACATGGCTAGGCCCACCAAAAGGAAAATGATTAGGAACTCTGGACCACTGAATTCCAATGTTTATTTCAAAATGTCTGCCTTTCTCCTCCCCTACATTTACCAGTCAAATGGGTTTTTATTAAATATAGAAGCGTCACAAAATCCATTTGGATCAAATGTTTCATTTAGTCTCGTTTTGATGGTGAAAATTAAGGCCTTTTCAAATGAACAGAAAACCGCGAGTTGACTGTCTAAGTTATTAATCTAAAAAGGGGAGGTTCAACTTCAAGGCAAGGGCATCTCTTAACGAGTTTTATACTCATGTCTTCATAATATGAGAATATAGTACATTTTGTTTTTTTTTTAAAAATCAGTATCGGTCCATCTCTCCCATTTTCAAGCAAAAAAAAAAGAGCAATTCACAAGACTAAACATTAGAACGCTGTGACAGACGTCCTACACCTGGCTCGAGGGGACATCCAGGTGAAGACATTTAATACAATGAATTACAAGGAAATCAAATATTTTTACCTTTTGAACCCATTTGCCCATATCGTTAAGACTATCCTTTTCATAACGCATGAGACATCAATACAATCCAGAAACACCTGGTGTACTGCTCACTTTAATGTCATTTTAAAGGGGGTGGGGGGTTTAGCAACAGAGTCAGTTGAGACGTGGATTGAGGGGGGGTGGGGGGGGGGGGTTTAGCAACAGAGTCAGTTGAAACGTGGATTGTGTGCCATTCAGAGAGCGGTTTCCTGTGTGTTTATCAAGAATGGTCCGACACACAACGGACATCCAGCCAACTGTGGGAAGTATGGGCCAGCATCCCTGTGGAAACGCTTTCAACACCTTGTCCATGCCCCGGCTAATTGAGGCAGTTCTGAGGGAAAAAGGGGAGGTGTAACTCAATGTTAGGAAGGTTGTGTAAACTCAGTGTCCATTTAAGCAATAAGGTCCCAGGGGGTATATTACTAATACACCAAGACCAAGGGCTGCTCTTACAACGCAACGCCAAGTGGCTGGATACAGCCATTAGCAGTGGAACAACTGGGTGGGTCGAGCCCTGAATACTGATTGGCTGAAAGCCGTGGTATATCAGACCATATACCAGGGGTATGATAAATTTTACTGTTCTAATTACGTTGATAACCAGCTACGGGCTGCTCTTGCTTAATTACAGAAGGGTCCAGGACACCTTTTTTTTGTGAAACTTAACCCAAAACATCAAATCACCTCTTCATCTGAATTTTCAAAATGTCTGTGTCTTAAGCCCAAAGCCAAAAGCATGGTTACTAATCTGCGCCCCTTATTTTCAGAATTATGGAACTGCACAATGCTGTCCTGCAAGACTTGGCCAAGACCAACAACTTAGTGGAGGGCAGGCACCAACATTTTCTTTTGTTTTGTTTTGTTTTTTTCCTTCATCATCTCGGAGCTACCCACCCCACCAAGTTGAGGCATTGCAGCGACAGCAGCAGAGGTGAAAGGAGAACAGAGCAACAACTTGCTGGTATCCACTGCCATGGCAACAGAAGGATTCTCAAGTCACTGGTTGTGAATACTCAACAAAAAAAAGCCATAATAATAAAAAAAAACCCAACCAACAATTAGCGCCTAGTCAACTTGGACACTTTCAATTAGTCCATAAACATCAGAACACCAGGCACAATCTTGGACAGTTTGTTATGACACCGACACCGTCATGTAGCCTACACTTGCATTTAAGTCATTTGAAATAAAATAATGATGTTTTGGAAAACAGATAAATGTAATTGTATAAACTAGATCCATGCCTAGATATAGTATAACTGAAAAATCACACGTACATAAGTATTTCAGACCCGCTTCAACTCAGTACTTTGTTGAAGCACCTTTGGCAGTGATTACAGCCTCGAGTCTTCTTGGGTATGACACTACAAGCTTGGCACATCTGTATTTGAGGAGTTTCTTCTCTGCAGATCCTCTCAAGCTCTGTCATGTTGGATGGGGAGCGTCGCTGCAAGGCCATTTTCAGGTCTCTCCAGAGATGTTCGATGGGGTTCAATTCCTGCTCTGGCGGGGCCACTCAAGGACATTCAGAGACTTGTCCCGAAACCACACCTGCGTCGTCTTGGCTGTGTGCTTAGGGTCGTTGTCCTGTAGGGAAGGTGAACCTTTGTCCAAGTCTGAGGTCCTGAGCAGGTTTTCATCAAGGATCTCGCTATACATTGGTCTGTTCGTCTTTACCTCGATCCTGGCTAGTCTCCCAGTCCCTGCCGCTGATAAACATCCCCACAGCATGATTCTACCAACACCATGCTTCGCCGTAGGGATGGTGCCAGGTTTCCTCCAGACTCCAAGTGGGCTGTTCTGCGTCGTTTAATGAGTGGCTTCTGTCTGGCCACACAAAGGCCTCATTGTTAAGAGTGCTGCAGAGATGGTTGTCTTTCTGGAAGGTTCTCCCATCTCCACAAAGGAACTCTGGAGCTCTGTCAGAATGACCATTGGATTCTTGATCACCTCCCTGACCAAAGGCCCTTCTCCCCCGATTGATCAGTTTGGCCGGGGCGGCCGGCTCTAGGAAGAGTCTTGGTGGTTCCAAACTTCTTCCATTTAAGAATGATGGAATCCACTTTTCTCAGGGACTATCAATGATGCAGAAATGTTTTGGTTACCCTTCCCCAGATGTGTGCCTCGACAGAATCCTGTCTCGTAGCTCTACGGACAATTCCTTTGATCTCATGGGTTGTTCTGTGCTTTGACAATCACTGTGAACTGTGGGACCTTATATAGACAGGTGTGTGCGCCTTTCCAAATCATGTCCAATCACGTGAATTTACCACCAGGTGGAATCTAATCAAGTTGTAGAAACATCGAGGATGATCAATGGAAACAGGATGCACCTGAGCTCAATTTCGATGTTCATAGCACAGGGTCTGAATACTTACGTAAATAAGATCATTAAATTTTTTATATTTAATACATTTTTCACTTTATTCCATTATTAATGTTCTATTTTTAAAAGTATATAGGGCAGCAGCCTTTAAGGTGCAGGGTTGAATAACCAGGTGGTAACCAGCTAGTGATGGATATTTGACAGTCTGATGGCCATGAGATAGAAGCTGTTTTCAGTCTCTCAGATTTACCTGTACTGACTTCCCTTCTGGATGGTAGTGGGGTGAACAGGCCGTGGTGTTTTTTTAAAAAAAATCTTTATTGAACTTGGCAAGTCAGTTAAAAACAAATTCTTATTTTCAATGACAGCCTAGGAACAGTGGATTCACTGCATTGTTCAGGGGTAGAATAAGAGAGTTTTATGCTGTCAGCTCTGTGATTTGATCTTGCAACCTTTCGGTTATTAGGCCGTGGTGTTTTTTTTTTTTTAAATCTTTATTGAACTTGACAAGTCAAAACCATTTTCAAAGAATCTGAAAACGTATGTAAAAAAAAATTTTTTTTTTTATACATTTGCAAAAAAAAGCCTAGAAGACTTTTCGTTTTGTCATTATGGGGTATTGATGAGAATTGTATTTCATTTAATCCATTTTAGAGTAAGGCTGTAACGTAACAAAATAGGTCTGAACTGTACGAATGCACGGTATAACCATATGAATGAATTTATACCATATTTTGCCCATATGAACATTTATTTTAGGCCATAAATTGATCAAGTTACGTAGGCTACATACTAAATAGTCTGCCCATATGACCGCATACAATACTTGTAGGCATACTTCAATGACAAGCCGTAAAACACATTTACTAAAAGACACTCATGAACACAATAGTAAAACACTGTGCTTAACAGCTTTCCCCGG
Source organism: Oncorhynchus keta (assembly GCF_023373465.1). Classification (NCBI taxonomy): domain Eukaryota; kingdom Metazoa; phylum Chordata; class Actinopteri; order Salmoniformes; family Salmonidae; genus Oncorhynchus; species Oncorhynchus keta. Next base: position 5,299,917 of record NC_068450.1, on the reverse strand, counting down.
GAAACTCAACATATTGCAGACTCACACGGACAAAAAGAGTAGCAGAGGTGTTTGTGTCTGCTGCAAGTGTGTTAGCAGTAAAATAGTAAACACTGTGGCAGTGCTTCAATGTTTCTTCATAGATATTGTGGATGTCTGGGCTCCCTGGAAAACAGTGGTTGAGTGGACTAAAGACAAAGTAAAAAAAAGGGTTAGTCATTGTCAGTTCCACGGAACATACAAACCCTACTTTGTAGGAACTAGCCCCAGACTGTATGTCTCCTCAGTTCGCCTCAGTCCATAACACTAACTCTTATAAATGTATAATTGGTCTGCGAGTGCAAAAGACACTAAAATGTTACTGGTGAGGAAATTATTCATATAGGATTCTGTAACTGCAGTAAACGACAGCTGGAGAAAAAAAAAATGCTTGGGTCAGACCCAGGTCTTTAGTGAAATGTTCTCTACAATTACATTCCTCCCCCCCCAGAGCAAATGTTTCCCCCTCTCGTTGCCTAACGTCTAGGCCTAACAGTACACTGCTTTACTGCCTAGAAAATGTTGTCACAAAAAAAAAAAAAAAAAAAAAAAAAAAAACTTTTTTTTCTCTCAAAGTGTGACTCCAGCAACCCTGGACGCTGTTCCAAGTAATGTGTCCGTCCCAAATGGCACCCCGTAACCAATAGTGACCAGAGCTCAGGTCAAAAACAGTGCACTACTGCGTAAGGGCTCTGGGTCAAAAGTAGTACACTTCATAGGGAATGTGGTGCCATTTTGGTACAAAGCCTGTGACCACACGCAATCAGTCCCCACTCTCACTCCTGTGGTCCCCCCACCCCAGTGGATCAAATCAATAAGGCTATTTTGAGGAGATGGTATAATAAAGAATCTAGAAGAATCTAGAAATCACTGGCATCCCTCTCGTCTGGTGGAGAGAAAGCACACCCATTGTGCACTGCCAGCTCGCTAAATGATGAAAAGATTACAATATGTATTACACAATTAGCCACAACAGCAGGAACACCGACAGACACACCGACAGACACACCGACAGACACACCGACAGACACACCGACAGACACACCGACAGACACACCGACAGACACACCGACAGACACACCGACAGACACACCGACAGACACACCGACAGACACACCGACAGACACCGACATTGAATTCAGTCCAATATGCATGCCTTTACGTGATATTCCAAATACCTGTATCACAGAATCATTTATTTATTTATTTATTTTTATGAGCGTTTGTCAGCTTGTTCTCTTTATGGTCTCAACTCGTTCGCTCCTTCTGTGCGCACCTTCCCATTTACACCGGAGATCTGTATACAATGACGAGATGCTCATGTCTCCGCCCTAACAATGGGAGTCGTTGTCCCAAATGGCGGGACAAGCTTATGTTCAAAATAAGCACATAGAAAACACATTTTTTTTGGCGAAAGTGAAACCTCACTTCACCCCTTTCTCCTAAGACCCTCCTCCCCCTACCACTCACAACCAACAAAGATGGGAGATCACTTCTCACTTCCCCTCTGACAAAACGGGTTCAACTCGCCATTTTGTATTTGAGGTTTGGTCCAACATTAAGGGTCATAAGGACACGAACACATGGAGACGCACTGTAATAGAGAAGTTAAAACAAGGTTGTTGTTTCACCTTAGATTTGGGGCAGAGCAGACTACTAAAAAACAGATGTACCAATTAACTTTCATTCTGGAAAATTAAATGCTCAATTTGTCCCTTGAGCATTGCAGTACCATGTATCGCTAGGAGCATTTTATTCAAATAAAGATGATATAAATAGCCTTTTAGTCGGTTTTATAAAAATGTTCAATAAGTATAAAAAATTAAAAAAACAGTAAGGAATTTCTCATTTTTGATTTCAACATGTGAACAACGCTGACAGGCCAGCATGCTGTTCCAACAGTTGGACAGGCCAGCATGGTTCCACAAGCCAGGCAGCATGCTGTTCAAGTTGGAGACAGTTGTTCCAACAGTTGGAGACGGAGACGGACAGGCCAGCATGCTGTTCCAACAGTTGGAGACAGACATGGCCAGCATGCTGTTTCTAACAACAGTTGGAGACGGACAGGCCAGCATGCTGTTCCAACAGTTGGAGACGGACAGGCCAGCATGCTGTTCCAACAGTTGGAGACGGACAGGCCAGCATGCTGTTCCAACAGTTGGAGACGGACAGGCCAGCATGCTGTTCCAGTTGGAGACAGTTGGAGACGGACAGGCCAGCATGCTGTTCCAACAGTTGGAGACAGTTGGAGACGGACAGGCCAGCATGCTGTTCCAACAGTTGGAGACGGACAGGCCAGCATGCTGTTCCAACAGTTGGAGACGGACAGGCCAGCATGCTGTTCCAACAGTTGGAGACGGACAGGCCAGCATGCTGTTCCAACAGTTGGAGACGGACAGGCCAGCATGCTGTTCCAACAGTTGGAGACGGACAGGCCAGCATGCTGTTCCAACAGTTGGAGACGGACAGGCCAGCATGCTGTTCCAACAGTTGGAGACGGACAGGCGGTCGTGTTCCTATTTCAACAGTGTTGTCTTTTTAGCTTAAGTTGGCTAAACTTGAAGTCTAAATATTAGCTGGCTACTCACTGCCACGTGGGCTTGTGTTTGAAAAATTGTTTATGAGACCTGTGTTCGTCTTCTATAAATGGCTGCTACATTAGTAAATGTGCATTATGCATGGTTCAGGTTAAATTAGGAACGAAAAGGTCATTTTTATACAGACAAACCTAACGCCAGATCGGTGATTGCAAAAATGTATTTTATAATATATATTTTTTAAATATCAAAATATATATATTTTTTTAAGATAATGTAATTAGTGGATCTTATGATTATGGATATATAGTCAGCCTAGGTATAATTTACTAAGCCATGAATTAATTACATTATTGCCGACTGTTTTAAAATGCATTGTATTTGACTTTTAATTGTAGAAAGCTTATTTATATATTGTAATCCCAAAACATTTTTTTCATTATTATTATTTATTTATTTGAAATGTGTTTTTGGCCACAGAGGGTGCGAAAGGAGAGAAGAAAGAGGAAGATGAGATGTTGTAAAGCATCAGTCAGGTATAAACGAAGAGAACAGGCAGGCAGGGTGTGAACGTTGTCAGACGAGAGCTGAGATGTTGTGAATGACTGAAGAACATTCATGCTTACAAGATGGAATCCCCCACACTAAACCCACACCAAAACAAATGGGGGGGGGGATTTTAAATAGTTAACACGCATGCAAAAAAAAACATTTAAATTGCATTGCCCACCCCCCCTCCATCCTTTCCCCTCTCCAACCCAAACAATTACATACACCTTTATTTCATCCCATTTTAACAACAGCTGGTAAACCACAGCTGGGTATAAAATGTGTTTATATATGCATGGAGAAGGGAAGAGAAGAGAGGGGAGGGAGGGAGGGAGGGAGGGCTAAGGCCCAGTCAAATGGCTGCATTATCAGTCTGCCCACGCTCCGCAGAAGAGCGTAGCATAGTTCCCAACTGTCAGGCCAGCCCTGCCACAAGCAGAGCTGCTGAATTCCTGTTCAATGACAGTGTGCATCCCAAATGGCACCCTATTCCCTATACTGTGCACTTACTGTTGACCAGAGCCCAGGGAATAGGGTGCAATTTGGGACACAAATAAAATAGCAGAGGACGACTGACATTGCCCGGCACTGACTACACTGCTGGTGGCACTATTGTCTACCAAGCAGACAACTCAGAGCACAACAACTTACCCATGACCACCTTAACTATATGAGTAACGCACACAGTGAGTGACGAAGTTTGTTTGTCAAAGACCTTGGCTGAAGAACTTAAGTACCAGCAATCTAGGGCTGTCCCCGACTAAAAATGTTTAAAAAATGGTCAAACGAAAGTCTGTTTTTTTCAGCCAATTTTCTTCAGCATGTATTTTTCCATATATAAAACATGTTTTAATACAAATCAACATACATACATACATACATACATACATACATACATAGAGTCTTGTCTGATACTTTAAGCATATAGTTTGATTAAATAAATTGCTGAAGAGGGAGCCAGAAGTCAAGATAATCAGAATTTTAAAAAAAATACCATTTCATCTCTACTCCACCTGTCTGCAAAGAACTTGAAACATTGTATCAACTATCTACTGGGTCCGGCCTGAGGCTCATGCAGCTAACTTAATCATATTCCCATGCCCTCAGTTTCCTGTGCCAGTGAGCTCCGGACTGACAGCTGTATTTGCACAAGGGAGTAGTAACCAGGTATTTATTAAGTTTCCGGCTGGGATATTCAGAGAAAACCATTTTTCCCCCCCTTTCACACTGAGGATCGGTGGTTATCGAAAGGGAGAGAGGTGGAAATAATTTCTCAAAAACATTAAGGACCTATAGCCATTCTCAACTGATGTTATATATATTTTTTTTAATATTTAAAAAAAATAATGACTACTTGCTGTTTGAGGTGAAGGAAAATATGGTCCTTCTGTGGCTCAGTTGGTAGAGCATGGCGCTTGTAACGCCAGGGTAGTGGGTTCGATCCCCGGGACCACCCATACGTAGAATGTATGCACACATGACTGTAAGTCGCTTTGGATAAAAGCGTCAGCTAAATGGCATATATTATTATTATTATTATTATATTAAAATATATATTTGATAACGCCAATGAGCTGTGGAGCTTAAGACAATCAGAAATACCCAACAGATAACAAATACCCAAATATTAATACATTTGCACACAGACGGGATAGCCTAGGCCTCCTTCTATGACTAAATCAGGTGCGCACCGTAACTCAACATTGACAGGAGTCCTCTAAATCAAATTAACAAAACTTGTAAACGGAATGATCTTAAAACAAAAACACGTTTCTCATACGTTGAGCTCCGCAAACAACGTGTCCAATCAGAGAACGGTAAATTACTAAATATAAAATGCAGGCATATTGATCATTTATTATTAATTGCGTCAACAGAATTTACCGTAACCAAACAAACATTGTAGATTAGAAAATGTGGAATAAAGGGTATTTAGCATAAATCATAACCACATGTAACACAGATTTGCATTAAGTCTCTCAATGCAAAGTTAACTCAGTTTTCTATTGTTCAAGTTTACATTTACTATTGTAAAGTGACTATTCCACTGGATGTCATAAGGTGAATGCACCAATTTGTAAGTCGCTCTGGATAAGAGCGTCTGCTAAATGACTTAAATGTAAATGTAAATGTACATAAAACTAAAATCAGAAATCCCCAAAATGCCATAGTTGCAGGGTGTGACATAAAATGGAGGACGCGACAAACCAGCCTGTTCCCTATCATGTAAACTCCAACAGAAATAAAACATTTGAAGTTAACTTCAAACTAAACCAAATAGTTTGCACTCATGACTACTGGTTTGAATTTATCCAACTTACAAGATCTTGTTAAAAATCAGCTGGCAAAGTTGATAGCCAACTAGCCTGCTGACGTTATCCCTACCAGCCTGTGAACATTAGGTTAGCACTGTGTGAGTCAGCTAGCTGCTATCAACACCTAGCTTACAGTTACATTCAAAGTAATCCAACATTTTGGAAATACATAACGCCATCTAACCAGTTATGAAATGATGTTACCGGTATATGCTGTTATTTAAGCCTGCTCGATAGCCAGCCAATCACCATAGTCAACATAGACTTCACTTTCAAAGGTATGTGGACACCCCTTTCAAATTAGTGGAGTCAGCCTTGTGTGTGTAAAATAAGAGCACACAGCCATACAATCTCCATAGACAAACATTGGCCTTACTGAAGAGCTGAGTGAGTTTCAATGTGGCGCCATCATAGGATGCCACACCTTTCCACTAAATGTTTGCCCTGCTAGAGCAGCCACCCGGCTCAACTGCAAAGTTGTTCTTGTGAAGAGTCTTGGAGCAACAACGGCTCAGCCGCAAAGTGGTAGTACACACAAGCTGACAGAACAGGGACCACCGAGTGCTGAAGCTGTAAAAAAACGTCTGTCCACGGCCGCAACGAGTTCCAAACCGCCTCTGGAAGCAATGTCGCATTAGAACGGTTCGTCGGGAACTTCATGAATTATCGGTTTCCTTGGCCGAGCAGCCGCACACACACCCGCCCCTATCTCCATGCACTATGCCAAGGGTCGGCTAGAGTGATGTAAAGTACGCCGGCATTGGTCTCTGGAGCAGTGGAAACACGTTCTCTGAAATTATGAATCACGCTTCACAATCTGAAAGTCCAGGGCGGATGGATCTGGGTTTGGCAGAAGCTAAGATGACATTACCTGCCCGAATGCATAGTGCCAACTGTAAAGTCTAGTAGAGGAGGAATAATGGTCAGGGGCTGTTTTTCATGGTTTGGACTAGACTCCTGAGTTCCAGCGAAGGGAAATCTTAACGCTACAGAACACAATGGACATTCTAGACGATTTTGTGCTTCCAACTGTGTCAACAGCTTGGGGAAGGCCCTTTCCTGTTTCAGCATGACAATGCCTCTGTACACAAAGAGAGGTCCACACAGAAATTGTTTGTCGAGATCGGTGTGGAAGAACTTGACTTGCCTGCACAGAGTCATGACCTCAACTCCATCGAACACCTTTGAGATGAATTGGAACGACAACTATGAGACAGGCCTAATCGCCCGACATCAGTGCCTGACCTCACTAATGCTCTTCTGGCTGAATGGAAGCAAGCCCCCACAGCAATGTTCCAACATCTAGTGGAAAGACTTCCCAGAAAAGTAGAGTCTGTGATAGCAGCTAAGGAGGGGGAACCAACTCCATATTAATGCACTTCAACAAGTGATAGCACTATCAGTAAAGCTTAGAACAGGAGAGACACCCTAGCCATAGTTACGGCAGCAGAGAGACACCCTAGCCATAGTTACGGCAGCAGAGAGAAACCCTAGCCATAGTTACGGCAGCAGAGAGACACCCAAGCCATAGTTACGGCAGCAGAGAGACACCCAAGCCATAGTTACGGCAGCAGAGAGAAACCCTAGCCATAGTTACGGCAGCAGAGAGACACCCAAGCCATAGTTACGGCAGCAGAGAGACACCCAAGCCATAGTTACGGCAGCAGAGAGATAAACTAGCTGGAGCAAAAGCATGGTGAGCAGATGGACTTGGGGGGGGGGGGTAGTGTGAGTCCGGATCGGAAAAGAGAAGCACTGAAGAGCTGCTGTTAGAGAACATTAGGATTTCATTTGATGGTGATTTGATGGCAGCTTTCTGACACTCCCGGCTCATTTCATGGCAGCCAGTCTGGGGAACTAGAAACATCCCAGAACAGAGGCCATCTAAATATGAAAAACGGAAAACATCCCAGTTAGGTCTCACTAGGCAGGTGGAGAATACAGCATTTTAAATACTTATGAGCTCATCGATGACATATTCCCCTCCATCCACGCAGGAGTTCTGCTACGCTCTCTCATCATTTTCATGGCAACAGTCAGTCTGGGCGAACCAGAAACATCCCAGAAAGAGGAACAGAGGCCAGAAACATCCCGGATGGAGGAACAGAGGCCAGAAACATCCCGGCTGGAGGGGAACAGAGGCCAGAAACATCCCGGCTGGGGGAACAGAGGCCAGAAACATCCCGGCTGGGGGAACAGAGGCCAGAAACATCCCGGCTGGGGGAACAGAGGCCAGAAACATCCCGGCTGGGGGAACAGAGGCCAGAAACATCCCGGCTGGGGGAACAGAGGCCAGAAACATCCCGGCTGGGGGAACAGAGGCCAGAAACATCCCAGCTGGGGGAACAGAGGCCAGAAACATCCCAGCTGGGGGAACAGAGGCCAGAAACATCCCAGCTGGGGGAACAGAGGCCAGAAACATCCCAGCTGGGGGAACAGAGGCCAGAAACATCCCGGATGGAGGAACAGAGGCCAGAAACATCCCGGATGGGGGAACAGAGGCCAGAAACATCCCGGATGGGGGAACAGAGGCCAGAAACATCCCGGCTGGGGGAACAGAGGCCAGAAACATCCCGGCTGGGGGGGGGAGGCCAGGAAGTCAGTAGAAACATCCTGAATAGCAGAACAGAGTGGAGAATAGAAACAAGCTGTTCACTAACAGCTGTGACAATCCATGTTTAGCCCTGCAGTGAGATCACTACTATACCTAGGATTAGCAACCAAATCCAGTTGATTCATCCTGAATGCTGTGCCATGCAAATCCACTATGCCCCCACAAAGACGTGCAACTGTATGGAGGTGCAATCCCTGCATATACACACACACACCATGAACAAAAGTATGTGGACGCCTGCTCGTCGAACATCTCATTTCAAACTCACGGGCGTTAATGTACAGTTGGACCCCACTTTGCTGCTTTAACAGCCTGGGAAGGCTTTCCACTAGAAGAGAACATGCATTTAATGGCATAAAAAAAAAAAAAGTTTGACAGTGTGCAATTTTTTATTTAACCTTTAAGTAGGCAAGTCAGTTAAAAACAAATTCTTGTTTTCAATGACGGCCTAGGAACAGTGGGTTAACTGCATTGTTCATGGGTCGAATGACAAATTTGTACCTTGTCAGCTCGGGGATTCGATCTTGCAACCTCTCGGTTACGAGTCCAACACTAGGCTACCTGAATAACAAAACTACCTCAACTCTCGGCCGTAAAAAAAGAATAAAATAACATAAAATACCAACTAAATTCGGAGCAGAGTTTTACCCAAAGAACCATTAGGAGTCAGGTGATAAGCTGTCCTGGAAATTCTGTCAACATACAATTTATTGGGCCCGTAAAAACACGTGTGATGACCACTTCAAGTCTAAAGCTCATGTGAAGAACAAAGGAAAAGCGCCGTGTTTGCCAGAGCATGCCTCTTCAAACCAAATCAAAGAGCATCAACAGATTCAAGACGAGAATGTATTCAGGACTTTTGTGGCTGTGTTTCCGCAGAGTCCGACATCCCCTTAGAAAAGCTACGGACGTTTCTAGTGAAGCAAACACGGAGCTTTGCCAGAAAATGAGAGCAGCTTCCCGTCTCAACCCACCTGCCCCGTGCGTTCGACCAACATGTGCCATTCGACAGAAGATCCGTGTGGGAAGAAGCTTGTTGACGAGACAAGATGCAGCGTTCTAAACACAGCCATTGGATAACAGCCTTTTAATTATTCGAGGTCGAACGATTATGATTTTAACACCGATACCGATAATTGGAGGACCAATAAAAAGCCGTTATTATATAGAATTTTTAAAAAACTTTTTTTTTTTTTTTATTTATTTATTAAATTTGCCAATAAATCGGTATCAGCTTTTTTGGGGTATATATATGATAAATGACCATTACAACAATATTGAATGAACACTTATTTTAACTTAATATAATACATAAATAAAACTCATCTAAATAAGGAAACATGTTCTATTTGGCTTAAAATAATGCAAAAACAGTGTTGGGAGAAGTGTAATATGTGCCATGTAAAAAGAGCTAGCGTTTCAGTTCCTTGTTCAGAACATGTGAACTTTTGGTGGTACCTTGTAATAACATGAGACTTCAATATTCCCAGTTAAGAAGTTTTGGGTTGTAGTTATTTAAAAAAGGACCATTTCTCTCTGTACCATTTGTATTTCATATACCTTTGACTATTGGATGTTCTAATAGGTACTTTAGTATTGCCAGCCTAATCTCGGGAGTTGACAGACTTGAAGTCATAAACAGCGCAATGCTTGAAGCGCAGCGAAGAGCTGCTGGCAAACGCAGGAAAGTGCTGTTTGAATGAATGCTTACGAGCCTGGTGCTGCCCACCGCCCAGACTCCTCTATCAAATCAGACTTAATTATAATATTTTTAAAAAAACACAGAAATACGAGTCTTAGGTCGTATTAATATGGTCAAATCCTGAAACTATAATTTTGAAAGGGAAACGTTTATTCTTTCAGTGAAATACAGAACAGTTCCGTATTTTAATCAAACGGGTGGCATCCCAAGGTCTAAATATTGCTGTTACATTGCACAACCTTCAATGTTATGTCATAAATATGAAAAATTCTGGCAAATTATTTATGGTCTGTTAGGAAGAAATGGTCTTCACACAGTTCGGAACGAGCCAGGCGACCCAAACTCCTGCATATACCCTGACTCTGCTTGCACAGAACGCAAGAGAAGTGACAGTCGGCCAGGATCGGCATCCAAACATGCTGATTACCGACTGTTATGAAAACTTGAAATCTGCCCTAATTAAGCTATAAATATTCCCTAATTAAAGCTATAAATATTCATCTATAAATTAAATAGAGAATTAAATCTAGAATTGGCTTCCTATTTCGCAACAAAGCGTCCTTCACTCATGCCGCCAAACATACCCTCGTAAAACTGACTATCCTACCAATCCTTGACTTCAGCGATGTAATTTACAAAATAGCCACTCCAACACTCTACTCAGCAAACTGCCATCCGTTTTATCACCAAAGCCCCATACACTACCCAACACTGCGACCTGTATACACTCATTGGCTGGCTCATTGGCTACATATTAGTCGCCAAACCCACTGGCTCCAGGTCATCTTGGCTAGGTAAAGCCCCGCCTTAGCTCACTGGTCACCATGGCAACACCCACCCTTGGCACACGCTCCAGCAGGTATATTTCACTGGTCATCCCCAAAGCCAAACCGTTTATTTGGCCGCCTTTCCTTCCAGTTCTCTGCTGCCAATGACTGGAACGAATTGCAAAAAAAAAAAATCTCTGAAGCTGTAGACTCACATCTCCCTCACTAACTTTAAGCACCAGCTGTCAGAGCAGCTTACAGATCACTGCACCTGTATACAGCCCATCTGTAAATAGCACACCCCCATATTATTACTTACCTTCTTGCACCCCATTCTCTCTACTTGCACATATCACTCCAGTATTAAAGCTAAATTGTAATTACTGTCACCTCTATGGCCTATTTATTGACTACCTCCCTACATTTGCACACACATTTTTATTTTCTATTGCATTATTGAGTGTACATTTGTTTATGTGTAACTGTTGTTTTGTGTCGCACTGCTTTGCTTTATCTTGGCCCGAATCGCAGTTGTAAATGAGAACATAATTAATAATAACCTACATTTACATTCTGCAATGTAAATTGCCCTCATGTAAATTGTGATATTCAAAAACAACGAGCTATCGTGGTTAAATATAGCGATGCATAATGTCAGCAGCTGTCTCCCTCTCCATCTAGCTAACTATGGCTGCTGCATCTATAATTCTGTTTACACTTTTCTTTTTTTTTTAACACTGTCAATATTTTAAACAATTAAAGTTTCCTTATCTTTCACTTTCAGGTGTTGAAAACCAGTACTCTCCGGCGGATGTAATTTTCGTGGACAAATGAAACTACACAATGTTTTCCCAAGCTATACTAGCCTCCACTTCCACAGCTACGATCGGAACCTGAACGATGCCTGGGCAGCGGTCACAGATAATGCCTCGTAACGCCTGAGGACATACAAGGAGGTTCTGAAAGGAGTGATGCCCGACAGAGTCCACGTAACCTGTCTCTACCAGGTCATCAATCTGGCGGGTGAGACCTAGCAACACTACAGTCTTCTTTATGAAGTCTGCCAGAAAGAGAAGGTGGGTGAGCTTTCTCATTATGAAGGCGTATGTGCAGGCCAAGGCTCCTCCTGAAGCAGCGAGCTCCGGATGGAATAAGTCGTTCTGAGGCAGTGAAGTACCATGCAGAGCATGTTCATCTGTAGAGAGAGTTTTTTTTATTTCATTTTTTTTTTCACAGGAAAGTCATCATTCCAGGCAGTCACAAACATCCTCAGCCAGATGGAAACAGAACGTGCAGGCCCTCACTGTTTAGCTAAACTTCATCATCTCGGAAGTCTGCTCCACAATTTTATGACAGCTCTGTCAATCCTGGGAGGAAACCACCTGGGAGGACACAGCATGTGTCTGCATACAATGTCATGGAGGATCTGGGCTCTTACCTAGTGAGTGGACCCGGCAACAAAAAACAACCATGCTGGTATGGGAGCCAAGACAGATACGTTCTTGAGAAAGATGGTGGATTGGAGAGAGGTGCTTAACCATCTCCATGATACATTCCACTTGGCCTTCACAAAGTTATCAAAGCACTGGGACACACATCCAGCCAGAGATGTCGACAGACTGGTTCGGGTGTTCGATCTTAGGCAGGCTCCAGCCATGAAAAAAGCAGATTGAAGCCCCACACACACACGCACACAAACCTGAAACCCATCAACAGTGCTCAGTGAAGAATGGATTGCCTATCAGCTGTGTGTCCAGGGAGCAGCTTGCTGATGACTGGAGGGGCCCCAGTGGGAGAATCCCAAGAGTTGCAGAAGAAGTGTCAGTGCCCGACATCTACTTCCCAGTCAGCTCAGCCGACAGAGAGAGAGTTTTAGCAAATAGAAGAATCTACTCACAGACAAGCGAGAGGCACTCACCGAGCGCAACACAAAGATGGCTGACAATCATGTACTTCAATGGAGATGTCTGTGATAGATGGAAAACTTCAGAGCTCATATGGTAGTTCTGTAGGTTTTGCCCCATGTCTCTTTCCCCTCCGCATTTATAATTTAAACACTTAATAAAGCACTATTTTACAAAACAATAAATCACAGTTATATTTATGTTAAAAAAATGGTTGCCTATTGCTTCCTAGATTCGTGCATTATATTTTCTTCATTTATAATGAAACACTATTGAAGCACAAAAATGATGCAATGTTGTTTTGCATCATTACAAATGAATGTACCGTTATATCTCAGTAAAATAGCTGACTTTTTATTCAATCCCATTAGACACTTTCTGATAAAATTAGCAAAAAAAAAATTGTACCACAGATTCACAAAACATTTTAACATAAAAAAAATGTAATTTGAGAGGATCATTTTTTTTATGGGGGGGGGGTGAATGGATTTCATAGGGCCCTACACAAACAGGACACAGTTGGAGAGAGAAAAAACTGAAACAAAACAGCATTGTGTGATGTCAGTATGTTTTTAGTTGCTGCCAAAGCCTAGTTCCTGATAAAAAATAAATACTACTTGCAGGGCATAAAATATAAATGTTGGTTCACCAGCCACTGTGGCAGGTAAATAATATCTATATATTTATTTATTTATTAAACAGATGTGCATGCTTAGTAATGTTTCTAAAACAATGGATGTATTACAACTAAGTAGTAATGTGGTATATTATTTTAAATTTGTAACCCTTCTCTTAAACCAAAATATTAATGAAAAAAAATGTTTTAAAATACTTTGACAACAGCTACTGCAGAACCCTGACCACCAGTCAACGTGGCTGGTGAAATAAACATCTTAACCGCCAAAATTACATTCAATTGCTAATTAGACTGCTTGTCTGTGTCCTGCTGCGTTCCACCACTGGGCAGCCTAGTGAGACAGGCAGCCTAGTGAGACAGGCAGCCTAGTGAGACAGGCAGCCTAGTGAGACAGGCAGCCTAGTGTGACAGGCAGCCTAGTGTGACAGGCAGCCTAGTGTGACAGGCAGCCTAGTGTATCCGGATCGGTGGAAAGAGTGACAACGGACCAGTTCGTTATGCATCCGCCCGATACCATGGTTTACCACATATGCTGATATCGTGGCGAGAGTAAATAGCCGCACGCAACTCAGCAGCTAAGTAACATAAAATCACTAGACTGCCCGTTTGTGTTGTGCTTATGTTGACAATAGTGACGACACAGTGATGTATTTTTGTGTAAAACATGTAGCCATCTCCCCTCCTGAAAAACATGAAATCAGGCCTGTGCTTACGGACACATGGAATGCAATAGTTAGAACAGTTGTGTACAACATGAGGTTTGTGGGCGACACCATTGATCAAGGACGGCGGGCAGCCGAGGGGGCAACCCGGGGCAGCCGAGGGGGCAACCCGGCACAGCCGGCAGCCGAGGGGGCAACCCGGCACAGCCGGCAGCCGAGGGGGCAACCCGGCACAGCCAAGAGGGGCACCCAAGCACAGCAGATAGTGGGCGAAATCTCCTTCTCCTGCCAACACCACATCGTCTCATTCAATAGGCATCAATATCTACAGGCTTTTAAAAAACATTAATGGCAAAACAAGCCATTGAGAAATGAGGAGCTGAGCATCTTGACGGGGTTAAACCTCTCCATTAACCCGAGTCCTCTCCTCCCTCCACCAGAAGGGACAGAGTGGAAAAATCACACCGCAGCTACTAGGAGTAATGAGATTTAACAACGGGAGTTAAAAGATTGGGGTGATGATGCTTAAGGCTACATGCCTCTACGCAGCCCTTTATACTGAGCTAACAGAGATTTTTCAGCCACTGAAATCCTTATGCAACAAACAGTTTTAAGCTGCATGAAAGAAGAAAAAAAAATTGTAGAATTGAAAGAAATTAGCTTTAAAACTGAAAAAAAAAAAAAAAACATATCATCTCAGCTCCATGGAAAAATAAGTAGAATTGCATACCTGCCACAAGCACTTTTTTTTTCTTATTAAGAAAAGACCTGACACTCCCTCTCCCCCATAGAGGGTAAGAGAATGAAAGACTGCAGGGCAGAATACAATGACAGGAAGGATAGCAGTGGTTCAATCCACGGACGCAGTTTGAATAAATTCAGAGGAGGATTCATTGGGCACCAACTGAATAAATATGTTCCCTTGAAGTCAAGCGGCAGAACTACAAGGTCAAATTACCCATTAGGCAAATCATTTGATATATTTCAGAGATTCCTCAAAAACAACATGTTTTCAATTAATAGGTGTGATAAGGGGGGGGCATATAACAGACAGAAATTAATAAACTTGGCACAGAAACATCCACCGGGTTGTGGTTGACCCTACGACAGTTGTTCCAAACCCTCGTCTCCCAAACAGTACACATCTCCTTTTCCATGGACAAGAACACCCGATTCAACCAATCATCAAACCCTCAATGAGTTGAATGAGATGTGTGTCAAGGGCTTCAACAAAAACTGTACTGTTGAGGGGTACTGGAGGACCAGGGTTGGGGATAACACTGGGCTATGCTTCTCGTGAAGCATGGGGGGCGGCAGCGTAGCCTAGTGGTTAGAGCGTTGGACTTGTAACCGGGAAGGTTGCAAGATCGAATCACCGAGCTGACAAGGTCGTTCAAATCTGTCGTTCTGCCCCCAAACAAGGCCAGTTAACCCACCGTTCCTAGGCCAGTTAACCCTCCGTTCCTAGGCCAGTTAACCCTCCGTTCCTAGGCCAGTTAACCCTCCGTTCCTAGGCCAGTTAACCCTCCGTTCCTAGGCCAGTTAACCCTCCGTTCCTAGGCCAGTTAACCCTCCGTTCCTAGACCAGTTAACCCACCGTTCCTAGACCAGTTAACCCACCGTTCCTAGACCAGTTAACCCACTAGACCAGTTAACCCACCGTTCCTAGACCAGTTAACCCACCGTTCCTAGACCAGTTAACCCACCGTTCCTAGACCAGTTAACCCACCGTTCCTAGACCAGTTAATCCACCGTTCCTAGACCAGTTAACCCACTGTTCCTAGACCAGTTAACCCACCGTTCCTAGACCAGTTAACCCACCGTTCCTAGACCAGTTAACCCACCGTTCCTAGACCAGTTAACCCTCCGTTCCTAGACCAGTTAACCCTCCGTTCCTAGGCCAGTTAACCCTCCGTTCCTAGGCCAGTTAACCCTCCGTTCCTAGGCCAGTTAACCCTCCGTTCCTAGGCCAGTTAACCCTCCGTTCCTAGGCCAGTTAACCCTCCGTTCCTAGGCCAGTTAACCCTCCGTTCCTAGGCCAGTTAACCCTCCGTTCCTAGGCCAGTTAACCCTCTGTTCCTAGGCCAGTTAACCCTCTGTTCCTAGACCAGTGGTTCCTAGACCAGTTAACCCACTGTTCCTAGGCCACCATTGAAAATAAGAATGTGTTCTTAATTGCCTAGTTAAATAAATGAAAGGGTTTTGAGTAAGTCTATATAAAAACAGCACCCAACATGTGGATGACATACCTATTCATCCATAAAAAAAAGAGAACAGGGTTTTCAAGGCTTACCTTGCTTGCGTACATCCTCCACGGCAGCAGTGAGCTCGTCCTTGAGGAACTGGCTCTCTTTGGCGATCTTCTCTCCTTTATCCAGGAAGTTCAAGGTGGCCGTCTCCACCGAGGCAGCCAATACATGGGCCTTCTTAGAGCGACCCTTTTTCTTATTGGACGGCCCCTTGTTGCTGGAGTTCACCAGGGTCGTGACCTTTAGGAGCAGGACGAGAGGTCAAATGTCTCGAGGGCGAGACGCACAACACCGCTTCTGAAAAGTCACTGACACTAAAGCTAAAGATATATTTTTTAATAAGTGTCTAGTCATAGCTAGCCAACTGATTCCAGACTACAAACAATCAAAGTAGCTAGTGCTTTTCAAGCCTTTAGGGCTAGATACCAATGAACCAATCAAAACCCATCATGAATGCATGACAACCCGTTTTAAAATACAGGCTACCCAATAGGCTTACAGCATTTATAAACTGTAATCAAATATCAAAAATGCATTTGCTCAGTCAAAACGTATGTATCCTATGCATTGTTGAAACGTTTGTGTCGGGGGATGCTAGCTGCTAGCTGGCGAGAGGCCCTAAAAGGGAGACGATGCGCCTATTGTCAAAGGGGTTGTCACAATAGCAACAATGTGACGCCAGGCCAAGAATCCCCAGGCCGAGTCGTCCGGTGATACCATAGGGGGTTTTGTTCACAGCTGTCAGGCGTGATATTCAATGAAGCACTCATTCTTATGACATACCCGCCACCGCGATCTGAATTCTGATAATCTATTTGTAGGACACGTGTGGTAAGGTTGCGTTCTGTGCTCATGTTATCAATTGAGAGAGAGAGAGAGAGAGTGAAGATAGTGAGTGATGATCGTGATCACACAAGGAGATCGGTTCGCACCTCTTTAATAGCTCAATGGGTGAATACACTCTTCGTCTGCACTCTTTGTCAGACACATTTTTATTATTTTTATTATTATTATTATTATTTTTTAAACAGATCAACCTGATTCCCATTTTCAGATCATAACGGTGAATATGGCCAAAGTTAGCATCCCTGACATATTATATATTGGGTTAAAATGTATGTATTTCCAACCTGTGTGACCAAGGGCTCCAGCAGCCGCTCCACAGCCAGGGTTCGGATCTCCAGGCTCTTCGGATCCCATTTGAAGTTGATGTTAGCAGTGTTTATGGTTGTCATGTTTACCTCGTATCTGAGAAGGAGAGGAGAGGAGGGACGGTTACTGAGGACAGGGAGGGGATGATAAGATTACGACAAAAACGGGTGTCTGGGTCATTCATCAAATGAGGGGGTTAAGCCACCAGCCATGGCAACACAGCCCCCCACCCGGAGGTACAACACATTTCAACTAACTTCAGATCTGTGTGCAGCATAGTACATTATTGGGCCATCTAGCCTAGATAAGAGCTAACGGCACACATCATAAAAACTATAAGGCCTTATTGCATTGAATCAACAACAAAAAGCTGTGAAACCCATTGAAAGTGTTTATTTAACCAATTAATGCCAAGCGAAGAGCCACGACACCATGGGAGCTGCCCAAATGGCACCCTATTCCCTATGCAGTGCACTATTTTTGACCAAGACCAACAGGAAGCTGGGGGCTCCACAGGTGTCGATGCAATCTCAGAGACCACACTGCACACTGCCCCAACACATCTGGACAAGAGGAATACCCATGTGAGAATGCTGTTCATCGACTACAGCTCGGCATTCATCACCATAGTACCCTCCAAGCTCGTCATCAAGCTCGAGACCCTGGGTCTCGACCCCGCCCTGTGCAACTGGGTACTGGACTTCCTGACGGGCCGCCCCCAGATAGTGAGGGTAGGCAACAACATCTCCACCCCGCTGATCCTCAACACTGGGGCTCCACAAGGGTGCGTTCTGAGCCCTCTCCTGTACTCCCTTGTTCACCCACGACTGCGTGGCCACGCACGCCTCTAACTCAATCATCAAGTTTGCGGACGACACAACAGTGGTGAGCTTGATTACCAACAACGACGAGACGGCCTACAGGGAGGAGGTGAGGGCCCTCGGAGTGTGGTGTCAGGAAAATAACCTCACAATCAACGTCAACAAAACTAAGGAGATGATTGTGGACTTCAGGAAACAGCAGAGGGAACACCCCCCTATCCACATCGATGGAACAGTAGTGGAGAGGGTAGTAAGTTAAGTTCCTCGGCGTACACATCACAGACAAACTGAATTGGTCCACCCACACAGACAGCGTCGTGAAGAAGGCGCAGCAGCGCCTCTTCAACCTCAGGAGGCTGAAGAAATTTGGCTTGTCACCAAAAGCACTCAAACTTCTACAGATGCACAATCGAGAGCCACCTCTCGGGCTGTATCACCGCCTGGTACGGCAATTGCTCCACCCACAACCGTAAGGCTCTCCAGAGGGTCACCGGGGGCAAACTACTTGCCCTCCAGGACACCTACACCACCGGATGTCACAGGAAAGCCATAAAGATCATCAAGGACAACAACCACCCGAGCCACTGCCTGTTCACCCCGCTAGCATGCAGAAGGCGAGGTCAGTACAGGTGCATCAAAGCTGGGACCGAGAGACTGAAAAACAGCTTCTATCTCAAGGCCATCAGACTGTTAAACAGCCACCACTAACATTGAGTGGCTGCTGCCAACACACTGACTCAACTCCAGCCACTTTAATAATGGGAATTGATGTAAAATATATCACAAGCCACTTTAAACAATGCTACCTAATATAATGTTTACATGCCCTACATTACTCATCTCATATGTATATGTATATACTGTACTCTATATCATCTACTGCATCTTTATGTAATACATGTATCACTAGCCACTTTAACTATGCCACTTTGTTTACATACTCATCTCATATGTATATACTGTACTCGATACAATCTACTGTATCTTGCCTATGCCGTTCTGTACCATCACTCATTCATATATCTTTATGTACATATTCTTTATCCCCTTACACTTGTGTGTATAAGACAGTAGTTTTGGAATTGTTAGTTAGATTACTTGTTGGTTATTACTGCATTGTCGGAACTAGAAGCACAAGCATTTCACTACACTCGCATTAACATCTGCTAACCATGTGTATGTGACAAATAAAATGTAATTTGATTTGATTTGAAGTGGAGCAGAGTAACATTTTGTCCCTTTTAAATATGGATGCCCCCTCTTCAGAGGCAGCAGGTCTCTCTCCACCACCGTGAAGACAGCCATAAGTGGAACAGAGTACAGCGACTGGCCTTGTATTGATTAGCCTTCATGCACTGAGTGGCAGGGATAATCAGGATGCCCCGAGGGCTGAGCAGGGCTGGACCAAGGACCCTGTCTGCCAGGCCGACACCGAGGGGGGCCGTCTCTCCATACAAAGAGGGGGGCCGTCTCTCAATACACAGAGGGGGCCGTCTCTCAATACACCGAGGGGGCCGTCTCTCAATACACCGAGGGGGCAATGGGTAAAATAACATGTTAATTAAGCAATAAGGCCGAGGGGGTGTGGTATATAGCCAATATATCACGGCTAAGGGCTGTTCTTATGCGACGCAACACAGACTGCCTGGATACAGACCTTAGCTGTGGTATATTGGCCACAAACCCATGGTGCCTTATTGCTATTATACTGAACAAAAATATCAACGCAACATGTAAAGTGTTGGTCCCATGTTTCATGAGCTGAAATAAAAGGTCCAAGAAACTTTTCAAAAAGCTTATTTCTTTCAAATGTGCACAAATTTGTTTACATCCCTGTTTAGTGAGCATTTCTCCTTTGCCAAGATAATCCATCCACCTGACAGGTATGACATATCAAAAAGCTGATTTAAACCATTTTTTTTAAAAAGACTGCTGGGACAATAAAAGGCCACTAAAAAAAAGTGGAGCTTTTTGTCACAGACGTCTCAAGTTAAGGGAGCGCGCAATTGGCGTAATGACTGCAGTAATGTCCACCAGAGCTGTTTCCAGAGAATTTCATGTTCATTTCTCAACCATAAGCCGCCTCCGTTTTTTTTTTTTACAAAATTTGGCAGTACGTCCAACTGGCCTCACAACCGTAGACCACGTGTAACCATGACAACCCAGGATCTCCACACCCAGCTTCTTCACCAGCGAGATTGCCGGGGGGGAATCTACATTTTCTTTATGAGTTGTGCATGACCCTAAGGAGGCAACACATACAATCTAAGTGATTTCAATGTCTCTCTCTATTCTGATTGGTTTATACTGTTCAATTCAACTTCAACCCCCCCCTCAATTTCTGCATTTAAGATCATTTCCACGTAGGGCTGCATGATATGGCCAAGTAATCTGGGCCTCGTTTTTAACCAAATGTTGCAATTAGACTTGCGATTTAGAGCAAAACACTTGGAATCATGGGAATAGAATGTCTATTCTAATTATATAGTTAGAATATAATAGTGGGCACTTTGAATACAGTGTTGCTTGACATAACAAATTAAAATGCCAGGGAGAATTTATTGATGAACGGATAGGAACTAATGTGTTGATAGGTGTTTCCTAGGGGACTATAATCTTTGGATACATTGAATGTTCTCTCTTAGCTACGTCATGTCGCTAACATTCTTGCTTTGCGTTTACCTCTTAATTTAGGTGACACTGTTGCACAAACAACATACCGATTTGGGTCTATACAATATACAATCACTGGTATTATCAGGCTGTATAGCTAATTACGCTTGCTCTTACTCAGTGCACTTGTTACCCAGCTAGCGATTAGCATCAGCGGATCACAAGATTTAGGAACAACTTGCTAAGAAAAGACAAACTAACTGTTAGAATATTTAAGAAACACAAGCTAATAGTGTAATTATAGAACGCTAGTAGATTTATATTAAGAAGCAAAGTGAAAACAGCATTGGTGTCTTCAACGTGCTGCATTGACCACGCAGACTGAACGCAAAGTGTCTCGTGGTTGAGGAACATCAACTGCGCTCCTTGAGTGACAGGGGGCGTGGCTAGGTCTGTGTGTAAAGCGGCATAGAGAGATGACTGAAGTAGCGAACTATAAAAATTAACCTTACACACTGCGCATCACATTTATCAAACATTCAAATACCGGTATAGAAGGTGAAGTAAAAAAATAATAAAAAAAAACGGTCTGTGCATCAATACCGGTATAGTCGCAAAAAAAAAACGGTATACCGCACATCCCTACTCCCCAGTGGGTGGGCCTAAGCCTCCCAGGCCCACCGATGGCTGCGCCCCTGCCCAGTCAACTGAAATTCAGGGCCTAAAATAATTTGTCAATTTACTGATTTCCTTAAAAAGTAACAGTAACTCAGCAAAAACTTTGAAATTGTTGCATGTTTATGTTTATATTTTAGTTCCGTATAGCTAGAGCAGTTAAAATAAGTATGTCATACCCGTGGTATTTTTTATTTTAATATTATTTAACGAGGCAAGTCAGTTAAGAACAAATTCTTATTTACAATGACGGCCTCCCAGAGAACAGTGGGTTAAATTGCCTCGTTCAGGCTCCTCTAATTTTCCATTTGTATCTTTTAATGAAATAATTAGTTAACGCTCAATCACTTGCCTGCTGCCGTCCCCCAATATCCTCGACTAGATATTTTAAATTAAAAAAGTTAACGCTTACCGTTTAGTTAACTAACGAGTCTTCACTTAACGAGCTTACAAAACTAATACTATGCCCCTGGCTCGCTTAAATGTCTCGGTATTTCGGGGCCTTTACACCAGAGCCGGTTTTAACGAAGGACAAACATTTGTGATTAGCGGCTAATCACGTCGCTTCACGTTACTAACTAACAAAACGATACACTTTCAACAACAACACTTTCAACAACAGCAACACAGAAAAAAACATACTGTTTTGACTGTTGAACTTTACCAACAAGCAAAAATGTAAAGTTGACCATTAAATGAACAAGTTAATAATCTAACGTTACATACACATATATAAAAACATACAATAATTAGTAACTAACCAGGTGTTACTAACGTTAGCGAGCACAAGAGGTTTCGGATTACGTTGAAACAATTAAATAAATTGTAACAAAAAGTTAAAAGTGACGGATTAAAACGAGTAAAAACAACCAGCTACTTCTGCAACTACACGAAAATATCCATTTTTTTTTTCTAAATCACAGTAAAACAAAAGAACTTACAATCACAGTGAAAACTTACCGAAAGGCAACAATACACTTGGAAAACTTTTTGTTCAGTTCAAAAACAACAACAAACACACAGAAACACCTCAAAATGGTGGATTGAATCGGGAATTCGTCCCCTGATCCCAAGTTCTCCTCTTTCCCAACAACCGACGGTTTACTCCCCTCGACTTGTTAAAAAGGGGAAATGAAGCTTCGATACTTTGTGTTGTTTGGTTTAAAAAAAAAAAAACCTATTGAAAGCCACAATATACGATAGATGTTGGAATACAAAAGGATTCCTCAACTTTGATAAAGGTTTCGGTCAGTAACTATTCCCTGAAGGGTGGGGAAGAGAGAGAGAGAGAGAGAGAGAGGGGGGGGGTCAGTGTGCTATTTCCTGAAGTCACGGAAAAGGGCAGAACCGGGAGACTACGACCTGACAAAAGCGTTATCAGGTGTTTTTATAAGGCGTGGTGCTGAAATGTCAACGCTTTACCTTATAAGGATCTAATGAGGAATTTTTCTAACGAAACCCAATGGAAGGAATTTCCAATTTATTCGAGCTAAATCAGTTTAGCTGGGAGGAAGCTCCAATTTCCTCGGGGAAGGTGTGCCACAAGTATTTTATTTGTTTTTTATAGCCTAATTAGTCTAACCAGTAGCCCATGAAAAAAATTAATACAACATGAAACAACAAGTTCAATGAAACAGGCCAGGGGTTCTTAAACTTTGTCAGCTCGACACCCAAATGAGAAATTGACCGTCCTCCCGTGTCCCAAATCATCCAACGACCCAAACTCAGATCTAGTTTCGGTATTGCCTTTTAGATTATAATGAATGGACAGGGAGAACCTGATCCTAGATCAGTACTCCTCTACTAATGTGACACTTTATGAATATTGGCCATGACCTTAAAAGTCCTTTGCAGACTGTACGATTGTTACACGTCGTGGGTAAATTCTTAGGCTTGTACAATGTGACAGGGTCGAGGTCTGCCATTAAAGGACGGCTCCGTGCCATCGTGTGCCGCGTTCAAATCAACTGGGAACTCACAAAATACCAGACCAAAATCATGACGTCGGTGTTCTTCAGGTCGGAACTCTAAAAAGAGGACTGAGGCCCCGCGTTGGAATTAGCGAGTTGGATGAGTGTTCAAATCGATTTTTCCCAGATCTGAGCTCTTTTTCCCCGCCACAGTTCCTTGTTGTTTTGAAAACACTCGAGTCGGAAGTCGGAGATTTCCGAGTTCCAAGCTCCTAGTGGTTTTGAACGCGGCAGTAGGCTCCAACCAAATTCTGGCAGTGTCAGAATTAATTACATTTCGATTCAAGGGGCTTTATTAGCATGGGAAATATGTGTTAACATTGCCAAAGCAAGTGAGGTAGATAATATACAAAATACAGAATTATTTAGCCTTTATCGTGGTCTGGCTTGTTTTTACCAGCCGATCCCGGTGAGTGACAAATATGAACAGGACTGAACTCGCGATCAAAACATAATGTCAACAGCAGAATTAGATCTGAGAAATAGTTACCGTAATCCAAAAATACAAAATATTACAAAGGCATGAGGTCATTAAAGTGCAATTTACCTCTGATCGCACCTGGCTAAGAACACACGAACAAACGCATCCCCAACACGTGAGCTTCACTTCCAAGAGCTGTTGTGGAGATAGAGGGTTTGACTGACAACTTTGAGAGTCACCTAAGAGTTTAAAAGAAAAAAGTCCTAACTACAGCCACCATGTTATTTTAGAGAAACCCGTATTTGTATTTGAAAACTAAAGAAAAGTCTGCGACGCGTGCGCTGGTGAGTTTTGTCCCGTGTGAGGAACATATTTGACTACCCAGCTTTAGATAAAAAATTACTTAGGTGTTTTTGGTCTTACAAATTATAAACCTACTATGCTACAAGAGGCATACATGCTATTATATTTGTATCTCCTATGTAAAATACAAATGAATCATTATGTTGATCTTGATAGGCCTTGATTAACCTTTGATTTAACTTTACTAAACGAGCAATCATCGTAAGAGTGATAATATTATATTTGTAATAATTACACGTGATATGAAGGACTATTAGATGTAGGCAACATCTTGATGAGGTTTTTCTTTTGCGTTTTGAGGACCTTTCCAATGGTAGAGCTGAACTGACAACAGTGGTCCCGTTAAGCTCAGGTGTTTGAGCATGGCTCCAGCAGGGTTGTGGGTACGAATTTCATGGGGTACCAGTACGAAAAGAAAAAAAAAAATATGAAAATGTATTGCACTCTACTGTAAGTCTCTCTGGATAAGAGAGTCTGCTAAATGACTCACTACTGTAGTCTCTCTGGATAAGAGAGTATACTAAATGACTCACTGCTGTAGTGGTTCTGGATAAGAGAGTCTGTTAAATGACTCACTACTGTAGTCTCTGGATAAGAGAGTCTGCTAAATGACTCACTACTGTAGTCTCTCTGGATAAGAGAGTATACTAAATGACTCACTACTGTAGTTGTTCTGGATAAGAGAGTCTGTTAAGTGACTCACTACTGTAGTCTCTGGATAAGAGAGTCTGTTAAATGACTCACTACTGTAGTGGTTCTGGATAAGAGAGTCTGTTAAGTGACTCACTACTGTAGTCTCTGGATAAGAGAGTCTGCTAAATGACTCACTACTGTAGTCTCTGGATAAGAGAGTATACTAAATGACTCACTACTGTAGTGGTTCTGGATAAGAGAGTCTGTTAAGTGACTCACTACTGTAGTCTCTGGATAAGAGAGTCTGTTAAATGACTCACTACTGTAGTCTCTGGATAAGAGAGTCTGCTAAATGACTCACTGCTGTAGTGGTTCTGGATAAGAGAGTCTGTTAAATGACTCACTACTGTAGTCTCTGGATAAGAGAGTCTGCTAAATGACTCACTACTGTAGTCTCTCTGGATAAGAGAGTATACTAAATGACTCACTACTGTAAGTCTCTCTGGATAAGAGAGTCTGTTAAATGACTCACTACTGTAGTCTCTGGATAAGAGAGTCTGCTAAATGACTCACTACTGTAGTCTCTCTGGATAAGAGAGTATACTAAATGACTCACTGCTGTAGTGGTTCTGGATAAGAGAGTCTGTTAAATGACTCACTACTGTAGTCTCTGGATAAGAGAGTCTGCTAAATGACTCACTACTGTAGTCTCTCTGGATAAGAGAGTATACTAAATGACTCACTACTGTAGTGGTTCTGGATAAGAGAGTCTGTTAAGTGACTCACTACTGTAGTCTCTGGATAAGAGAGTCTGTTAAATGACTCACTACTGTAGTCTCTGGATAAGAGAGTCTGCTAAATGACTCACTACTGTAGTGGAGTTTTCTGAACGTCATGGCAGACACTTGGTGAATTTGGATCCTACATCTCCTTGGTGTGGATCACTTCATGTGTAATACGATTGCCAGCAAGAAAACCCAAAATATTACTCAAACAGAAGCGGGAACTAACACTGGTCAACAACCAAAACAGGTGGGGTTTTAAGAGAGGTTCTGAGAGACACTTATGGGAGTGTCCACTGAATGCTGACTAGCAACAACTGAAACCCAAAAGGCTCCCACTAAAAGTCACCCACCATGAGCTCCCACTAAAAGACACCCACTATGAGCGCCCACTAAAAGACACCCACCATGAGCGCCCACTAAAAGACACCCACCATGAGCACCCACTAAAAGACACCCACCATGAGCTCCCACTAAAAGACACCCACCATGAGCTCCCACTAAAAGACACCCACCATGAGCACCCACTAAAAGACACCCACCATGAGCCCCCACTAAAAGTCACCCACCATGAGCGCCCACTAAAAGACACCCACCATGAGCGCCCACTAAAAGACACCCACCATGAGCGCCCACTAAAAGACACCCACCATGAGCGCCCACTAAAAGACACCCACCATGAGCGCCCACTAAGACACCCACCATGAGCTCCCACTAAAAGACACCCACCATGAGCACCCACTAAAAGACACCCACCATGAGCCCCCACTAAAAGTCACCCACCATGAGCGCCCACTAAAAGACACCCACCATGAGCCACTAAGACACCCACCATGAGCTCCCACTAAAAGACACCCACCATGAGTTCCCACTAAGACACCCACCATGAGCGCCCACTAAAAGACACCCACCATGAGCGCCCACCATGAGCGCCCACTAAAAGACACCCACCATGAGCGCCCACTAAAAGACACCCACCATGAGCGCCCACTAAAAGACACCCACCATGAGCGCCCACTAAAAGACACCCACCATGAGCTCCCACTAAAAGACACCCACCATGAGCGCCCACTAAAAGACACCCACCATGAGCTCCCAATAAAAGGCACCCACCATGAGCTCCCACTAAAAGACACCCACCATGAGCGCCCACCATGATGAGCGCCCACTAAAAGACACCCACCATGAGTTCCCACTAAGACACCCACCATGAGCGCCCACTAAAAGACACCCACCATGAGCTCCCACTAAAAGACACCCACCATGAGCTCCCACTAAAAGACACCCACCATGAGCTCCCACTAAAAGACACCCACCATGAGCGCCCACCATGAGCGCCCACTAAAAGATACCCACCATGAGCACCCACTAAAAGACACCCACCATGAGCGCCCACTAAAAGACACCCACCATGAGCGTACACTAAAAGACACCCAGCATGAGCTCCCACTAAAAGACACCCACCATGAGCGCCCACTAAAAGACACCCACCATGAGCTCCCACTAAAAGACACACACCATGTGTAGTATATTAGTATTTTGATACTTTGTGCAAGGCAATTGATACGTTTTTAAAACTTTGTGGGTGAGTGGCGCAGCGGTCTAAGACACTGCATCGCAGTGCAAACTGCGTTGCTACAGATGCTGGTTCGAGACCCTTGCTGGTCGCTATCGGGAGACCCAAGAGGCGACGCACAATTTGTCCAGCTACGTCCGAGTTAGGGGAGGGTTTGGCCGGCCGGGATGTCAGTGTTCCATTCCGCTGTAGCAACTCCTGTGGCGGGCCTGGCACTCGCATGCTGACGCGGTCACCAGGTGTACGGTGTTTTCTCAGAGACATGTTTTTTTTGTGGATGGGTATAATTTGAATGTATAAAATACATGATAGTAATATTTCAAATTACTACATTTTGTGCACATTTATTTCAATTAGCATCGGGCCGCTTCTGGGGGGGGGGTTCTGGCAAGATGCCGGCAAAGTTGGCTGAATTCCGGTAGACGGAAAAGGCCAGATATACTTGGGCCGATTCTGGGAAGTCATTCATTTTGAATCTGGCCCGAGTCCAACACCTGATTCTGGGCCGATTCAAGGGCTGCTTCTGGGCTTATTCCTCGTTGCTAGCTGGGGGGAAGCACTGGGCCAGACCCTTAAATAGCACCTGGGCCAGCACAAGTGAAACACCGTCCCACTAACGAGATGGACAAGCCAGCACCGGTTGTACCGCATACTGATTGACGGGGTGACACCTTATCGGTTCTCCCTATGTGCTAAAGTCCAAACCTCAAAACATAAATGGAAAACCACAGTCTTTAACATAGAGGTAGTACGTTTCTGTAGGCTAAGCACGAAGACGGTAGGGCTTGTTCAAGTGGGTTGTACAATACTGTTTTGAGGACAGCCATTTTAGCAACCCCCAGGTAAGTTCGGTCAGTGACTGTTCTTGTTATGTCGGATTTGGCCCGCCCAGTTCGTACTTCGATGCCACCGACACAGAGAAAGAAGACCAGGAAGAAACCACAATTTAGATAAGTGTTCCGACACAGAGAAAGAAGACCAGGAAGAAACCACCATTTAGATAAGTGTTCCGACACAGAGAAAGAAGACCAGGAAGAAACCACCATTTAGGTAAGTGTTTCCCAACTCCAGTCCTCCATCCAGTACCTTCAATCGTACCCATTTTCATTGTAGAGCCCTTGGACAAACGCACCTCATTCAACTTGTCAAGAGCTTGATGATTAGTTGATGAATTCAATCAGGTGTGTGCGTCTTCGGCTACTTCTTCTTCTGTGGGTTTTAATGGCGGTCTATAACCCCAAAACGGTGTATTGCGGCGACCAACTGGACGAGGTAAAATAAAACCCATACATGACAGGAAAACTAACTTAACACATCCAAATAAAAATGGTAATTTAACAAAAATAAAACTTCCACTTCTTCCTTCTTTCAATTTTCAATATTGCCCTTCTCAGGCTCTAGGGCCTGACAGGTTGGTAAGGCTCTAGGGCCTGTCAGGGTGGTACGGCTCTAGGGCCTGACAGCCTGTCAGGGTGGTACGGCTCTAGGGCCTGACAGGGTGGTACGGCTCTAGGGCCTGTCAGGGTGGTACGGCTCTAGGGCCTGACAGGGTGGTATGGCTCTAGGGCCTGTCAGGGTGGTACGGCTCTAGGGCCTGACAGGGTGGTACGGCTCTAGGGCCTGTCAGGGTGGTACAGCTCTAGGGCCTGACAGGGTGGTACGGCTCTAGGGCCTGACAGGGTGGTACGGCTCTAGGGCCTGTCAGGGTGGTACGGCTCTAGGGCCTGACAGGGTGGTACGGCTCTAGGGCCTGACAGGGTGGTACGGCTCTAGGGCCTGTCAGGGTGGTACGGCTCTAGGGCCTGACAGGGTGGTACGGCTCTAGGGCCTGACAGGGTGGTACGGCTCTAGGGCCTGACAGGGTGGTACGGCTCTAGGGCCTGACAGGGTGGTACGGCTCTATGGCCTGACAGGGAGGTACGGCTCTAGGGCCTGACAGGGTGGTACGGCTCTATGGCCTGTCAGGGTGGTACGGCTCTAGGGCCTGTCAGGGTGGTACGGCTCTAGGGCCTGACAGGGTGGTACGGCTCTAGGGCCTGACAGGGTGGTACGGCTCTATGGCCTGTCAGGGTGGTATGGCTCTAGGGCCTGTCAGGGTGGTACGGCTCTAGGGCCTGTCAGGGTGGTACGGCTCTAGGGCCTGACAGGGTGGTACGGCTCTATGGCCTGTCAGGGTGGTACGGCTCTAGGGCCTGTCAGGGTGGTACGGCTCTAGCGCCTGTCAGGGTGGTACGGCTCTAGGGCCTGACAGGGTGGTACTGCTCTAGGGCCTGACAGGGTGGTACGGCTCTAGGGCCTGACAGGGTGGTATGGCTCTAGGGCCTGACAGGGTGGTACGGCTCTAGGGCCTGACAGGGTGGTACGGCTCTAGCGCCTGTCAGGGTGGTACGGATCTAGGGCCTGACAGGGTGGTACGGCTCTAGGGCCTGACAAGGTGGTACGGCTAGTGACTCCTCTGCCGGGAAATCTTTCAGTCCCAGGAACCACTCCGCCTCATCCACGATAATATCTATCTTCCTGGACCTTCTCTCCACCTCGGCAGTGCCCTTAATTACCACAGCTATAAAGACAACAAAGTCCACCTTCTCTCCACCTCGGCAGTGCCCTTAATTACCACAGCTATAAAGACCACGAAGTCCACCTTCTCTCCACCTCGGCAGTGCTATTAATTACCACAGCTATAAAGACCACGAAGTCCACCTTCTCTCCACCTTGGCAGTGCCCTTAATTACCACAGCTATAAAGACCACAAAGCCCACCTTCTCTCCACCTTGGCAGTGCCCTTAATTACCACAGCTATAAAGACCATGAAGTCCACCTTCTCTCCACCTTGGCAGTGCCCTTAATTACCACAGCTATAAAGACCACAAAGTCCACCTTCTCTCCACCTCGGCAGTGCCATTAATTACCACAGCTATAAAGCCCACAAAGTCCACCTTCTCTCCACCTTGGCAGTTCCATTAATCACCACAGCTATAAAGACCACAAAGCCCACCTTCTCTCCACCTCAGCAGTGCCATTAATCACCACAGCTATAAAGCCTACAAAGCCCACCTTCTCTCCACCTCGGCAGTGCCATTAATTACCACAGCTATAAAGACCACAAAGCCCACCTTCTCTCCACCTCGGCAGTTCCATTAATTACCACAGCTATAAAGCCCACAAAGTCCACCTTCTCTCCACCTCGGCAGTGCCCTTAATTACCACAGCTATAAAGACAACAAATCCCACCTTCTCTCCACCTTGGCAGTGCCATTAATCACCACAGCTATAAAGCCCACAAAGCCCACCTTCTCTCCACCTCGGCAGTGCCATTAATTACCACAGCTATAAAGACCACAAAGCCCACCTTCTCTCCACCTCGGCAGTGCCATTAATTACCACAGCTATAAAGCCCACAAAGTCCACCTTCTCTCCACCTTGGCAGTTCCATTAATTACCACAGCTATAAAGACCACAAAGCCCACCTTCTCTCCACCTCGGCAGTGCCATTAATTACCACAGCTATAAAGCCCACAAAGCCCACCTTCTCTCCACCTCGGCAGTGCCATTAATTACCACAGCTATAAAGACCACAAAGCCCACCTTCTCTCCACCTCGGCAGTGCCATTAATTACCACAGCTATAAAGCCCACAAAGCCCACCTTCTCTCCACCTCGGCAGTGCCATTAATTACCACAGCTATAAAGCCCACAAAGCCCACCTTCTCTCCACCTTGGCAGTGCCCTTAATTACCACAGCTATAAAGACAACAAATCCCACCTTCTCTCCACCTTGGCAGTTCCATTAATTACCACAGCTATAAAGCCCACCTTCTCTCCACCTTGGCAGTGCCCTTAATTACCACAGCTATAAAGACAACAAATCCCAGCTTCTTAAACCGTTAAAATGTCAGGATCCAGCTGGTGAAAGTCAACCCCTGCAGCCTCTGGTGAAGGCCTTATCCACCACCGTGCGCTCTTCAAGAGCACCGTTCAAACCCCGCAACCCTTTTCACACCTGCTGCATACGAAATGCTCTGGACAGCCGTGACTTTGGCCACCTCATTCTTTTTCACCGTCGCGGGGCAGTTGGGGGAAAAGTGTGGCTTCATGGTTCCCGCTACAATTGCAACATGTGACATTTTCATCACTTTTATGATCTTTTTTCCACTAAACTTGGACGTCTCCCCTTCTCCCTTCTGTAAACACTTGAAACATGTGCAAAAAGCTTTGCAGTGGTCAAACTGCATTGGTCTTTGGATAAATAATATATAATAATAATAATAATAATAATATATGCCATTTAGCTGACGCTTTTTTTCCAAAGCGACTTACAGTCATGTGTGCATACATTCTATGTATGGGTGGTCCTGTGAATCGAACCCACTACCCTGGCGTTACAAGCGCCATGCTCTACCAACTGAGCCACAGAAGGACCATAAATGCTCTGACTCTGTAGTTAATATACTCTAACTGCACTTGAGTAGGGAGAGACTCCATATCAAAAATATTTTAAAAAGAACAGATAGACTCTTCACTTTTTTTCATCATTCTCTACACGATTCAATTAAATTCAATTAAATTCAATTACATTCAATTAAATTCAATTAAATTCAAGGTCTTTATTGGGAAACATGTGATTCATCCAAAGTGCTTCAATCACTCCAGGAATATTTCTAATCTTTTCAACAATCGACTTCCCACGAGACGCCAGATATCACCCCCCCGTACCCCGTTTCCGAAGTGACACACACGACACATCAAACTTATCGAATCAGAGTGAGACGGCAACACACGTTTCTTCTGATCCTCAGGAGCACAAAAATAAACAACAACAAAAAAATATCAAGACCAGCCCTCCTCTAGTTATCCTCACAGCCTTCAATTTACCCAGAATTCTCTTCACCAGTTTGGATATCTCAAATAGATTCTTCAAGGTTGGTAATCCGATCAAGCTGCTCCACATTAACAAACCGTACTCCTACAAGATACGAAGGGACATTCTCATCACTGTACTCTCGTGTGCTCTGTTTTCCATTCTTTTGGACAATATTCCAATTCTTCTTGATTCTACCGCTATTAGAATCACTTCCGCCATCTTTCTACCGCTATTAGAATCACTTCCGCCATCTTTCTACCGCTATTAGAATCACTTCCGCCATCTTTCTACCGCTATTAGAATCACTTCCGCCATCTTTCTACCGCTATTAGAATCACTTCCGCCATCTTTCTACCGCTATTAGAATCACTTCCGCCATCTTTCTACCGCTATTAGAATCACTTCCGCCATCTTTCTACCGCTATTAGAATCACTTCCGCCATCTTTCTAGCTTCTGCTCATCCAACAATCAGGTGTGCTTGTCCAATGTGTACTGTTTGGGGGAACTCGAGGACCATGGGTTGGGAAACACTGATTTAGACTACCTACCTATAGGCTGCTATAGTCTACATATTGATTTAGTTTGTCCATCTATAATTTTCATGGCATTTTAGTGGTAATTAGTCCTAAATATAATTTATTTTCAATTTATCAGAAGTCCTTTTCCACAAATAATTTTACCATGCAGCACGGTGTATCCTCAATTTGAAAAATAAAACGTTATAAATAACATTAATTTACTAATTTAGCAGCTCTCACAACACCATGCATTGCTTTTCTGACCAGAACATCATGGTGGCAAATGGCACACTATTTCCTATGGTGGTATACTATGGACTCTGGTCAAAAGTAGTGCACTATATAAGGAATATGGTGCCATTTGGGACATATGCTCTGTGTGTGTTATTGAATAAACCTGCATGTCTACTGGAGACGTCTCAGCTCTATTCAGAGGCAAGGAGGACGGGACCTGCCTGTCTACTGGTGACGTCTCAGCCCTATTCAGAGGCAAGGAGGACGGGAAAAGGGAAATAAATAATGAAATATGACAAAACATTGAAGGCCAAGAGAGGTCGTAATACCAATTACACATAGAGAGGAAACGGCTGTAAGAGAGCAGAGGGGGGAAATCAGCATCGATGGTCCAGAGAGTACATTAAGTAACAACAATGACTTCTGGAGGCGCACACACACACACACACACACACACACACACACACACACACACACACACACACACACACACACACACACACACACACACACACACACACACACCAGCTCTATTAGTTGTCTGGAGTAGGTGCTAATTAAATTAATTAAAGAGCAGAACTCTGAACCGGCTACATAAATAATTATCACCCCCAAAAAAAATGACTGCTCTTTACAAAACAACACACTTGACTCCGGACTTAATTTGGGCCTTGTATGGTGTATGTGTTAGAAGAAGGGGGTTTGTTGAATCAATTCTCTGCGTGAGTAATCTGCAGGAAAAATGAATACTTGTCTTTGTAGGAAGCCCTCTGTTTCTTGTTTCAGTATATAGACGACCGTACTAAAGGCCCACACTGCCATGCATTTACATATTATCACACATTATAAGTTTTGATTCTCCCTGAATTGTAAAAGAAGGGTGAAGGCATATTAAACTAGGAGCCAACTAGGAGCCAATTAGGAGCCACCTAAAGACCAATTGTGATTCCCACCTTTTCACCCTGTAACCAAAATACAGGTGTTCGGTAAATACAGGTGTGAGTCAAGGGTTTTTCATTTTTTTTTTACTATTTTCTAAATTGTATAATAATAGTGAAGACGACAAAACTATGAAATTATAAGTGTGAAACAAATCAAAATATATTTTATATTTGAGATAATTCAAAGTAGCGACCCTTTGCCTTGATATCAACTTTGCACACTCTTGGCATTCTCTCAACCAGCTTCATGAGGTAGTTACTTGGAATGCATTTCAATTAACAGATGTGTCTTGTTAAAAGTACATTTGTTCAATATCTTTCCTTCTTAATGCGTTTGAGCCAATCAGTTGTGTTGTCACAAGGTAGGGGTGGTATACAGAAGATTTGGTATTTTGGGGGTATTTTATTAGGATCCTCATCAGCTGTTGCAAAAGCAGCAGCTATTCTTCCTAGGGTCCACATAAACATGAAAAATAATAAAGAATGTGTCTCGTCGGAAGAAGAAGAGGAGTCATTGGACCAAAATGCAGCGTGGTACGTGTTCATCTTTAGTAGCTTCACTGACTACAAAATAACAAAAGAATAGCCGAAACAGTTCTGCAAGGTGCAACCAACACTAAACTGAAAATAACCACCCACAACTAACAGGCTACCTAAGTATGGTTCTCAATCAGAGACAACGAAAGACAGCTGTCCCTGATTGAGAACCATACCTGGCCAAAAACATAGAAATACAAAACCTAGACATACAAACATAGAATGCCCACCCACATCAAACCCTGACCAAACAAAACATCTACGGTCAGGGCGTGACAGAATGACATAATACAGAACATCATTAGACAAGAACAGCTCAATGACAGAACTACAGACGTTGAAGATAGCTCTATTTGGTAAAGGACAAAGTCCATATTATGGCAAGAACAGCTCAAATAAGAAAAGAGAAACAATCATTACTTTAAAACATGAAGGTCAGTCAATCTGGAAAATGTCAAGAACTTTGAAAGTTTCTTCAAGTATAGTCACAAAATCCATTAAGAGCTATGATGAAACTGGCTCTCATGAGGACCGCCAATAGGAAAGGAAAGACCCAGAGTTACCTCTGCTGCAGAGGATAAGTTCATTAGAGTTAACTGCACCTCAGATTGCAGCCCAAATAAATGCTTCACAGAGTTCAAGTAACAGACACATCTCAACATCAACTGTTCAGAGGAGACTGCTTGAATCAGAACTTCATGGTCGAATTTCTGCAAAGAAACCACTACTAAAGGACACCAATAATAAGAAGAGACTTGCTTGGGACAAGAAACACGAGCAATGGACATTAGACCGGTGAAAATCTGTCATTTGATCTGATGAGTCCAAATTTGAGATTTTTGGTTCCAACCGCCGTGTCTTTGTGAGAAACATAGTAGGTGAACGGGTGATCACCACATGTGTGGTTCCCAATGTGAAGCATGGAGGAGGAGGTGTGTGGTTCCCGCCGGGAAACATGGAGGAGGAGGTGTGTGGTTCCCGCCGGGAAACATGGAGGAGGAGGTGTGTGGTTCCCGCCGGGAAACATGGAGGAGGAGGTGTGTGGTTCCCGCCGGGAAACATGGAGGAGGAGGTGTGTGGTTCACTCCGTGAAACATGGAGGAGGAGGTGTGTGGTTCCCGCCGGGAAACATGGGGGAGGAGGTGTGTGGTTCACTCTGTGAAACATGGAGGAGGAGGTGTGATGGTGCTTTGCTGGTGACACTGTCCGTGATTTAT